>NC_045957.1:120942070-121242070 GCF_010909765.2 Amblyraja radiata | reverse complement strand
TGACCTATGAAAGTAAGCATACCATATGCCTTCTTTATCACTTTCTTTAATTGAGTTGGTATAGAAGTGTGAAAACGCTCACCTCCAGATTCAGGAACAGGTTCTTCCCTGTTTCTTCCAAGATCATAAGGAATTGGTGTAGAATTAGGCCATTCGGCCCATCAAGTCTACTCTGCCATCAATCATGGCTGATCTATCTCTCCCTCCAAACCCCATTCTCCTTCCTTCTCCCCATAACCCCTGACACCTTAAAAATACTTTAAAATATCCACTGACTTGGCCTTCACAGCCATCTGTGACAAATCATTCCACAGATTCACCACCCTGCCTTATCAGGCAAATGAACCATTCTACCAACAACTAGAGAGCAGTCCTGAGCTAATTTCGACCTCATTAGATATCCTTGGTCTATCTTGGTTCGGACTTTACTGGACTTTATTTTTTACTGAACGTTAATCATGTTATTCCCTTTATCATGTATCTGTACACTGGATGGCTCGATTGTAAACATGTTATAGTCTTTCTACAGGCTGGTTAGTACGCAACAAAAGCTTTTCTCTGTACCTTGGTGCACGTTACAAGAAACTAAACTAAACATTTCTGTAGTTGATCTATATCCCGCTGCCCATCTTGACAACCTTCCTCACAGTTCCTCACCCAAGGATTCTTACGGGCTATTAACGAGTGTAATTAGAATGGCATTTAAAAAAATGCAAACAATTGGAATTTCTTTGTAATTTACATGAAGCTATTTTGAATAAAACTATTGAAAAATCTGCAGGTGAATTTTAGTTAAACTCAAAGACACCACTAGTTAAAAGTTACAACGAAAATATCATGGGAAAGACCAAGTGTGTTTGTACTATCTAGATTATTTCCCACAGAAAATAATGCACTCTTTGTGTTCCAAAGTTTGTATGAACCAATGTGGAAGTTTGTGGAGTGTGGCGTTACTGCCATTTTATAGACATAAGCTGCTATTTATAAAGAAGCTGTGGGAGACATTACCTTGAGCAAGTTTGTTTAAGCGAGAGCAAAAAATAATCAATCATGTTTATTCGTATTTGCATTATTATCCATATTTACTTAGCTCTCTTGACTACATGTTTGATGATAGAAATTCCACTCTGATTCATGTGATAGTGAAAATTCTTTCCTTAAGGGTGTTTCACAAGGAATCTGAAACTACCGAGAAACCAATAAAATTGAATTTATGGAAATAACATTTTAAACGCCGCATGCATCTGCGATTTTGTTAATGAACCAAAATGATAGAGAATAATAGGGACTTTTACAAGTTTTTTGAGGAAACTTTTGCCGCCAAATAATTTTCCATTTATTTATGGAGAACATTAACTAAGTTCATGTGTAAGTAGCATTAGGCCATTCGGCCCATCAAGTCTACTCTGCCATTCAATCATGGCTGATCTATATCTCCCTCCTAACCCCATTCTCCTGCCCGCTCCCATAACCCCTGACACCCGTACTAATTAAGAATCTATTCAAGAATATATTTCAATATATTCCCTTATTGCTGGCGATGTTGCAGTTAAGTTCAATGATCCAATAGTACTTTATTATCACATGTACCTAGGTTCAGTGAAATGTTTTGTTTTGC
Source organism: Amblyraja radiata (assembly GCF_010909765.2). Taxonomy (NCBI): domain Eukaryota; kingdom Metazoa; phylum Chordata; class Chondrichthyes; order Rajiformes; family Rajidae; genus Amblyraja; species Amblyraja radiata. The sequence continues at coordinate 121,240,452 of NC_045957.1, read as the reverse complement.
ATACAACCTGGTAAATTCATACAGCTGATCTCACCGAGGCAATACACACGAGTCGCCACATTTCTGGCGCCACCGACAAAGTTTAAAGGCCAACGGCAACCAGCTTTAAAATGAATCAATGTAAAATTGTGATTCCTTAAAACTTTTCCTGGCATCAGTTCAGTGTCATGCAAAAGTACCCAATAGAGATGTAATAATTGAACTGCAGCAAGCAATAATTTGGTGTGCCGCCTAAATGGAAAATCTACCAGCAATGAATCCAAAAGTGGATTTTGGTCACTTTAATAGAAATATTTACATCAAACAGCTGGCTGTACTCTCTCCCATTTTTTTATGTTTGTAATCTAAAATCCGACCATGATGGCTGAGGAATTTAAATTCACTCAATGATCCAGCAGTTAAAACAGAAGACTAATCTTAATAATGTTGATAACAAAATTACTAGATTTTATCCGCTGGTGTCTTTCAGAGGAGGTAATCTGTCATGGCTTAAATGTGTCTCTAGACTTGCAGGAATATGATTGACTTTTAAATGCCCCCTGAAATTGCATAGCAAGCCACTCAGTTGTATCATAAACACGCATTAAAGCAGAATAAAAAATAACTAGATGAAAATCCTGATGTGGACTTAGACACTGAATTTAAACATGACTAAGTTTTTCCCAGTCAAGTCCTCCTCATAAATATAGAACAGTACAACACAGGAACAAGCACTTCAGCCCAAAATGTCTGTACTAAACATGATGCCATGTTAAATTTATCTTTTCTGCTTGCATGTGATGCATAATGTCCATCACTATATATCCATGTGCCGATCTAAAAGCCTCTTAAATGCCACTATCTACTGCATTAGCAGTGGGTTCCAGCTAGTCACCATCTACTGTGTAGAATAAACTTGCCGTGCACATCTCTTTTAAACTTTGACTATCTCATCTTAAAATTATGTTCTATAGCCTTTGACATTTCCATCCAGGGAAAAACTATCTACATTTTGAGAAGCATAGACAATGCTTCTCAAAATGTTATCTATTTCTATCTGGTCTCCCCTCAGCCTCCAACGTTCCAGAGAAAACAATCCAAGTCTGTAAAATCATTGTTTGTAGCTAATATCCTCTAATCCAGCCAGCATTCTGGTGAAGGTACACAAAAATGCTGGAGAAACTCAGCGGGTGCAGCAGCATCTATGGAGCGAAGGAAATAGGCGACGTTTCGGGCCGAAACCCTTCTTCAAACTGATGGGGGGTGGGGGGGAGAAGAAAGGAAAAAGGGAGGAGGAGGAGCCCGAGGGCGGGGGGATGGGAGGAGACAGCTCGAGGGTTAAGGAAGAGGAGACAGCAAGGGCTAGCAAAATTGGGAGAATTCAATGTCAATGCCATCCGGACGCAAGCAACCCAGGCAGAATATGAGGTGCTGTTCCTTCAATTTCCGGTGTTGCTCACTCTGGCAATGGAGGAGACCCAGGACAGAGAGGTCGGATTGGGAATGGGAGGGGGAGTTGAAGTGCTGAGCCACCGGGAGTTCAAGTAGGTTATTGCGGACTGACCGGAGGTGTTCGGCGAAATGATCGCCCAACCTCCGCTTAGTCTCCCCAATGTAAATCAGCTGACATCTAGAGCAGCGGATGCAGTAGATGAGGTTGGAGGAGATACAGGTGAACCTTTGTCGCACCTGGAACGACTGCTTGGGTCCTTGAATGGAGTCGAGGGGGGAGGTGAAGGGACAGGTGTTGCATTTCTGGTGAACCTTCTGCGCTCTCTCCAAACCCCTCTGAGATGTTAACACCGAGGATTTTGAAACTGATAAACTCTCTCCACTGCCAACCTAGCAGTAAAAACTGGCACATTGTCCCCCGACTTCTAAAGTAAAAAATGAGTACTGTTTAGTTTATTTAGTTTATTGTGTTACAATGAAAAGCTTTTTTTCGCCTGCTATCCCTTCAACAGAAAGGCAATACATGGTTACAATCAAGCCATTCAGAGTGTACAGATACATGATAAGGGTAAAGCCAAAAAAGACCGATCAAGCATAGTCCGAGGGTTACCAATGAGGTAGATAGTAGTTCAGCACTGGTCTCTGGTTGTGGTACGATGGTTCAATTGCCTGATAACAGCTGGGAAGAAACTGCCCCAGAATCTAAAGGTAGACAAATATGCTGGAGAAACTCAGTGGGTGAGTTTCTCCAGCATTTTTGTCTACCTTCGATTTTCCAGCATCTGCAGTTCCTTCTTAAACACTGAATCTGGAGGTGTGCATTTTCACACACTTATACCTTTTGCCCTATGGGAGAAGGGAGAAGAGGCAGCGGCAGGGTGCGACTTGTCCTTGATTCTGCTGCTGGCCTTGCCGAGGCAACTTGAGGTAAGTTCCTTGATCTTGTCAATGTTGAACGAGAGGTTGTTGTTGTGGCGACATTCAACCTGATGTTCCATCTCTCTCCTGAATGCTGACTCATCGCCACCTATGATTTGGCCAGCAACTGTGGTGTCATTGGCAAATTCATAGATGGCGTTGGAGCTTTATTAGCCACGTAGGCATCTCTGTAACAAAGCACACAGCCTTGTGGTTCACCTGTGATAGTGGTCAGTGAGGAAGAAGAGATGTTGCAGGTGTGCACTGACTGAGGTCTGCCATTGAGGAAGTTGAGGGTTTCACTTGCAAAGAGAGATACAGAGGCACAGGTCTTGGTGTTTGGTGATAAATTATGAAGAAATTATGGTGGTAAATGCCGAGCTGTAGTCAATGACCGTATGTGATCCTGTTATCCAGGTGGTCCTGAGCAGAGTGGAGCGCCAGTGAGATAGCATTGGTTATTAACCTTAATCTGCATTAACCTTCCATCATGGAAACATAGAAAATAGGTGCAGGAGTAGGCCATTCGGCCCTACGAGCCAGCACCGCCATTCAATATGATCATGGCTGATCATCCAAAATCAGTACCCTGATCCAGCTTTCCCCCATGTCCCTTCATACCGTTAGCAGAATTGATGTGGTCAGACACAAGCAGGGAAGGTTGGTTATCTGGAATTTTGAACGCGATTGCAAGACCTGTATGCTGTCAGGGTTGAATGGAACTTTAACGGAAGAAATGAAGATCCTTTAAACTATCCTGCTATGGATGCCGGTATATAGGTATACAGTGCCCCTCCATAATGTTTGGGACAATGACCCATCATTTATTTATTTGCCAATTTGAGATTTATAATAGAAGAAAACCCCATGTGGTTAAAATGCACATTGTCAGATTTTATTATAGGCCATTTTTATACATATTGGTTTCACCATGTAGAAATTACAGCTGTGTTTATACATGGTCCCCCCCATTTCAGGGCACCATAATGTTTGGGACACGTGGCTTCACAGGCGTTTGTAATTACTCAGGTATGTTTAATTGCTTCCTTCATGCAGGAATAAGAGTTCTCAGCACCTAGTCTTTCCTCCAGTCTTTCCATCACCTTTGGAAGCTTTTCACAATCACAATCACAATGATACTTTATTTGTAATACGAGGAATTTCATTTGCCAAGTCTGTCATACAAATACATTTTTTTTTTTTTTTAAATTCTATTGTAAATTTTAGGCCTACTTTTTGTTTTTAGACATGGTAATTTTAATTTGTTTTTAAAGCTCTACGTATTTATCCTTTTATAATTAACTACACAGAATGGAAGCTGATCGAGTAACGTTTTTTTCGTTTCCTCTGTGTATGCAAGTACTCAGTGATAATTATATTAAATAAATACTGAATACTGAATACTGAAAAAGCACCAGAACACACAAAACACATTTTAACGTAAACAACCATCACCGAGACTCTTCCACATTCCTCACTGTGATGGAAGGTGTAAAAAAGTTCAATCTCGTCCCTTGTTTGATCTCCCGCGGTCGAGGGCCTCGAGCCCTCTGTTGACAGACGATCTTGACTCCCGTAGCCGGCAGCGGGCCGTCCTTGTTGGGGGCAATCAGCTCCTGCATCAGGGGGATGTCAGCTCCCCCACGTCGGCGATCGGACCCCCCTGTCAGGGCTGGCCGAGCCTTTGCGTTCGTTGGAGCTCCCGACTAGGACTCCCGAGTCTGCGAGCTCGCGATGATTGTTGAGTAAGTCACACATACTCACGGATCTAGTACAACAGTATTTATTGAGTGACACATACAGCACTTAGCAGCATATCAATTCTACTGTGCTGCATCACCAACGGCGGGAGCACTGGGGACCCGGGGGACAAACACGGCAAGGCAAGCGAGTGGAGCACCGAGTGTGGTGGTGAGGGAATTGGAGACACAACCAGGGGTGGGTCTGCAGCTGCAGGTCTTGAGGGAAGAAAAAGTCCATCAGTGGATGGGTAGATCGGACGCGGTAAATCAGGATAGGAGACAGCAGGACGTGGTTCCTTAACAGGAAGGAGATGTTGACAGTTGGGTCTGTATATCCCTCTGTCTGCACTCACCAGCTATGAGCGCGGCTCTTTTGCGGGAATGTGGATGAAACCCAGACGGCCATAGCCCTTGTTGGTTTAATGGGGCTTTTTCACGGGGCGAGTTGACGCAAGATGTCACCAGAGTGAAGTGGTCGTGGTCCAACACGAGTTTCGCACGATATAACGGGGGGTAGATAAAGAGTTCCCACGGTACTCGGCATTTCTGTTATTTGTGCGAGTGACTTCCGTCTCCCGAGCTTTCCCGTTAATCTTGAATGAACATCGTGAACTGTAGTGTTGTTAATCACGTGGCACAAATGATGTTACTTTGTTTTCACACACTATATTGGTTTTTTTCACACACTATATTCCTCCCTTAGTTGAATTGGCTCATTTGGAGACATGCCTATACTAAGTATTTTCGAGTACAGGATGGTGGTTATTTTCATTGACGCGCTGTATGCAGCAGCCCACTATGTGCATCGAGAACGCTTGCGTGAAGGCAGAAGGGTGCGATTAATTAAAAAGAGAATTAAGAGGAAGTCTCACTGGGTGAAGCCCATCTTTCAACGGAGACTTCAATTTGGACAATATGATTAGCTGCTTAATGTGCTGTGTGAAGAGGATAAAAGTGCATTCACAAACTTTGTCAGAATTTCACCCGAGCTCTTTAATGAGCTGAAGAATAATCTGGTTTTTTTTAGACAAATGTTGTTTGGTGTGATGCACCTTCTCTCAATATGTGCAAGAAGTCGTCTTTTTATTTTGTCAAATAGGAATAAAGACTTTGTCTCACATTGACCGTGATGGTTGTCTTATTTTATTATCTACTGAGAGGTGAAACTTTCAAACGTTTAACCAGTCAGTAGACAGACAATAAATAGTAACAATCGAGCCATAAATGGTGTATACAAGGTGAAGGGAACAACGCTGTGTGCAAGATAATGTTTAAAATCATGCGAGGAATCGACAGGGTAGATGCACAGTCTCTTGCCCAGAGTAGGCGAATCGAGGACCAGATTACATAGGTTTAAGGTGAAGGGGAAATGATTTAATATGGATCTGATTAAATACTGTCAGTAGTAAACCCGATCAAAAACAACATCAGGACGTCTATTAAACACCAGAGATCCCAGTAAACACCCAGCCGAGACTTATTACAGGTCTAGTGGAAAGACACAAAGCGCTGGAGCAACTCAGCGGGTCAGGCAGCATCGCTAGACAACATGGATAGATGATGTTTCGGGTCGGGACTCTTCTTCAGCGCTGAGTTACTCCCGCATATTGTGTCTTTCCAATGCAGATTAGCGTCTGCGATTCTTTGCTCCTGCATTACGGGGTCTATCTCGATTCCCGATAAAGTCTAAAACCCATCCTCCAGAGTTCTCAGCCCAGGGCGCCCATAAACAAGCCCTTAACTCCACACTGGGGACAGAGGCTGAGAGGTGTACAAAACCATGAGACGAACAGGCAGGGAAATAGACAGAATCCAGGGTAATATATGTCCTTTGCCCACAGAGGGGATTCGAGGACCAGAGGGCATAGGTTCAAGGTGAGGGGGGAAGATCTAATAGGAATCTGAGTGAGGGGTAACATTTTCGCACAAAGGGTGGTGGGTGTATGGAACAAGCTGCCAGAGGAGGTAGTTGAGGCTGGGTCCATCCCTACATTTAAGAAACATTTAGACAGGTACATGGATAAGAAAGGTTGGGAGGGATATGGACCAGACGCAGGCAGATGGGACTAGTTTCGATGGGACATTTTGGCCGGTATGGGCAAGTTGAGCCGAAGGGCCGGTTTCCACACTGTAACTCGATAAAGCCAGTGAGTATACGATCTAAGATAGTCCGAGGGTCTCGAATGAGGTAGATAGTAGTTCAGGAATGCTCTGTGGTTGGTGTTAGGATGGTTCAGTTACATAAGTGCTCAAATGTAGGCACCGTTTTCGCAGTGGAAGCTCAGAGACTGTGCAGCGGGCGATTGTCGTGTTGGCTGGGACTCCTGTTATCCATGCAGGGGATTGACCTCAGTCTGAAGAAGGCTCTCGACCCGAAACGCCACCCGTTCCTTCTCTCCAGAGTTGCTGCCTGTCCGGCTGAGTTGCTCCAAGCAACTGGTGTCTATCTTCAAAGGACTGACCACCCGGCTGGATGTCGGGGCTGGCGTGTTGCGTTTCACAGACCGAACTGTCCAATTAATGGTAACAGATGGGCACTGAGGGAAGTCCCCCCCCCTCTCTGTTTATCTGCCCTTTCTTTAACTTTTGTACCTCTATGCAAGTATCTCGCGAGCCATCCCAGACTGCCCATTTCTGCTCCCCCTCGTCTTTAATAACTACATTTCCCTAACAATTACTATCTTTGTTAGTTATAGGAGCAAAATTAGGCCATTCGGTCCATTAAGTCCACTCCGCCATTCAATCGCGGCTGATCTATCTCTCCATCTCAACCACATTCTCTTGCCTTCTCCCCATAACCTCCTGACAGCCGCACTAATCAGGAATGTATCTATCTCTGCCCCTATTCTTCACCCTTTTGACAGTAGTTTTGTTTTATTGGAGACGCGGGAGACAGGAACTGCAGATGCTGGAAAATCGAAGGTACACAAAAATGCTGGAGAAACTCTGCGGGTGCAGCAGCATCTATGGAGCGAAGGAAGTAGGCAACGTTTCGGGCCGAAACGTTGCCTATTTCCTTCGTTCCATAGATGCTGCTGCACTCGCTGAGTTTCTCCAGCATTTGTGTGTGTGGGTGGGAGTAGGGGGGAGGGGGGGTGTGGGGGGGGGGGAGAGAGATAAGGCAGCCTGAAGAAAGGGTCGCATGTCCATTTCCCTCCGTAGATGCTGCCTGGCCCGCGGAGTTCCTACGGTCTTAGAAACTGCTTTAGACAAAAAGAGACACAAACTGCTGGAGTAAAATAGATCAGCAAGTGAGGTACCTGAACATTCAAAAATGAAAAAGAATGAAAATGTGATTATTTCACCTCCCTTCAACTATTTTGTGTTTCAGCATGAGAGGGATTATAACATTAGAGACATTCATCTTGTAGTGATGTGTTAATGAAGAATTGCAGACATCAATCTGATAGTAAAAAATATATTTATTTAACAATGAGGTAAAACAAGCACTGGCAATCAAACTGCTCAGTTACTCACCGTTCGCAGGAGTTCCCACGGTACCCGCAAGAGTTATTACGGATATCGCACGGATATCGCACTGGCCACTATGTTCATACAATGTTGCAATGCTCAACCACAAGTGTACAAGTCACTCTTGGAGAAATTCAAACTTTCTTGAATTTTCTCCCGAGTGACCAAGTTACACGATTACCTGCCGTTAGCGCCACGGTGGTCCACGGTGGTCCACGAATGCCGCACTGTTATCGCACGAGGTTCCCACGATGTTAAACTCTGGTTCACTCTTGCGTCGTCGTCCCGTGAAAAAGCCACTTAAAGGCGAATGACATGGCCACTGGAGAGAGGTATAAGAGGTTTGCAGGACTTGTCAAAAAATCACTTTTGGGTATCGCGTTTCAGCTGGAGTTATTTCTGTACAGCAAATGGTGAACGAACCTGTGGCTGCAGTAGTTGTTTGGGCACAGGCAGTGCAACACGGGTCTGTCAGGACATCAGGTGTTGGGCTGGAAACCCCAGTATTGCGTCACGGGGCTGTGGCGGCACTTGGTGGCAAGCCACGGGCACAACGAACCCTCGGCTCTGGAGGGAGGCATCTCGGTGTGGGAGGCGCTAGTCACAGGTTTATTACCTGAGTGGGTATTTAAGGCCGGGCAACATCCGGTGACCAGAGAGGAGTTTGGAGCTGTACTGTATAGAATAAAATACATCTCGTGCACACAACTTGTATTCCGCGTGGTTTTGGCTGGACTCCTGTGAGTCCCTGTTACACTGGTGACCCCGACGTCCAGGAGTGTAATCCTGGAAGGAAAATTTCGAAAGAAAATGCATTCTGCCGCTGCAGCCGACGAGGCCGAACTCAACGCCGTCTCCCTGAAGCTGCCTATATTTTGGACCTCGCAGCCGGGGGTATGGTTCCGACAAGCTGTCCCAGTTCTATATCCGCGGCATACGGATCGACGAGACCAGTTATCACTGCGTAGTAAACGCTCTCGATCAAGAAACGGCCGGTCGGGTCGTACCTTATCTTGATAATCCACTGGCAGTGGGGAAATATACGGGCCTCAAGGAGCTGCTGCGAGATGCTCACGCTCATGGGCGACCACCAGCCCTGCTCTCTGTTCGAATTCGCTTACCTACAGCAGTTGCCGCTTGACATCCGCCAGCAGCTCTCGGTGGAGAGATCTGAGGATCCGATGAAGCTAGCGGCACGCGCGGACGAGCTGTGGCTGTCAGACCAACAAGTAGTGGAATCCCTGGACCAGATCGATTCAGCGCCCTTGAAGGCATAGCGACACAGGACAATGCCCACTAGAGGCCCACGCCCACAAGAGCCACAGACCAGATAAGTGGCACAGGAGAGGAAGTTGGCTGAACAGAAGCCAGGAGATCCAGGGAAAAGGATGTGGTGTTTTTACCACCAACTCTGTGGTTCAGCGGTCTGCCAATGCCGCCAGCCGTGTTCGTTTCCGGGAAACGCCGGTGCCAGCCGCTGAAAGTCACCGTGGTGCATCGCCTGTTTGCCTGGGACCGGCGCACGGGGCTCAGGTTCTTGGTGGACCATCAGGGCGGAGATCAGCGTTTTGCCCCCATCCGGACTGTACACTCGTTCTGGTAAAAGGCTCCACCCCCTTAACTGCTGCGAATGGCAGTCAAATCCGCACATATGGCGTCTGCATGGTTCATGTCATATTCGGCCCGTGCCATTTCACCTGGCCATTCATCATCATGGACGTGACCCAGCCGCTTCTGTGCGCAGATTTCTTCCGGGCACAGCCACTCCTCGTGGACATGAGGGGCTAACGCCTCGTCCATGCGTCAACGTTCGAGAACATCTCCTTACGCTCTACTGCGCCCACCGCGCCAGTCAGCAACCCTGTAGCGACGGGGGACAATGTTTACGCCCAGGTACTGGCTGAGTTTCCGGACATTGTCACTCACAAGTTCGGCTCGGCCAGCCTGAAGCATGGTGTCATGCACCATATTCTGACATCGGGTCCACCGCCCCGCGCCCGCAGGCTCGCGCCGGACAAGCTCCTCATAACCAAGGCAGAGTTTCAGAGCATGGGGGCCATGGGCTTTGTTCGATGCTCCAACAGCCCATGGGCCTCCTCGCTGCACATGGTGCCGAAGGTGTCCGGCGGCTGGAGGCCATGTGGGAACTACCTTCACGTGGAAGGCCATGACCGCTGACCATTACCCCATTCCCCACATACAGGACTTCTCAGACCATCTAGCCGGGGCAATGTTCTTCTCAAGAGTCGACTTAGTCCGGGGATATCACCAGAGGATGTCCTCAAAACGGCAATTATTACCCCATTCGGGTTGTTTGAGTTCCTGCAAATGCCTTTTGGCCTTAAGAACGCCGCGCAGGCCTTTCAGCGCCTGATGGACACTGTGGGGCACAGGCTCGACTTCCTGTTTGTCTACTTGGACGACATCCTCGTGGCAAGTCACTCGCGAGAGGAACACTGCGCCCACCTGCATCTGCTTTTCCCACGCCTCAGTGAGCATGGCCTCGTCATTAACCCTGGCAAATGCCAGTTTGGTGTCCGGGTCATCAACTTCCTGGGTCATTGGGTGACATGGCATGGAGCACTGCCTCTGCCGGACGGGGTTGAGGCAATCCGCCAGTTCCCACGGCCTGCTACAGTACATGGCCTCCGGGAATTCATCGGAATGGTTACTTTTTACCACTGGTTCGTTCCGGCGCTTGCCTTCACAGCCCTTACCGTGAATGCCTCGGAATCTGCAGTTGGCGGTGTTTTGGAACATTCGGTGAATGGCATTTGGCAGCCTCTCATCTTCTTTAGCCGTCAACTGAGCCCTGTGGAACAGCGCTACAGCGCTACAGCGCTTTAGATCGGGGGCTGCTTGCCTTACACCTCCCGGTGCGGCACTTCCGTTACTTCTGGAAGGGCCGTTCCTTCGTAGCCTTCAACGACCATAAGCCCCTCACGTTTGTTTTTGCCAAGGTTTCGGATCCTTGGTCTGCCCGCCAGCAGCGGCAGCTGACGGCTATTTCAGAGTATACGACGGACGTCCGACACATCGCCGGGTAATGCAACCTCGTGGCGGATACTTTGTCCCCTCCAGCAATTGCAGCCGTGCTTAACCCGGCCTTGGGAATAGATTACTCCGCCTTGGCGGCGGCCCAGCTGGCGGACGATGAGATGCCGGCGTACCGCACCGCGATCTCAGGCATGGTGCTTAAGGACGTGCCGTTGGACGTGCCACCATCCTCGCGACGTGTCCACAAGTCAGCTGAGGCCTATCGTTCCGGCAGCCTGGCCCCGTCGCGTGTTTGAGGTGATCCATGGGCTGGCCCACCCATCCATCTGGGCCACGATCGCCATGGTGGCCGCAAGGTTTATGTGGCACGGACTTCGGAAGCAGGTCGGTCGCTGGGCCCGGGCATGCATCCCGTGCCAGACGTTGAAGGTGCATCGACATGTCCGGGCACCCATGCAAGACTTCGCAGTGCCACGCCAGTGGTTCGATCACATACACGTGGACATTGTTGGTCCACTGCCTCCGTACCGGTGTGTTTCGCACCTGCTTACGGTAGTGGACCGTTTTACGCGGTGGCCAGAGGCCACCCCGTTCACGGATACTTCATCCCAGTCGTGCGCTCGTGCCCTCGTGGCTACTTGGATTGCCCGCTTTGGGGTTCCTCTACACAAAACGACCGACCGGGGCGCCCAGTTCATGTCTGAACTGTGGTCCGCCATGTCCTGCCTGTTGGGGACGCAGCTCCACTACGCGACAGTGTACCATCCCCAGTCGAATGGGTTGGTGGAGCGGTTCCACCGCTGTCTGAAGGCCGCCCTGAAGGCTCGTCTCACGGGCCCAGGGTGGATGGACGCGTTGCCATGGGTCCTGTTGGGGATTCGGACGGCCCCCAAGGAGGATCTGTCATCATCCTCCGTGGAGTTGGTGTAGGGTGCTCTGCTCACCGTAGCTGGGGAGTTTGTCCCTGCTGCTGATGGATCCCAGGAATCCCCGTCATCGGTGCTGATCCGCTTGGTGGAAAGGGTCGGCACCCGGTCTCCCGTCCCAGCATCGCGTCATGGAGTGGCCCCTTCCCATGTGCCACTGTCGCTGATGGGCTGCCTGTACATCTTTCTTCGCTGTGACTCCCACAGGTCGTCTTTGCAGCGCCCGTATGAAGGTCCCTTTTGCGTGCTGCGGCACGGGCCTACTACATTTGATTTGGACATGGGAGGCCAGCGCGAAACTGTGTCAGTGGCTCATTTGAAGCCAGCCCACTTGAACCTGAGCGAGCCAGTCCATATGGCTCAACCGCCCCGTCGCGGACGTCCGCCGTCCCGGGCTCCTGGAGATTCTACCGAACCGAGCAAGCCCCCGGGGCGTGGGGTTGTATCTATGCGTTCTGGCCGCCTCGTACCCGGACTGGGTAGTATGGGCGAATAGGAAGTGGTGGGCGATATTGTTAATCCGGCCAGCCACACCGGATGACTGAAGATAGTAGCTGTAAAGTGTCATCTGCAGCCGTTTGCTCTGCCAGGTCGCTTAGGCATTCTGTAGGGATGTACGACACCATCATTACTGTGAACTGGTCATTTTCAGACGGCTGTTGTTCACAGGTTTTTCATGTGGCTCTTGATAGCGTGTCAGCCAGATGCATGTCCTTGCCCTCTTTGTAGACTAGTGTGAAATCGAAACTCTGCAGCTGCATCATCATCCGTTGCAGGTGAGCAGGAGCAGCATGAATGAGTTTGTTCAGAATAGTGACCAAAGATTGGTGGTCTGTTTCAACAAGCACGGTCTTCCCAAAAATAAAGTCCTTGAATTTTGTGCAGGCAAAAACCACGGCTAGTAACTCCTTTTCGATCTGGGCGTAGCGCTGTTCCATCCCAGACAGTGTACGGGAGTCGTAAGCAACAGATCTGCTGTTTCCCTCGATGGAATTCTGTAGGCAAGCAGCTCCTAGTCCAGCCGCAAGAAATGCAACACCTGTCCCTTCACCTCCCCCCTCGACTCCATTCAAGGTCCCAAGCAGTCGTTCCAGGTGCGACAAAGGTTCACCTGTATCTCCTCCAACCTCATCTACTGCATCCGCTGCTCTAGATGTCAGCTGATTTACATCGGTGAGACCAAGCGTAGGTTGGGCGACCGTTTCGCCGAACACCTCCGCTCAGTCCGCAATAACCTACCTGACCTCCCGGTGGCTCAGCACTTCAACTCCCCCTCCCATTCCCAATCCGACCTCTCTGTCCTGGGTCTCCTCCATTGCCAGAGTGAGCAACAGCGGAAATTGGAGGAACAGCACCTCATATTCCGTCTGGGGTCCTTGCGTCCTTATGGCATCAACATTGAATTCTCCCAATTTGGCTAGCCCGTGCTGTCTCCTCCCCTTCCTTCACCCTCTAGCTGTCTCCTCCCACCCTCCCATCCGCCCGCCCTCGGGCTCCTCCTCCTCCTCCCTTTTTCCTTCTTTCTTTCCCCACCCCCCATCAGTCTGAAGAAGGGTTTCGGCCCGAAACGTCGCCTATTTCCTTCGCTCCATAGATGCTGCTGCACCCGCTGAGTTTCCCCAGCAATTTTGTGTAGCTCCTAGTCCATGTTGGGAGGCATCTCACGTAAGTGTCACCGGTAGTTTTACATTGAAATAAGTGAGGGTTGGAGCACTGGACAATCGTAATTTAAAGATTCCGAACACCCTCTGGTGTTGTGGGTACCAAGACCATGCAGTGCCCTTGTGAGTCAGCTGTCGCAGGGGGGCTGATATTTTGCTGAAGTTGGGAATGAATTTCCCCAAGTAGTTAACCGTTCCTAGGAATCTCTGCAAACCTGTCACGTCAGTGGAGACTGGCACCTCGTTGATGGCAATGGTCTTGGAGGGGTCAGGTCTGAGGCCGTCACTGGTGAATACGTGTCCGACATACTGGACCTCCTTGACGCGGAATCTTTTTTTAAATTGGCAACATGTTCAGTCATGTCGCGTCCAGCAACGAGAATGTCATCAACAATGATGGCGCAAGGATACCTCGCAAATAATTGTTCCATAATACGCTGGAATACTCCGCTAGCAGAGTTGATGCCAAAGGGCATCCACAGGAAATTGTAACGGCCAAAGGGGATGTCGAACATGGTGAGTTTGGACGGTTGCACTGCCTTGCTGAGCAGCAACTTCCTCCACCGTGCGCATCGGGGTGGTGTGGGCATTTGATCGCGGTGTTCAGATCTCTGGGGTTGATACAAATTTGGATTTCTTCTTTATTTTTCTTTGTTACGACCACCATGGTGGAAACCCAGTTGGATGGGTCTGTACCCGGGGCAATGACACCCAGAGACACCATCCGCTGGAGCTCATTGTGTACTCTGTCACGCATAACATGTAGAATGGGGTGTGGTGCTCGTACCACAGGTGAGACATTTGCATCGGTAACGATATTGTACTGGATAGGTAGCTTCCCAATCTTTTCGTCAAAAAGTTCCTCTGCTGGGTGAAGCCATCGGCCGGATATATTTGATGGTCAGATGGCCCGAATGTTACCAGTCCTAGGTCAATGTCAAGCAGAGTTGCAGCTTTCCCACAAAAAATAAAAAAGTTCAACTTCTGAGCTTGTGACGCTAAGTGGCACTGCAGCTCAGCTCTTCCAACTTGGTGCACCTCCCCCCCCCCCTCAATAGGCTAGCAAAGTAGCCAATGTGTTTACAATACGTTCGGCATTCTTGATTAGTGTAAATTCAGACGTTACATTTGGCCCCAGTGTCGATCTTTGCAATAGTAATGGTATTGTTGCCACAAAGTGAAACTTCAGGGTCGAGGCGTTGTGGAATCAACCAGAGAGTGTATGTTATGTCTGGTATCATCAGGCTCGGAGAGAGTATCTGGAGGAGATGCTGGTAGCTCCTGGTACTTGTTATCAGAATCTTCATGTTTTAACAGATGCACAGGCTGCCGTGGAACTGAGCAGTTCCCACGGGTTTGACAGCATTTAATGAAATTATTTCTTCTTTTGCTATAGTGGCATAATTTACCAAAGGCAAGGCATAGTTCGCGATCAGCGGGGTGTGACCCGTTTTTAATAAATCTCCTAGATTGTCGAGATGATGTATGGGGCTGTGAGCGTTGGGTGCAGTAGGAGGTGTCGGTAGCATCAACACGGTATGAGGAATGCGGTCCTGGCCCCATTGATTTAGTGTAAGACTCGGTATGTTCGAGACTCGGTATGTTCAGCAATGCGACAAGCATGTTCAACTCTGACCAGGGTTAGTTCAGTATCACGGAGTAATTCATCACGTACTTTGTCACTGAGGATTCCACCGACCAGTCTGTCGCGGACGAGTTCATCACACAGATTCTCAAAACGGCAGCGTGCAGTTAATATGTTTTAGAGTCTCCACAGATCCTCCTTGTAGCTGATTATGAACAAAAGATTTAGTGCGTTCCAGTACTGAGTTAGTGCGGAGGTCACATAAGTGTCTGAATTTGTTGATCAGGGCTTCGGGATCGTCTAAAGTTTCAGCAGATACCACGATCTGATTGTTGTTATCCAGAACTGTGCAGGAGCAAGGTCAAAATGCTCTGCTCGTTTGATAGCTTCTGGGCCAGCGATGTTGAGAAGGATAGAGGCACGGTGGTCTGGTGGAACGTTGCAATGAGCAGCACGAATGTAAACGTTAAGGTCGTGCTCGAAAATCCGCCAACGTTCAGCGAGGTCTGAATCAAAAACCAGAGGATCAGGTTTATGGAATGAATTGGCCAAACCAACATGAGATATGGGACAAAACGAGTGAAATAAAACACTGAAAATAAAATAAAAACCGATATGCTTAAAGTTGGTTTAACACATCTGACACCATGTTGAGTAAGTGACACATACTCACGGATCTGGTACAACAGTATTTATTGAGTAACTCATGCAACACTCAGCTGCATATCAATTCTATCGTGCTGCATCACCAACTAAGAGCACATGTCGGGTAGCGATAATATAAATGGTGTATTAGTAGGCGGAGCTTATATTAATAAAGCACTAAGTAATGGTTAGTAAGTAATGTAACCGATCTACAATGGTAAAGTCCGCAGGCCGCGGTTGGAGCGATCCCAGGCAAGGGATCGACTCTGATGTTAAGTTCACGGCCCGCGGGGGCACTCAAGGTCAGTCTGAGCAGGCCTCCAGCTCCATCGATGGTAGGCCGCAGAGCGACCGGAGACATGATCCGGAAAGTAATCGCATCTCCGGAAAGGTAAGAAACTGAAAAAAATGTTTCCCCCGACCCCCTCCCCCTTCCCCCACATAAAACAAACCGGAGAACATTTACACAAACTTTTAAACACACTAAAAAAATGTTTTAAAGACGAAAAAACAGACAGACTGTTGGCGGGGCTGCCAATTGTTCGGCGCCCCTGGTGGCAATTGTTGCTGTTTATCAACACGAGGATGAAAGTTGTGCCAATTAAAGTCAAAGAAGTCATTATGAGACTGAGAAACATGAATAAAACTGTTAGAGACATCCGCCAGACCTTAGGCTGACCAAAATAAACTGTTTGATACATCATTAAGAAGAAAGAGAGCACTGGTGAGCTTACTAATCGCAGAAGAACTGGCAGGCCAAGGAAGACCTCCACAGCTGATGACAGAAGAATTCTCTCTATAATAAAGATCATTGTCCGCAGAAGACTTCATGAACAGAAATACAGAGGCTGCACTGCAAGATGCAAACCACTGGTTAGCCACAAAAATAGGATGGCCAGGTTACAGTTTGCCAAGAGGTACTTAAAAGAGAGTGAAATACCAAAATACAGTGAAAAACTTTTTTTTTGCGTGCTATCTCTGCAGATCATACAATACATAGAAACATAGAAAATAGGTGCAGGAGTAGGCCATTTGGCCCTTCGAGCCAGCACCGCCATTCATTGTGATCATGGCTGATCGTCCCAAATCAATAACCCGTGCCTGCCTTCTCCCCATATCCCTTGATTCCACTAGCCCCTAGAGCTCTATCTAACTCTAATCCATCCAGTGATTTGGCCTCCACTGCCCTCTGTGGCAGGGAATTCCACAAATTCACAACTCTCTGGGTGAAAACGTTTTTTCTCACCTCAGTCTTAAATGGCCTCCCCTTTATTCTAAGACTGTGGCCCCTGGTTTTGGACTAGGGACCAAATGATGTACATGAGTACATCAGGTAGAGCGGAAGTTCTAGGACCAGAATTAGGTCATTCAGCCCATCAAGTCTACTCCGCCATTCATTCATGGCTTATCTATCTTTCCCTGATACACATGATCTATCAACCCCATTCTCTTGCCTTCTCCCCATAACCCCTGACACCCTTACTAATTAAGAATCTGGCAATCTCCGCGTTAAAAATATCCATTGACTTGGCTTCAACCGTCTGTGGCAATGAGTTCCACAGATTCTGAGTAAAGAAATTCCTCCTCATCTTCCTCCTATGTATATGAATTTTTCTTGAGTGTTAAAATATCTTCTGTAGAATATGAATTTTCAGGAAAACAACTAATTTAACCAACCATTCCTGGTCATTTTTACCAAGCCACAAAAGTTTGCGTTTAGTTTTAGGCAGGAAACTGTCATAGTCCATTTGATGTTTCAAATCATTTTTAGTTTTCATTAAAACAGCAGAGTCAGTTTGAGTCTTGTGTGTTTATTCCAGGTTTAATAACAGTATTATAAAGAGATTTTAAAATCTTATTAGAACAGTTTTAAACCTTTAAATGAGCCGGCTTCAAGTCTAATATTAAGCAATAAGATCAATTTTGTCACATGAAATAAAATTATTTAAAATACATTTTCCACAAGAAATGGAATATAAATGAAGAGCAGTCAAAAGTCAAATATATTAACTGGCAATATAACAATTAATGGCAAACAAGACATTCTGTTTTCAAACAAGACAAATAACCAGCGTTAATCACTTTGCAATACAGCAGGAAAATTATTGTCAATGCTGCAGGATAATAACACTACTATTATAAGGATATTAGTTTATGTTTACCTGGATGGAGTGGTGGGTGGCTGGTGGATTGTACAGAGGAAGAAGGAAACAGGCATTAGTAAAGCTGTTAAATTGTTATTAGTCAGATAGCATCTCTGGAAGACAAGGATAGGTGACCTGAAACTTCACCTGTACATGTCTTCCAGAGATGCTGCCTGACCCACCAAATTACTCCACTGCTTTGTCTCTTTTGTGCGAACCAGCATCTGCAGTTCCTTTTTTTCTCAGCTCCTGTCCAAAAGAAGGTACAGAAGCTTGAAAGTGCGCACGAACAGACTCAGGAACAGCTTCTTCCCCTCTTATCAGGCTTCCGAATGGTCCTTCCATGTCTGATTCTACCCCATCGTGGAAGTTGGACTTTGTCTCTGGAACTGATCCGCTACAATGCTGAGAACTATATTCTGCACTCTGTATCTTCACCTTTTATCTACCTATTCTACTTTAGTTTGACATGATTGTTTATAGCATATTTTAGTGTCCAGCTGGGTAAGGAAATTCAGGCTTCAGATGTAGTTATATCCTCAATCAGTACCTTGTTCCTGCCTTCTTCCCATATCCCCTGACTCCGCTATCTTTAAGAGGCCTACTGAGCTCTCTCTTGAAAGCATCCAGAGAACCTGCCTCCACCACCCTCTGAGGCAGAGAATTCCACAGACTCACAACTCTCCGTGTGAAAAAGTGTATCCTTATCTCTGTTATAAATGTCTTACCCCTTATTCTTAAACTGTGGCCCCTGGTTCTGGACTCCCCCAACATCGGGAACATGGCCTAGGCCGGGTGAAGCAGCTGATCGCAACCTCATTGGGACTTCTGCGGCTGATCATGTATAGTCTTCTTTGACTGGTTAGCATGGAACAAAAGCTTTATACTGTACCTGGTTACACGTGACAACAACTTTATTGCCTTCCATCACAGTGTGAAACGTTGATTCCGCTGTGGTGGATGTTTATGTTAAAATCTCTTGTGTATTGTGTTCTTTTATTCGTATGGCTATATGGTAACTCAAATTTCACTGTACCAATTGGTGCATGTGACAACAAAATGGGAACTTGAAGGTGAACAATAAACTAAACTAACCTAAGTGCTGCAGTTATTTTGAAGACATAGTTAAGCTTACTCTGCTTTTGAACAGCAGATCCTCCAGGACAATGAAGGTCCCAGGCAGAATTTGCAATGAAGAACGTCTAACGTAAATTGAAGATGATCCTTCCGTTAGTTCAGGTGTAATCCAGCCAGACTTCAGAGCCAACAGTGTTGCTGCCACACTCATGTGCAATAGAAAATCAATTTATTTGAAATCAGCATTCAAAATACAGCTTTTCACAGTACCTTGATATACGTGATAATAACGCACCTAAGAAACAAGCTAGCATTGTGAGAACCAGACGAGGGCAATCTCTGCCCAGCACATCTGCAAAGCAAGAGTTTCACTTTTAATTTCTTATCTGGAATGCAGCAGTTGATGGCATTCCCATCGCTAACGGCCTCTGCGTAGGTGTTGATAAATCACTTCTTGTTCCATTGCAGCCCACACAAAGGCGCTCCCAGTGCTGTCAGTTAAGCGACTCCAGGATTTTGACCCAGTGGTGATGAAGAAAAGATGAGGTCTCCAAGTCCGAATGGTACATTATGGAGTGTGATGCATCTTCCCGGTTTCATTGCCATGTTTGATAATAGATGTCATGTGTTGGAGATGTGTAGGAAGGAACTGCAGGTGCTGGTTTACACCGAAGATAGATATAAAATGCTGGAGTAATTCACTGGGACAGGCAACATCTCTGGAGAGAAGGATCGAGTGACGTTTCGGGTTGAGACCCTTCTTCAGACTGAGAGGCAGGGGCGAGAGAGTCCAGAGATATGGAAGGGTAATGGGCCTGTCCCACTTAGGCGATTTTTTAGGCAACGACAGGCGACTATTTTGTCGCCACATGTTTGCCGGTGGTCGCCGGAAGTAGTCCCCTCAGTCGCGCAAAAAGTCGTAGCGTCTTTCTGGTCTCCGCTAAATTTTCAACATGTTGAAACATTTTTGGTGACAGTGGGTTTGACACTAATGAGTGTAGCTTGACTTCCCCAGACGCGGGTGCTGTCATAGGTCGTCGCCGGTTTTTCGGCGACCTGCTACGACTATGACAGTCGCTGGCAGTTGCCTAAAAAATCGGCAAGTGGGTCAGGTCCATAAGGTGTGAAAACACAGATCAATGCAGATGATGATAAGGAAATGTTAATTGTTAGCTGAGGGGAAGGTGACAAGGAGACATATAATCAGTAAGATGCTGCCCGTCCCGTTGACTTACTCCAGCATTTTGTGTCATGTGTTGGAGATGTTGAGTTGAAGTTGTCTTTTTGTGAGAATTAAGGGCCTGCCGCACTGTACGAGGTAATTCAAAAGCTCTCCCGAGTTTTAAAAAAAAATCAAACTTGTGGTAAGCACGTAGAATGTATGTAGCGGGTACGTCGGAGCTCGCGGCGTATCTTAGCGGCTCGTAACGCTAACGGCAGGTACTCGGAAAACGCGGTAAGCTCGTGAAGACTCGTGAAGATATTTCAACATGTTGAAAAATGTCCACGAGAGCCTGACCCGCTGAGTTACTCCAGCACTCTGTGAAACGTCACCTATCCATGTTTTCCAGAGATGCTGCCTGACCCGCTGAGTTACTCCAGCACTCTGTGAAACGTCACCTATCCATGTTCTCCACAGATGCTGCCTGACCAGCTGAGTTACTCCAAGGCTCGTTTTTTTTAAACTAAAAACATACCTGGATTAGAGGGTATTAGCTACGGGGATAGGTTGGATGGGCAGATTATTTTCTCTGGAATGCTGGAGGTTGTGGGGAAATCTTATAGAAGTTTATTAAATTATGGGAGGCCTAGATAGGGTCGACGTTCAGAACCTATTTCCCAGGATGGAAATATCAAATATTGGAGGGCATAACTTTAAGGTGAGAGGGGCAAAGTTTAAAGCAGATGTGCAGGGCAATAATTTTTACACAGAGGGTTGTGGGTGCCTGGAACGCACACTGCCGGCGGCGGCGGTGGGGACAGATACGATAGTGGCATTAAAGAGACTTTTGTATAAACTCGTGGATATGCAAGGAATAGAGATTATGTGCAGACAGATAAGGGTAGTTTGGCATAGACACCGTGGGCTGAAAGACCTGTTTAGTTCAGAGATACAGGACGTAAACAGGCCCTTCATGATCCCCGCATATTAACACTCTCCTACACACACTAGGGACAATTTTTACATTTACCAAGCTAGTTTACCTATAAACCTGTATGTCTTTGGAGTGTGGGAGGAAACCAATGATCTCTCAAAGAAACGCAGGCAGGGGGACTCGTGTAGCTGGGACATGTTATCCAGTGTGGGCAAGTTGGGCTGAAGAGCCTGTTTCCACACTGTATGACACTCTATGTCGAAGAAAACCCACCCAGGTCACAGGGAGAACGTACAAACTCTGTGAAGGCAGCACCCGTAATCTGGATCGAACCCGGATCTCCGGCGCTGCAAGCGCTGTAAAGGCAGCAACTCTACCGCTGCGCCACCGTGCCGCCCAGTTCCTGTGATGTACTATTTATATAATCGCCAAACTCAAGTAAAATAGGTAGAGCTAAGTGGAAGATACAGAGTGCAGAATATAGTTCTCAGCATTGTAATGGATCGGTTCTATAGACAATCATCAAACTCATTTGAGGTAGAGGTGAAATGGACAGTAGCCTAGCTTATGGAAGGACCGTTCAGCAGACTGATAATGGAGGGGGAAAAGCTGTTCCTGAATCGGCCATGCACGCTTCTATACATTTTGCCGGATGGGAGTGTGGAGACGTGGTGTCTTCCCAAGGAATGGCCGGGGTGGGACAAGTCTTTAATTATGTTGCAGCTTTTCCGAGGCAGCACAGGGTATAGATGGAGTCAGTGGTAGGGAGTCAGGATTGTGTGATGGACTGGGCTACATCCAGTTTCTCGACAATTTCTTACAGTCTTGGGCAGAGCTGTTCATAAACAAAGCTGTAATGCAAGCCGACAATACGGTTTCTATGGAGAATCTGTCGAGTTTGTCAGAATCCATGGAAACCTGTGGAATTTCTTCCTTGTTTCCAAAGAACATATTTCCTATAACATGGTGATCAAAACTGAACACAATACTCCAAATGTGGTTTCCAACTGTAACATAACCTCCCAACTTCTTTGCTGTATCTCAATACTCTGACTGATGAAGGCCAAAGTGCCGAAAGCCTTCTTGACCACCCTATCTACTTGTGATACAATTTTCAAGGAACTATGTGTCTGCACTCCTACATCCCTCTGCTCGGCAACACTCCTCAGGGCCTTACCATTCACTCAACCTGGCGTGCACAATCAAATAAGATTAAATAGAACACGTTGTCCTACAACTTTAGGCTTTGCACGCCACATGCAAGAAGAAGAAGAAGAAGAAGAAGAGCCAGGTTGTTGCGCTGGCACCATTTTGCCTATCGATCAATCTCACTTCTATACTCTGACTCATCACCATCTGTAATTCGTCCAACAACGGTGGTGTCGTCGGCGATCCTGCTGCAATTTTTGTCAACCATCTTCACTATCTACAATACCTCCCACTTTCGTGTAATCTGCAAACCTCCTTACCATGCCTTGTATGTTCTCATCCAAATCATTAATATATATGACAAACAGCAATGGGCCCCAGCACAGAATCCTGAGGCACACCACTAGTCACAGGCATCCAGTCTGAAAAACAACTTGCCACCATTACCCTCTGGGGTCACACCATTCTGTATATGGAGGGATATAGATCGTGCCGATAGATTTGATTATCTTGGCATTAGGTGCAGTACGTGCATTGTGGGCTGAAGGAACTGTTCCTGTGCTGTATTTTGCTACGTTCTATGAGTTTGTAAACTGAATGGTAAGCTACTGCAGCTATTAGATGGAATGTAGCAGCCTTCAAGGTAAGTGCTCACAACTTACATTCACAATTTACATTATGGAGTCAAAGTCATGAATTTACAAATTCCATCAAAATGGAGTAGTTTGTAACGAGGAGGACGAGATCACATTTATTGAACTTGAAGAGAGAGCAAAGAATTGACAAAATTAATTTCACTACAGTTAACAGTGAGGTATATTTTGGTAAGAACATAAGAATGGAGTGTTTGCCATGGAAATTAACATCTAGATCGGCTTGGAGATCAAAATAATCTTGCAGTACATTGCCGAAAGTAGTGATCAATGTTAATGAAGTCTTATAAAAGGCAAATCAGCATCTGGGGTTTATTTTTGGAAGGATGATCTAATGCTATTCTCGTGTCTTTCTGTGTTGTACCATTGTGGGTGCAGTGCTATAAAGAACATATTGAGGTACTGGAGAAGGTGTTGAATTTAAAAAGAAGTGGAAAATCATAAGTTCATAAGGAATAGGAGCAACCATTCGGCCCATTGAGTCTACTCTGCCATTCAATCATGGCTGATCTATCCTTCCCTCTCAAACCAATTCTGCCTTATCCCCAAAACATTGACACCCGTACTAATCAAGAACCTGTCGACTTTGGCTTAAAAATAACCAATGACTTGGTGTTCACAGCCTTCTGTGGCAAAAAAATCCACAGATTCACCACTAATCTAAAGAACTAGATTAGTGACTAAATCTAAAACATTCCTCCTCATCTCCTTTCTAAAGATACGTCCTTTTATTCTGAGGCCCTCTGGTCCTATACTAGTGGAAACGTCCTTTATACATCCACTTAATCCAGGCCTTTCACTATTCGGTACGTTTTAATGAGATCCCCTTCATACTTCTAAACCCTATTGAATACAAGCCCAGAGCCTTCAAACGCTCATCATACGTTAACCCAATCATCCATAGGATCATTCTCGTAAACCTCTTCTGGACCCTCTCCAGTACATCCCTCCTCTAACATGGAACCCTAAACTGCTCACAATACTCCAGGGATGGTCTGATCAGTGTCATGTATTCCATTCTCTCAGTTCCTCCGTCTCCATCACATTTTCTCCAATGATGGGCTTTTCCTTACAGATGCCCCTGAAATGCCTTCCTTTTGCCTGTATAGTGGCTTTCCCTTTGTCACAGTGGACACACCTTGATCGTATTTCATCTAACTCCCCGCATATCATGTGCCTATTTAAAAGCCTCTTAAATGTCACTATCGTATTTGGCACTTCTCCCTGGCAGTGTAATCCAGGCCCCATCACTCTGTGTGGAAAAACTTGCCCGCTCATCTCCTTTTATCCTTCCTCCTCTGACCTTAAAGCTATACATTTCCGTCTTTGATCTTTCCACCCTGGGAAGAAGGTTCTGACGTCTATGCCTCTCATAATTTATATACTTCTATCAGGTCTCCTCAACTTCCGATGCTCATGAGAAAACAATCCAAGTTTGTCTTGCTTCTCTGTCTAGTTTCTCCTGAGATGCTGCCTCACCCGCTGAGTCACTCCTGCATTTTGTGTCTATCTTCGATTTAAACCAGCATCTGCAGTTCTTTCTCACACATTCCCCTTATAGCTAATACCCACTAATCTCTTAAGGGTAATATCTGGAGGGTAATAGGAGTTGGAGTAAAAGTGCAGCAAGGAAAAGTATATCATTTAACTCTTTTGAAGATATATTTATGTGACCTATTGTGAGTCAATGTGATATTGATAAAAAAGAAAAAACTGCAAGTTCTGTTGTCAAGAGTGAAGAGAGTTTTATTGTCATGTGTCCCACATAGGACAATGACATTCTTACTTGCTGCAGCACAACAAAGTATTTGATTTTTTTGTTAAGACCCTTGGACTGAAGAAGGGGCTCGAGCTGAAAACATTGCCTGTTCCTTTTCTCCAGAGATGCTGTCTAACCCTTTGAGTAACTCCAGCTTTTTGTGTCTATCTTTGGTTTAAACCAGCATCTGCAGTTCCTTCCTACACAAAAAAAACCTTAAATTAGTTTGTCACCAATCCAGTTGAGAAGGTGTCATGTTCTCATGAAAATATTTGATACCGATAAGGCAATAGTTCCCATGCCCAAATGCAGAGGAAGTATTTGAAGCATTTACAATAACAACATTTAAAAGACATTCAGACAGGATAGGAAAGGTTTGGAGGGATATGGGCCAAATGTAGGGACTAACTTAGAAGAGGCATCTTGGTCGACATGGATGAGTTGGGAGGTTCCCGTGCCGTATGACTCCAAAACTGTGACGTGCCCCCTGTGATTTTATCTTACCACAATGATCTTCAGTGTTCCATATTTCACATTATAACCCAGATATTTCAAAACCACTCCCATGGCTGTCAGTCACTTCTTTACCTGTGTTTAATCTTTTTCCGTTTTATCATAGTTTCATTTGGATAAAAATATGGACATGTCAAATATTTCGTGTGTTTAAGAAGGAACTGCAGATGCTGGAAAATCGAAGGTAGACAAAAGTGCTGGAGAAACTCAGCGGGTGTGGCAGCATCTATGGAGTGAAGGAAATAGGCGACGTTTCTGGCCGAAACCCTTCTTCATTATTTCAAATATTTCCTGTGTTCTTGTTTAATCTCGAAATACAGTTGCCCCTCAGGTTCCTATTAAATCTTCCCCCCCCCATCTTAAACTTGTGTCCTCTGATTCTTGATTCCCCTACTCTGTGTAAAAGACCATGTATTTACCATATCTATCCCTCTCATGATTTTATACACCTCTATAAGATCACCCTTCACCCTCCTGCGCTCCAAGGAACAAAGTCCTAGCCTGCTCAACCTCCCCCCATAGCTCTGCCCCTTGAGTCCTGGCAACATTCGCATCAAGGTCTAATTTAATTGTGACATCTGGGAAGAAAATATTCCTAAATATTTTGTTTTTGATTTTTGCAAATGTCAACAGCAATCACAATCCAAATTTGATCTAATTTGTAGATTTGCTGAGGGAAGACTGTATTTGGAATCTGCACTGAGAATAAGAGGCTCCAAGAAGAGGTGATCACTGGATTCAGGCATCTATCCGGTGAGTGGAAGTTTCCCAACTCAAAGTGTCCTAAATATATCAAGTAGATGTTCTGGTATATAGATTGCAAGTGTTATGGAATATTGCACGTGTACAAAGAAAGTTAGAGACTTTCATCTGCTGCGTCAAACTTAGAAAATTAATTAAGGCTAGATCTATTTAATCAGAGAAATCTATGGAGAATTTATTCCAGATATTTCTGTATGGCTACAAATAGCCTTGGACAAAATTGTGTCATTAACTAATCAAAGTCAAGCCAGCGCCGTAGAAAGCATTTTATCGGGATGCATCGCAGCATGGTTTGGGAACAGCTCCATCCAAGACCGCAAGAAATTGCAGCGAATTGTGGACCAGACCATTACACAAAGCAACCTCCCTTCCATTGACTCTATGTATACCTCACGCTGCCTCGGCAAGGCCAGCAGTACTGTATAATCAAGGACTAGTCACACCCTGGCCACTCAATCTTCCCCATTATTTCTTCCCAGCTGTTATCAGGCAACTGAACCATTCAACCACAAATTGAGAGCAGTCCTGAAACACTATCTACCTCATCAGTGACCCTCGGATTATCCTTGATCGGACTTTACTGGCTTTATCTTGCACTAAACGTTATTCCCTTATCATGTATCTGTACACTGTGAATGGCTCGATTGTAATCATGTATTGTCTTTCTGCTGACTGGCTTCCATGCAACAAAAGCTTTTCACTGTACCTTGATAAACTCTGAACTCAACTGAACTGGTCAAGATGAGGTTACTGTCATATGAACAAGTACAGGGAGGTACAGGTACAATGAAAATCTTGCTTGCAGCAGCATCACAGGCATGTAGACTAGTTTGAATTTGAATGCCTTCACTCTTGATATCTTTCTATGTATTTTCAAGAGGTGATGCCTTAAAGGGAAAGACATTCTTGCCATAGAGGGAGTACAGAGAAGGTTCACCAGACTGATTCCTGGGATGTCAGGACTTTCATATGAAGAAAGACTGGATAGACTTGGCTTGTACTTGCTAATATTTAGAAGATTGAGGGGGGATCTTATAGAAACTTACACAATTCTTAAGGGGTTGGACAGGCTAGATGCAGGAAGATTGTTCTCGATGTTGGGGAAGTCCAGAACAAGGGGTCACAGTTTAAGGATAAGGGGGAAATCTTTTAGGACCGAGATGAGAAAAACATTTTTCACACAGAGAGTGGTGAATCTGTGGAATTCTCTGCCACAGAAGGTAGTTGAGGCCAGTTCATTGGCTATATTTAAGAGGGAGTTAGATGTGGCCCTTGTGGCTAAAGGGATCAGGGGGTATGGAGAGAAGGCAGGTACAGGATACTGAGTTGGATGATCAGCCATGATCATTTTGAATGGCGGTGCAGGCTCGAAGGGCCGAATGGCCTACTCCTGCACCTATTTTCTATGTTTCTCTGAAAGGGTATTAAAAACTATAGACAAAGGACAAAGGACATTTATTGTCACATACACCAATTGGTGCAGTGAAATCTGAGTTACCATGCAGCACACAAATAAGATAAACCCAACACTGTAGAATTTGACATAAACCATAAAACACCCCCCACAGCGGAATCAACATTTCCCACTGTGAGGGA
Source organism: Amblyraja radiata (assembly GCF_010909765.2). Classification (NCBI taxonomy): domain Eukaryota; kingdom Metazoa; phylum Chordata; class Chondrichthyes; order Rajiformes; family Rajidae; genus Amblyraja; species Amblyraja radiata. Next base: position 121,213,327 of record NC_045957.1, on the reverse strand, counting down.
AGGCGATAAAAGTTCAGTCCTCTTCCTCTTGTTCACCTGTGGTCGGGGCCTATTTGAGGCCTCCACAGTCGCCGCTACGGACGGCCCAATGTTTCCGAATCGGCCGCTTCCTACCGGAGACCACGACCCTAGTAAGGCATCGGCCGCTCCGCGATGGTACCTCAGTGCTGCGCCGCCGCTGAAGATGAAGCTCTGGCCGGTCTCCGGCAGGAAAGGCCGCACCAATCCAGATGGTAGGCCACGAGGAGGGGGCGACGAAGCGGCTCGGAGGAATGATGCATCCTCGACCCAGGTAGCGACTGTGAAAAACAGTTTCCCCCTCCCCCCCCCCTCCCCCCCAACATAAAAAGACTGAAAGACCTCCACAACAGACGGACTAAAAATAAAAAAAGGATGAAAGTACGAACAGCTGCAGGCGAGGCTGCCACACTCGATGGCGCCCCCACTCGTCCGACTGGAACAATTCCACAATCTTTACTTTTTCCAATACAACGTTTTGTAGCAAACAATTGTGAGTCTTTTTGGTTCCTAATTCTCGTTGTATTCTAAGGCAGACGGATGAGTGATGTGGGGCTTTCAAAATAAGCACTTCTGAAAGTTGACTGATGTCTACAGAATTTTTAAGCAATAAGCTGGTGGTCTTTTTACCGGCGTGGGCATCTGTGTATTTTTTCAAGTAAGTGGTTGGGGAGGAAATTCGTCTGGATATTTACTTTATTGATTGCAGCAGATTCAACATTGGAAGCTCTTCACGATGTAAACAATGAAAAATTGTAGTAGAAATCTGTCAACAATATGTTTAGAATGCATTGAACACTGAAGTTATTGACTTTTTTTCCAATTGTGTTTGGAGTTACTCTCTATTTCCCCTTAGGTTTCTAGTTTTAGACAATAAACAATAGACAATAGGTGCAGGAGTAGGCCATTCGGCCCTACGAGCCAGCACCGCCATTCAATGTGATCATGGCTGATCATCTCCAATCAGTACCCCGTTTCTGCCTTCTCCCCATATCCCCTGATTCCGCTATCTTTAAGAGCCCGATCTAGCTCTCTCTTGAAAGCATCCAGAGAACCTCCCTCCACCGCCCTCTGAGGCAGAGAATTCCACAGACTCACCACTCTCTGTGAGAAAAAAGTGTTTCCTTGTCTCCGTTCTAAATGGCTTACTACTTATTCTTAAACTGTGGCCCCTGGTTCTGTACTCCCCCAACATCGGGAACATGTTTCCTGCCTCTAGCGTGTCCAAGCCCTTAACAATCTTATATGTTTCAATGAGATACCCTCTCATCCTTCTAAACTCCAGAGTGTACAAGGCCAGCTGCTCCATTCTCTCAGCATATGACAGTCCCGCCATCCCGGGAATTAACCTTGTAAACCTACGCTGCACTCCCTCAGAGATTTTAGAGATACAGCATGTAAACAGGCCCTTCGATTCACCAAGTCCAATCTGACAGTTTGCAAGTTAAGTTATAGGAGTAGAATTCGGCCCATCGAGTTTACTCCACCATTCAATCATGGCGGTTCTCTGCCTCCTAATCCCATTTTCCTGCCTTCTCCCCATAATTCTAATCACAAATTTGTCTATCTCAGCCTTAAAAATATCTACCGACGGCCTCCACAGCCCTCTGTGGCAATGAGTTCCACAGATTAACTATCCTCTGACTAAAGAAATTCCTCCTCACCTCCCTTCCAAAGTTGTTCCATTCACATCAGTTCTATTTATCTACTTTTGCATCCACTCCCTACACCTTACAAAATCATGTGAGGAGTAGATCGGGTGGACGCACCCGATCTACTAGAGTGATAGAGCGTAGAAACAGGCCCTTCGGCCCAACTTGCCCACACACTGGCCAACATGACCCAGCTACACTAGTCCCACCTGCCTGCGTTTAGTCCACATCCCTCGAAACCTGTCCTATCCATATACCTGTCTAACATTGCGATAGTCCCTGCCTCAACTACCTCCTCTGATAGTTTGTTCCATACACACCCACTGTGTGAAAATGTTACCCCTCAGATTCCCATTAAATCTTTTCTACTTCACAAACCTACTTCCTCTGATCCTCGATTCCCCTACTCTGGGCAAAAGACTACATGCATCTAGCCCATCTATTCCTCTCATGATTTTATACACTTCTATAAGATCAACCATCATCTTCCTGCGCACCAAGGAATAGAGTCCCAGTCTACTCGACCTCTCCCTATAGCTCAGAACCTCGAGTCCTGGTAACATCCTCGTAAATCTTTTCTGTACCCATTCCAGCTGTTGCCGGGAATAGGGGAATGAGAACCAGAGGACATAGGTTTAAGGTGAGGGGGGGAAAGATTTAATGAGAACCTGAGGGGTAGCTATTTCACGCAAAGGGTGGTAGGTGTATGGAACGAGCTGCCGGAGGAGGTACTTGAGGTAGGTACTGTTGCAATGTTTAAGCAACATTTAGACAGTTACGTGGATAGGAGTGGTTTAGAGGGATAACCTACAAACCCACACATCTTTGGGATGTGGAAGGAAAGCAGAGCACCTCGAGGAAACCCATGTAGTCACAAGGGGAACGTGTAAGCTCGAAACAGACAGCACCCGAGGCTCAGGATTAAATCGAGCCAGTGTGATGTGTTGCATTTTGGGAGGCCAAATGTGAGGGTAAAAATTGTAATTAATGGCATTAATGGCATACCTCAACAGCATTGATGTACAGAGGGATCTTGGAAGTCCATAGCTCCCTGAAATCACAACACAAGTTAATGATAATAATAATAATAATAATATATTTTATTGTCATTGCACATAGGTGCAACGAGATTTGGAATGCGGCTTCCATCCGATAGTCATAACTTAAACAACTAATAAAGTTTAGATACCCCGAGAAACATGATTTATAAAAATAAAAAAAACAAACAGTAAAACAGTCTAAAGTGCAAATATGTCTGTGCCAGGTCGATGTGCCTGAATACAGTTCATGGAGGTGGGGGGGAGGGGGGGGGGGGCACTCAGCAGGGCCGGTTCAGAGCTGCGATAGCTCTGGGGATGAAGCTGTTCCTGAGTCTGGAGGTGCGGGCGTAGAAGGCCTTGTAACGTCTGCTGGAAGATAGGAGTTCGAACAGACTATTACAAGGGTGTGTGGAGTCTTTGAAGTTGAAAGAGTGGTAAAAAAGGTACATAGTATGCTTGTCTTCATGGATTGGGGCATTGACTATAAGAGTCAGGATGTCATGATGCCACTTTATAGAACTTAGGTGAGGCGCATTTGAAATATTGTGTACAGTTCCGATCGCCCTATTAGCGGACGGATGTGGAGGCTTTGGGAAGGGTGTAGAGGAGGTTTACCAGAACGTTGACTGGATTAGGAGGTATTAGTTACAGGGAGAGGTTGGACAGACTTGGATTGTTTTCCCTGGAACGCTGGAGGTTGAGGGGAGACCTGATAGAAGGAGAGGCATAAATAGGGTAGACAGTCAGAACGTTTTTTCCCCAAGAGGGAAATATCAAATACTATGGGATATTCGGCCCAAAAGGGGGCACTAGCCCTTCGGCCCACAATATTTGTGCTGAACATGACACCAAGAGCAAATTATATTTGCCTGCACATAATCTCCATCCTAGTTTCTGACAAGTTTATTGTTCTCCTGTTTATAGATTCCTTATTATTTGCCTCGCTGGCACTTTCCCCTCAGATAACAATGTACCATTCTACATTTTCTTTCACATCGTTCCCTTTCATCCTTGTTTTCACACCTCACCCATCCATATCTCTATGTCTCCCTCTCTCCTGACTCTCAGTCCACCCAAAACGTCACCCATTGCTTCTCTCCAGAAATGCTGCCTGTCCTGCAGCTTTTTGTGTCCATCCACCTCCCTCCATTCCCTGCACATCCAAATGTCTATCCAGAAGTCACTTAAATGGTACTCTTGAATCTGCCTCTTCTCCACCGCCCCGGCAAGGCGTTCCAGGCACTTACCACCCTCGGTGTAAATGTTACAGGACATAGGAACGTAAGCATTAGGAGCAGTGGCATGCAACCTGGCCTGCTCTGCCATTCAATGTGAGCATGGCTGAACGATTGCTTGTCTGAGCTCTACCTTCCCATCTGATGACATAACTCTCACTGCAACGCAACATCAGTAACCTGGGGGCCGGGGATTGTTATTCCAATCCAATTACCGCAAATGGGGAATTAAATCTGGAGCGTAAAATTGATCATCCATAATGGTAAGCATGTTATAATAACTTATCTGGTGTACTAACATTTAGGAAAGAAAATCTATTTGTCGAGTGTCAAGAGCATTTCATTGTCATATGTATCGACAACAGAGCAATGAAGTTCTTACTTGCTGCAGCATGGCAAATGGCGCAGCGGGTTGAGCTGCTGCCTTACTTCGTCAGAGGCCTAGGATCGACCCCGACCTCAGGAGCTGTCTGTGCCAAGTTTGCACGTTCTCCATGTCTGCATGGATTTCCTCCTGGTACTCCGGTTTCTTCCCACATTACAAAGATATGTGGGTTTGTAGCTTACTTGGTCCTCTGTAAATTGCTCCCAGTGTGTAGCAATGTTACAACCTTTTGAGATTTAAAAAATCAAGTCTGCAATTTATCCCATCAAATAAAACACAAAAATAAGTTTAATTTGACACCTAATTCACTTTCATATCTTCCGTATTAAAAAGGTTATGGCCATTTTCATACTCGGAAATTAGCATCTTGTTCCCTATTGATTTTCCATTGACTTAACACAAAAGCTGTGATCAAGGACAGTGAAGTGGCCATAACTTTCTTAAAAATTCAGAGAACTGAAAGAAATGTTCAATTATTATAGATTGAAGCATTCTGAAACAAATATGAAACAATCTTACTTGGATGACCTGAAATTAAAGCATATAATTAGTTAGTTACCCAATTGTAGCTAATTCCAAACTTCAATTACTAGATCTAAACATCTATCCGTTTCTTAAGAAAAGATTAACATTTTTAAATAGCCTAAGTGTTCAAATAACATTCACAAAGAATTCACAATAAACATGATTCTTAAATCTCATTTACATTAATTTATAGGCCAAATGGAAGGAATTTAGTGTTCAATTGCTGTAAATTAATGGCCATTTAAATCAGTTTTCGAGTGGGATCCTGTGGAACTCTGTGGAACGCGCTGGTTTAGAACGTTCCCATTGCGGTGGATTTGTACCCCATATGCCCAGAAAAATACTGGGCCCCCAAATTAGCTACTCGCAACATAAAACTTTGTATAAAGGGATCTTAAGAAGCGCTTTTTAATGTAAAACTAAACAACCTACCTTCCGTTGTCCCCTGTATGAGATCCGTCCCGTTGTCGGCGGTTGCGGGTTTAGAGGATAATTTTTAACCTACTATAATAATTAAATTAACCAATTAAATTTAAAAATAGCTCCAGCAAACGAACCTCCAAGCGATTTTTCGTCAGCAACTAAGTAGGCTGAACAACCTCGATTTGAATAGCTTAGGGAAAATCGCGTTTTAAACCCGCCCCCCTCTCAATGGCGCCAAAATCGCACACACGGGCTTGGACAGATCTGCAGTGACGCTTAAGGTAGGTTTTGCAACATACCTACAGTGTGTAGGGAGTGGATGAGAAAGTGGGATAACATCACTAACTCCACCCCACTTCTGACACCATGTAAACAAGAGCCAGAGACAGTGTATGATTTAAACACATCTTTAATGAGCACTTGAAACTTAGCAGCGTTGAGGACGACAGGTTGTCTGTGCATCCTAGCTGATCGACAAAAAATAGAAATCAAAAAAGCGAAATCAAAAAAAAAAAATGTAGATTGATGATGCATGTGAACCAATCACACATAAGCCAGCATCACTAACTCCACCCCACTATAACACTTATACTAACACTCATCCCCAGCACTGCAGTTCCGAGCAGCTAGGATGCACTGACAACCTGTCGTCCTCAACGCTGCTAAGTTTCAAGTGCTCATTAAAGATGTGTTTAAATCATACACTGGCTCTGGCTCTTGTTTACATATAGTGGGGTGGAGTTAGTGATGCTGGCTTAAGTGTGCACATGCATCATCAATCTACAAGGTCCGTAAATGCAATAATGCACAGTTAAATATAAAATAATTTAAAATACAATAAATTAATAACCTATTCCCGATGTCAGGAAACATGTTCCTGATGTTGGGGGAGTCCAGAACCAGGGGCCACAGTTTAGGAATAAGGAGTTAGCCATTTAGAATGGAGACGAGGAAACACTTTTTCTCACAGAAAGTGGTGAGTCTGTGGAATTCTCTGCCTCAGAGGGCGGTGGAGGCAGGTTCTCTGGATGCTTTCAAGAGAGAGCTCGATAAGGCTCTTAAAAATAGCGGGGATATGGGGAGAAGGCAAGAACGGTGTACTGATTGGGGATGACAACGCTGGCTCGAAGGGCCAAATGGCCTACTCCTGCACCTATTGTCTATCGTCTATTGTCTATATTAGGGTGGCCACGGTGGTGCAGCGGAAGAGTTGCTGCCTTACAGCGCTTGCAGCGCCGGAGACCCGGGTTCGGAGACATGTGCTGCCTGTACGAAGTTTTACGTTCTCCCCGTGACCGTGTGGGTTTTGTCCGAGATCTTCGGTTTACTCCCACACTGCAAAGACAAACAGGTGTGTAGGTTAATTGGCTTGGTGTATGTGTAAATTGTCCCTAGTGTGTGTAGAATAGTGTTAATGTGCGAGGATCGCTGGTCGGTGCGGACTCGGTGGGCCGATGTGCCTGTTTCTGTGCTGTATTTCTAACCCAATGCGGGGTAATCATAACGCACAAAAACAATGTTTGTGGTGTGACCAAAGACACAGTCCCTAGAAGATTGATAGCCAAGCAGTGGGAAATCTGGGAGTACGTTATCCTTTGCTCAAGATGCCTGTGCCTGCAATTTCCTGTGGTCCATTTGTTATAAATTGAGCAGGGTATCCTGCCGTGGGTGTCTGCTGAACAATTGGTGCTGGTAAACAGAAATTGGCTTAATGCTTCGTAATTCCACCCTTTACATTTCACAGTTCATATGCATAGTTTTCACGTCCATCGGGACCTTCAGTTTCTATAGGCCATAGATAAAGCAGATATCAAACACTAGAGGGTACACAAAATTGCTGGGGGAACTCAGCGGGTGCAGCAGCATCTATGGAGCGAAGGAAATAGGCGACGTTTCGGGCCGAAACCCTTCTTCAGACTGATAGGGGGTGCAAAGACCGCTCCCTCCGCAACTCCCTCGTCAATTCTTCACTTCCCTCCCGCACCACCCCCTCCCCGGGCACTTTCCGTTGCAACCGCAAGAAATGCAACACCTGTCCCTTCACCTCCCCCCTCGACTCCATTCAAGGTCCCAAGCAGTCGTTCCAGGTGCGACAAAGGTTCACCTGTATCTCCTCCAACCTCATCTACTGCATCCGCTGCTCTAGATGTCAGCTGATCTACATCGGTGAGACCAAGCGTAGGTTGGGCGACCGTTTCGCCGAACACCTCCGCTCAGTCCGCAATAACCTACCTGATCTCCCGGTGGCTCAGCACTTCAACTCCCCCTCCCATTCCCAATCCGACCTCTCTGTCCTGGGTCTCCTCCATTGCCAGAGTGAGCACCAGCGGAAATTGGAGGAACAGCACCTCATATTCCGTCTGGGGTCCTTGCGTCCCCTTGGCATCAACATTGAATTCTCCCAATTTGGCTAGCCCGTGCTGTCCCCTCCCCCCCTCCCCTTCCTTCACCCTCTAGCTGTCTCCTCCCATCCGCCCGCCCTCGGGCTCCTCCTCCTCCTCCCTTTGTCCTTCTTTCTTTCCCCACCCCCTATCAGTCTGAAGAAGGGTTTCGGCCCGAAACGTCGCCTATTTCCTTCGCTCCATAGATGCTGCTGCACCCGCTGAGTTCCCCCAGCAATTTTGTGTACCTTCGATATTCCAGCATCTGCAGTTCCCTTTTAAACACTAGAGGGCATAGCTTTATGGTGAGAGGAGCAGAGTTTAAAGGAGATGTGCGGGTTTTGTTTTACACAGAGAATGGTCAGTGCCTGGAATATGCAATGCCAGGGGTGAACGTAGAACATAGAACCGTCCAGACGTAAAATGCTGGAGTAACTCAGCGGGACAGGCAGCATCTCTGGAGAGAAGGAATGGGTGACGTTTCGGTCGACCCGAAACGTCACCCATTCCTTCTCTCCAGAGATGCTGCCTGTCCCGCTGAGTTACTCCAGCATTTTGTGTCTATCTTCGATTTAAATCAGCATCTGCAGTTCTTTCCTACACATAGAACCATACAGCACAGTAGCAGGCATTTTTGCCCACAATGACTGTGCTAAATATGATGCTAGGCTAAGACTCATCTGCCTGCATATAATTGATATCCCTCCATTGACTGCATATCCATGTGCCTATCCAAAAGCTTCTTATCTGCCTCCACCACCGCCCTTAGCAGAATGTTCCAGACACTCATCACCCTCTGTGTGAACTAGTAAAAAACTTGCCCCGCACATCTGTAAACTTTGCACCTCTCACCTTAAAACTATGGCCTCTAGTATTTGATATTTCCATCCTTGTAAAACGGTTCTGACTGTATCCCCTATCTATGCCTCCCCTGACATCGGTCTGAAGAAGGGTCGAGAACCGAAACGTCACCCATTCCTTCTCTCCAGAGATGCTGCCTGACCCGCTGAGTTACTCCAGCTTTTTGTGTATGCCTCTCATAATTTTATATACTTCCATCGGGTCCAACCTCTCCCTGTATCCAGGCAATTTTCTGGTAAAGCTTCACTGCACCCGTTGCAAAGCCTCCACAACTTTCCCTTGACAGGACGCCCAGACTAAACATACTACTGGAAATGGCCTACCCAAACTCCTATGGAGCTGCAGGGGTGGAGGTAATGTTTAAGACGCATTAGGTTAGGCACATGGATCTGCAGGGAATGGAGGGGTGTAGATAATAGTTGGCTGGCATCATTTTCAGAATATACTTTGTGGGCCAAAGGGTTTGTCGTAATAGGAGGTGGACACAAAATGCTGGAGTAACTCAGCGGGTGAGTCAGCATCTATGGAGAGAAGGAATGGATGACGTTTCGGGTGGAGACCCTTCTTCAGACTGATGTCAGGGGAGGGGGCGGGACAAGGAAAGAATGTAAGACTAGTGGGAGAACTGGGGAGGGGGAGGGGATGGAGAGAGAAAGCAAAAGCTACCTGCAGTTAGAGAAGTTAACGTTCATACCTGATGTTAGAGAAGTCAATGTTCATATATTTTGTGTTTGTATTGTATTGATGGCTGGACTGTCTTGTCTCTTGGAATTCTCTGCCTCAGAGGGCAGTGGAGGCAGGTTCTCTGGATGCTTTCAAGAGAGAGCTAGATAGGGCTCTTAAAAATAGCGAAGTCAGGGGATATGGGGAGAAGGCAGGAACGGGATACTGATCAGCCATGATCACATTGAATGATGGTGCTGGCTCTAAGGCTGAATGGCCTACTCCTGCACCTATTGTCTATTGTCATTTACCTTGCCTTTAAAATTGAATTATTTTGAAGCTAGCAATAGGTCAAGGCTCCTCTTGTAAACAATGAGATGTCATAATATGTTTAAGAAGGAACTGCAGATGCTGGAAAATCGAAGGCAGACAAAAGTGCTGGAGAAACTCAGCGGATGCAGCAGCATCTATGGAGTGAAGAAAATGGGCAACGTTTCGGGCCGAAAACCTTCTTCAGATGTCATAATATGTTGCTTTTTTCAAATAAACGACTCCTATTGCTTTTTTCAAATAAACCACCGGAAAATGTTCTGCTTCGTTATAGGGCGTGTGAGGATTTTTTTCGGTGAGGCATTAAGCCTGTGTTACTTATCACCAACCCTCTTGTCCTGAAATATCAATGTTACACATGTGGACTGTCAAATTTGACTGCAATTGGCATCTGCGAAAGTGAAATTCACACCGCCGAGGTCAGTGCGTCTCTCGTCGAGGTCACCGCTTGCAAAGCCTAAAACCCTGTGGAGACAACGGCTTCAGAGATGATCACATCATGTGGAGGCTCTGCACGTTATTAGGTTATCTCGAAGAAATTACTCTGTCTTAATCGTTTCCTCTTTGTCATCCGCCTACCTCTCCGACCGCAATGATGCAGGTTGATATTGAGTGTTATTTTATTAGAAAGTTTTAAAATTTACGAGCACGCCAGTCAAAGTAAAATGGCTCAAACCACACACGCTGGTGCCAGAGTTCTCGTTTGATTGCAAACCTTTTTGTTTCCTGAAACTGCCAGGGCTTCCTGCAAAATTTCCCCGTGCTCATTAATATTTCACGACTGCTTATATCAACAGCAGAATCGTGCCCAAGGCGGGGGAGGGGGAGGTGGGTGTGAATCTTCATGAAGAAGCAGAATCCTTCTTTTAAATACCTTGTCTGATCTATTGACAGATAACAGCTTAAATATCCAAAAGTGAAGGGGCCACTCAGTACTCTGACATATTAAAGTGGGACAAAAAGAGAACAAAACACACTGATATTCAAACATTCATGAGAAATACTTGCTCTCTTATACTGTTATTGATTTTTCTAACTAGAAACAGGAACCTAAAACCACGAGAAACATTGAAGCCGGTCCTTGGAGAATATCCTGCACAATTCCCCTAATCAGTTTAATAAAGGCTATGAGCTTCATTCTTATATACGCCGTTGTTTCCTTCATTCCACACCATACTTTGTATTCCTAGGTTGCAAGAGGGTAGTGGGAATATGGAACAAGCTGCCAAAGGAGGTATTGAGGCAGGTACTGTAACAGCATTTAAAAGACACTTGAACAGGTACATAGATAGGGAAGGGCACAGCGGTAGAGTTGCTGCCTTACAGCAAAATGCAGCGCCAGAGGCCTGGGTTCGATCCAGACTACGGGTGTTGTCTTGTACGGAGCTAGTACGTGCTCCCCGTGATCTGCGTGGGTTTTCTCCGAGATCTTCGGTTTCCTCCCACACTCAGATTCAGATTCAACTTTATTGTCATTGTGCAGTACAGGTTTGTAGGTTAATTGGCTTGATTAATTGGCTTGATAAAAATGTAAATAATTGTCCAAGTTGGCGATATGCAGAGTACTGCCCTGCCGACTACAAAATTCAGAAGATTCAGAAGGTTTAGAGGGCTCTGGGCCAAACACAGACAAATGGGATTAGTGAATAGTGCATATAGTGAAAGGCATGGATAGAGTGGATGTGGAGAGGATGTTTCCACTAGTGGGAGAGTCTAGAACTAGAGGTCACTGCCTCAGAAAGGACGTTCTTTTCGGAAGGAGATGAGGAGACATTTATTTAGTCAGGGTGGTGAATCTGTGGAATTCTTTGTCACAGAAGGCTATGGAAGCCAAGTCAATGGACATTTTTAAGGCAGAGATAGATAGATTCTTGATTAGTACGGGTGTCAGAGGTTATAGGGAGAAGGCAGTAGAATGGGGTTAGGAGGGAGAGATAGATCAGCCATGATTGAATGGCATGTAGACTTGATGGGCCGAATGGCCTAATTCTTCCCCTATTCCTTATGAACTGATGACTAGCGAAGATGGGGTATCTTGGCCAGCATGGGTGGTTTAGGCTGAGGAATCTGTTTCCTTGCCACATGTCACTATGACTGAATCTAGGAGCTACATTTTTAAACATAATTGTTTCTATCATCTTATACTATGCAGATGTAATATTCCCAGATTGCAAGAACTATATACGAATCAACCTTGATTTTGCTTTTACAATTTTGTAGTTTCTCAGTAATACAATGGTTCAATGGCACTTTATTGCCACATGTACCTAGGTACAGTGACATTCTTCTTTTGCATCCAGTTCAGTAAAACCTTACTATACATAGGCACAACCATACCAAAGTACAAGAGAGTAAGAGTAGTAAATCATTGAGGCAGCACACATGAGTGGCCACATTTCCAGCGCTGTCTTGTATCCTTCAAAAATGTTGTGTCTTAACTTGGCCATAACGGCCGGTTGTCCTGGCAACAGCACTGGGTGGGAGTTTCAGGCTTCGGCCTGGCTAGGTGGTGTTGTCCATGTTCTCCGCCGCTACAGGCCACGTCCGACCTCTGTGTGGCCTCCAGCGGCGTCTGATCCACATGATTTATGGCTGCTGCAGGGCCTCCAGCGACGCACTCCACGCCGCCAACACCTCGACCCGCGAACGCACAACCCCTCGCCTCCCTCAGCCACTGCTCGCACCCCTGGGGGGGGGGCCCTTCCCGTAGCCGACCTCGCAACCCCCAGAGCGCCTCCGAAGATGCGGGAGGTGAAACCTCCGCCATCTTGAAGGTTTATAATATCAGCGTTTATATCTACTTAGAGAACATATTTACTGTGATATATCAAATGATGAATGGATATTGGGCTTTCAATCACACGCCAGGGTTGTTACAAAAATAACTTCGAATACCTCTAGTAAAAAATATTGACCATCCCTCTTAAAAGACATTTGGACATGTGCATGGATAGGAAAACTTGAGAGGATCCGAGGAGAGATAGCTGAATGGATAGCAAACCTCATGGAATGAAACAGCGGGTGATGGTGGAAGGTTGCTTCTCAGACTGGAGGCCTGTGACTAGTGGTGTGCCTCAGGCATCGGTGCTGGCCTCGTTACTGTTTGTCATCTACATCAATGATTTGGATAAGAACATACAGGGCAAAATTGGCAAGTTTGCTGATGATACAAAAGTGGATGTTTTTGCAGCAAGATCTGGATCGATTGGCCAGGTGGGCGGAGGAATGGTTGATGGAATTTAAATACAGAAAAATGTGAGGTATTGCATTTTGGGACGCCTAACAAGGGCAGGACTTACACAGTGAATGGTCGGCCTCTGGGAAGTGTTGTAGAGCAGAGGGATCTAGGAGTGCAGGTGCATGGTTCCTTGAAGGTCGGGTCGCACGTAGATAAGGTGGTCAAAAAGGCTTTTGGCACTTTGGCCTTCATCAGTCAAGAGTATTGAGTATAGAAGTTGGGAGGTCATGTTGCAGTTGTGTAAGACGTTGGTGAGACTGTGTTTAGAGTATTGTGTTCCGTTCTGGGCACCATGTTATAGGAACGATATTGTCAAGCTTGAAAGGGTTCAGAGAAGATTTATGAGGATGTTGCCAAGACCGGAGGGTGTGAGCTATAGGGAGAGGTTGAGAAGGCCGGGTCTCTATTCCTTGGAGCACAGGAGGATGAGGGGTGATCCTATAGAGGTGTATAAGATCATGAGAGGAATAGATCGGGTAGATGCACAGAGCCTCTTGCCCAGAGTAGGGAAATCGATGACCAGAGGACATAGGTTCAAAGTGAAGGGGAAAGGATTTAATAGGAATCTGAGGGGTAACTTTTTCACACAAAGGGTGGTGGGTGTATGGAACAAGCTGCCAGAGGAGGTAGTTGAGGCTGGGACTATCCCAACATTTAAGAAACAGTTAGGGACGTCGGATAGGATAAATTTGGAGGGACAATGGACCAAGCGCAGGCAGGTGGGACATGGTGGCCGGTGTGGGCAAGTTGGGCCGAAGGGCCATTTTCCCCACTGTATCACTCTATGACTCTATGTGGGCCAAACGCTGGAGGTGGGACTAGTGTAGTCTTGGTCTGCATGGGCAAGTTGGGCTAGAGGGGTAGTTTCTGTGCTAGATGACTCTATGACCCCAAGGTTAAAAACAGTCATTTGTAGAAGAAATATTTTGTTCGATGTTTAACGAATTACTCTGGCTTGGGACATCTGATATCCATGTTTGGGAAAACTGTAACTTGCTTGTTTGTGTGCTCTACGACTTGATAACATAGAGTGGCAGAGAGGGTGGTGGGGACCTGGAACACGCTGCTGGGGGTGTCGGTGGAGGCAGATACAATGGTAATGTCTGAGACTTTTGGATAGGCACGTTTAGTTTATTTTAGAGATACACCACGGAGTCCACACCAACCAGTGATTTCCATTCACCCACGCTATCCTACACACACTAGGGACAATTTACAATTTTACCAAGCCAATCTTTAGATTCTGGAGTAGTTCCTGAGGATTGGAGGGTAGCAAACGTAACCCCACTTTTTAAGAAGGGAGGGAGAGAGAAAACGGGGAATTACAGACCAGTTAGTCTAACATCGGTAGTGGGGAAACTGCTAGAGTCAGTTATTAAAGATGGGATAGCAGCACATTTGGAAAGTGGTGAAATCATTGGACAAAGTCAGCATGGATTTACAAAAGGTAAATCATGTCTGACGAATCTTATAGAATTTTTCGAGGATGTAACTAGTAGCGTGGATAGGGGAGAACCAGTGGATGTGGTGTATCTGGACTTCCAGAAGGCTTTCGACAAGGTCCCACATAAGAGATTAGTTTACAAACTTAAAGCACACGGCATTGGGGGTTCAGTATTGATGTGGATAGAGAACTGGCTGGCAAACAGGAAGCAAAGAGTAGGAGTAAACGGGTCCTTTTCACAATGGCAGGCAGTGACTAGTGGGGTACCGCAAGGCTCAGTGCTGGGACCCCAGCTATTTACAATATATATTAATGATCTGGATGAGGGAATTGAAGGCAATATCTCCAAGTTTGCGGATGACACTAAGCTGGGGGGCAGTGTTAGCTGTGAGGAGGATGCTAGGAGACTGCAAGGTGACTTGGATAGGCTGGGTGAGTGGGCAAATGTTTGGCAGATGCAGTATAATGTGGATAAATGTGAGGTTATCCATTTTGGTGGCAAAAACAGGAAAGCAGACTATTATCTAAATGGTGGCCGACTAGGAAAAGGGGAGATGCAGCGAGACCTGGGTGTCATGGTACACCAGTCATTGAAAGTGGGCATGCAGGTGCAGCAGGCAGTGAAGAAAGCGAATGGTATGTTAGCTTTCATAGCAAAAGGATTTGAGTATAGGAGCAGGGAGGTTCTACTGCAGTTGTACAGGGTCTTGGTGAGACCACACCTGGAGTATTGCGTACAGTTTTGGTCTCCAAATCTGAGGAAGGACATTATTACCATAGAGGGAGTGCAGAGAAGGTTCACCAGACTGATTCCTGGGATGTCAGGACTGTCTTATGAAGAAAGACTGGATAGACTTGGTTTATACTCTCTAGAATTTAGGAGATTGAGAGGGGATCTTATAGAAACTTACAAAATTCTTAAGGGGTTGGACAGGCTAGATGCAGGAAGATTGCTCCCGATGTTGGGGAAGTCCAGGACAAGGGGTCACAGCTTAAGGATAAGGGGGAAATCCTTTAAAACCGAGATGAGAAGAACTTTTTTCACACAGAGAGTGGTGAATCTCTGGAACTCCCTGCCACAGAGGGTAGTCGAGGCCAGTTCATTGGCTATATTTAAGAGGGAGTTAGATGTGGCCCTTGTGGCTAAGGGGATCAGAGGGTATGGAGAGAAGGCAGGTACGGGATACTGAGTTGGATGATCAGCCATGATCATATTGAATGGCGGTGCAGGCTCGAAGGGCCGAATGGCCTACTCCTGCACCTAATTTCTATGTTTCTATGTTTCTATCAGCCTACAAACTTGTACTTCTTTGGAGTGGGGGAGGAAACCGGAGTTCCCGTACAAAACCCAAGCAGGTCACAGGGAGAATGTACAAACTCCGTCCAGACAGCACCCGTAGTCAGGATTGAACCCGGGTACTGGTGCTGTCAGGCAGCAACTGTACCGCTGCACCACCGTGCCACCCACATGAAGGCACCACACATGGGAGTGCAGGAAATGTAGGGATATAGGTTACGTGCAGGCAGATACGAAATGGTCTTGGCACTTTGTTCAGGATATTGTGGGCCAAAGGCCTTTTCTTGTGCTGTGAGTGCTATGTTGAAGGATGTGTCAGCTCTGGAGAGGGTCCAGAGGAGATTTACAAGAATGATCCCAGGAATGAGTGGGTCAGCATATGATGAGCGTTTACTGGGCCTGTACTTGCTGGAGTTTAGATGGATGAGGGGGGGACCTCCTTGAAACTTACCGAATAGTGAAAGGCCTGGATAGAGTGGATGTGGAGAGGATGTTTCCCCTGGTGGGAGAGTCAAGGACCAGAAGTCACAGCCTCAGAATAAAAGCACATTCCTTTAGGAAGGAGATGAGGAGGAATTTCTTCAGTCAGTGGGTGGTGAATCTGTGGAATCCTTTGCCACGGAAGCCTGTGGAGGCCGCTAATGGATATTTTTAAGGCAGAGACAGATAGATTCTTGATTAGTACGGGTGTCAAGGGTTATGGGGAGAAGGCAGGAGAATGGGGTTTCGAGGGAGAGATAGATCAGCCATGATTAAATGGCGGAGTAGACTTGATGGGCCTAATGGCCTAATTCAGCTCCTATCTCTTATGACCTTATGCTCTTACTGAGTTCGCAGGCAGAACTTGCTGGAATTTGTTGTCTCTTCTGTATTTGGATAACCATGCGCTGAACCTAGGAACCTCCTAGTGTTCATAGGGATGAATTAGTTAGATAGTTAAGGGCCTGATCCACGACGATTTTTCCGGCGACTGCCGGCATCATTGACTGACGTATCAGGTCACCGAAAAATTTGCGGCATGACGTGGCGTGATGATGTATGACTCACTGTATTTTTTTGAGTGTCGCAACATTTTTTTGTCGCCCCTGATATGACGCCGGCAGTCGCCGAAAAACATCGCCAAGTGGGACAGGCCCTTGAGTTGGCTGGTTTAGTTTATTGTTCCGTGTACCAAGGTACAATGAAAATCTTTTTGTTGTGTGCAATCCAGTCAGCGGAAAGACTATGCATGATTACAAACGATCCGTCCACAGTGTACAGACACAGGATAAAGGGAATAACGTTTAGTGCAAGATAAAGTTCTCCAATGAGATATGTGGTAGGTCAGGAGCGTGCTCTAGCTGTTGATAGGATGGTTCGGTTGCCTGATAACAGCAGGAAAGAAACTGTCCCTGAATCTGGAAGTGTGCGTTTTCACACTTCTGTACCTCTTGCCTGAGGAGAAGAGGGAGTGGCCAGGGTGTGACCCACTAGATCATAAGATTCATGGTTGATCTAATTCTCCCTCCTAACCCCATTCTCCTGCCTTCTCCCCATAACCTCTGACACCCGTAGTAATCAAGGATTTATGTATCTCTGTCGTAAAAATATCCATTGATGGCCTCCATAGCCTTCTGTAGCAGAATTCTACAGATTTACCACCCTCTGACTAAAGAAATTCCTCCTCATCTCCTTCCTAAAAGAATGTATTTTAATTCTGAGGCTATTACTTCTAGTCCTAGACTCTCCCACTAGTGGAAACATCCTCTCAACATTCATTCTATCCAAGCCTTTCACTATTCTGTACATTTCTATGAGGTCCCCCCCCCCCCCTTATTCTAATAAACCCCAGCGTGAACAGGCCCAGTGCTGTCAAATGCTCATCTTATGCTAACCCACTCATTCCTGGGATCATTCTTGTAAACCTCCTCTGGACCCTCTCTGGAGACAGCACATCCTTCTTCAGATATGGTGCCCAAAATTGCTCACAATATTCCAAATGCGGCCTGACCAGCGCTTCATAGAGCCCCAGCATTATATCCCTGTTTTTGTATACAAGCTCTCTTGCAATAACTGTTCCTTGATGATGCTGCTGGCCTTGCCGAGGCAGCGTGAGGTGTAAAGGGAGTCAATGGAATGGAGGTTGGTTCGTGTGATGGTTGATTGTTGTCCTGACACCATGTCACAAAGTTCTCTATCTACAATTTCTTGTGTCTCAAAACTGTCCCTGAATCTGGAGGTGTGCGTTTTCACACCTTACTCTTCATTATCTCTGCACCTCCGGTCTGAAGAAGGGTCTCGACGCGAAGTGTCACCCATTCCTTCTCTCCAGAGATGCTGCCTGTCCCGCTGAGTTATGGGGCTGTCCCACTGTACGAGCTAATTGAAGAGATCTCCCGAGTTTCCCGAGTTGAACTCAGAGAATTACGGTAATGGCCGCTCGTAGGGGCTATCGTGGACATTTTTCAACATGTTGAAAAATCTTCACGAGTCTTCCCGAGCTTACTGCGTTTCCCGAGTACCTGCCGTTAGCGTTTCGAGCCGCTAAGAGACGTCCCCGAACTCCGACGTACCCGCTACATACATTCTACGTGCTTCCACGAGTTTGATTTTTTTTTTAACTCGGGAGAGCTCTTGAATTAGCTCGTACAGTGGGACAGCCCCATTACTCTAACATTTTGCGTCTATCTTTGATTTAAACCAGCATCTGCAGTTCCTTCCTACATAGAAATTTTGAATGATGGCAGTGCAAGGTATATCTGTTTTACTAATTGTGGTCGTGCCTCGTTTATCATATTCTGTGGATAAACATTAGACATAAGTAACCTGTATATGACAAGTGTATGACGCTGGTATAAAATATGGCTCGAAGGATTCATCTTTCATTGAAGTTGCAAGTTGCATGTAAAATTTCAAGGTGCGCTCAATAAGGTCACAGTGATGTGGTGCATCCCCATGTCTCACCGTGATAGCTGTCTCATGCAGTTACATACCCTTTTGTTAATTTCTGCACTAAACCTGAGGTTGATTCAAAAGTAGAATTCAGAAAACCTACCAGCAGCACAATGGTGCTTTTTATAAAAAATAACAAGAAATTCTCTTGCTTTTTGCTGGAGGCATGCCATTAACCTCATGCCCTCATCGATTGAGCAGAAGTTGCAATTAGTTCCTGAAATCTGAGGGGTTGTAGCCTAACTGGAAGATGGTATTTTACACCACATACTGCAAGCTGCAAGTCAAGATTAATTTGCACAGAATGAGCCTTGGAATGCCACCAAAAAGGACGGTTTTTTTTGGTCTGTAGATGATCCTTATTCATTTCGAAGATATTTCTTCATTTTTTTCCTGAATCAATCGTGCAGTGAAATTCAATTTTTTCATGCAGTTTAATAAACCTGTTACTATACACAGGCAGTATCATACTTAAGGGGTTGGACAGGCTAGATGCAGGAAGATTGTTCCCGATGTTGGGGAAGTCCAGAACAAGGGGTCACAGTTTAAGAATAAAGGGAAAATCTTTTAGGACCGAGATGAGGAAAACATTTTTCACACAGAGAGTGGTGAATCTCTGGAATTCTCTCCCGCAGAAGGTAGTTGAGGCCAGTTCATTGGCTATATTTAAGAGGGAGTTAGATGTGGCCCTTGTGGCTAAAGGGATCAGGGGGTATGGAGAGAAGGCAGGTACAGGATACTGAGTTGGATGATCAGCCATGATCATATTGAATGGCGGTGCAGGCTCGAAGGGCCGAATGGCCTACTCCTGCACCTATTTTCTATGTTTCTATGTAAGTACAAGAATGTAACAATGGTCGATTACAACAAGGCGGCACACAAGAGACACCATGTTTTCGGTGCCATCTTGTACCTTTTAAGTTCAAAGTCGTTAGACTCATAGAGTGATACAGTGTGGAAACAGGCCATTCGTCCCAACTTGCCCACACCGGCCAACATGCCCCATCTACACTAGTCCCACCTGCCCGCGCTCAAAGGAATAGAGTCCCAACTCTATGTAGAGTGTAGAGTTGTAAAAAATGTACAATCTTATCAATAGTCAATAGTCAGATTTATTCGTCACATACACAATGAAGTGCAGTGAAATGAACTTGCCAGCAGCGGTACAATCAAAAAGAACACACAATACACAATAAAAATTTAACACAAAAACACCCACCACAGTATTCATCACTGTGGTGGAAGGCACAAAGTTCAGTCAGTCCCTCTCCATTTTTCCCCGTGGTCGGGACCACAAACCTCCGCAGTAGCTGCTGCGAGCGGCCAGATGTACAGGCGCTCTCGTCTGGAAGGTAAGTCCGGAATTGGTGCTTCCCTATTGGAGACCGCGTCTTCAAGATGATGTAGGCCGCAGGCTGGCGGTTGAAGATCTAAGTCCCCGCCGCGCCGCGGCTAGAAGCACCGCCGACCGCGGCTTCAAGATGTAGGCCGCGGGCCGGCGGTCAGAGCTCTTCTCCTCCGGGGTCCCCAACGAGGTATCCCAGGCTCCGGACGCCGCGCCAGCTGGAACCGCAGACCGCGGCTTCAGGCTGTAACAGTCCACGGGTCTGCGATCGGAGCTCTCTCTTCTGGGGACCCCCGGCGAGGGCTCTCCCTCTCCGCCATGAAAAGTTCACGCTGCGCCCGCTGCTGAAGCTCCGGACCCGACTCCGGGAAAGGCTGCACCAATCCTTGTTAGGCCGCGAGGGAGGCGACATGGAAAAAGTCGCCTCTCCGTGGAGGAGGCGACTGAAAGCAATTCCCCCCTTACCCCCCATCACCACCCCCCACACAAGACATACCGAGAGACATTAAAACGCACATTTGGACACACTAAAAAAAACAATAAAAGTAGAAATGACTTACACGCTGCTGGCAGGGCAGCCGTCTCGCAGCGCCCCCACCTAATCTTGGCCATTAGGCCCGTTGTCGTGGTGACGGCACTAGGTGGGAGTTGCAGGGGTCGGCCTGGTCTGGTGATGTTGTCGGTCTTTTCCACCGCTGCTCTGCCGATCCGTGCCACTGCAGGCCGCGTCCGATCCATGCGCGCAGCCTTTTGGAGCGGCGCCTGATCTAATGGAGTCCCAGGCTGCTGCAGGGCCTCCAGCGGCCCACTCCACCCTCAGCTCGATCCATGAACGCCCCTCGCCTCCCACGGCCGATCTCCAGAGTCTACAGGAGTCCATATCATGCACACCGGATGGATGCAGTTGTTGAGGTGTACATAAACTTCTGACTTCTCTAGAAGGACTGCTGGGGTCCCTGGAAGAAGCCGAATGAGGAGGTATAAGAATAGTTGTTACATCTCCTGCAGTTGCAGCGGAAAGTACCTGGAGAGGTAGGTTTGGGTGGAAGGATGCCTTGAAGCAGGCAAAAGCACAGATGCCAAAGGCTCTCAGCAGGTCAGCTGGATGAGCAACAGAGTCAATATTTCAGGTCAAGAATCTTGCATCAGAACTGTGAAGCAAGAAGGCAAATGTTTAAGATAGAAATGTCATAAACTAAAATCAGCATTCGTTTATAATTATCATGTGTAACAAGATACAGTGAAGAACTTTGTTTTCATGCTTTGGGGAAGGGTACATGCACAGGTGCAGGCACCGTGGCCCACAATGTCTGCCGAACATGATGCCAAGATCAACTCTTATCTACTATGGAAGGGATGGTAACTTGCCACACAACGGCTTGAAAGATAATTTATTTAATATTAAGTAACCTCAACATACATTCTCTCCTCTCCGTCTTTCCCTCTCTTTCCCCCTGCCCCCTTCCTCCATTAAAAGTCCAGTTCCACAATTCACAAATCTGTATCCCTCTTGGGCTCACACTGTCTCTAGCCAAAAATCAGCCCATCAGGGAACCTCCTTGCCTGAGGTTGCAGGTCCTGATTTGTCCTGTTTTTTTCCCCCACTTCCAGTTCTCCCCCCTCAACCCCTTCCCACTTTAATTCTGAAAAAGGATCCTAATTGAAACGTCACCTATCCATGTTCTCCACAGATGCTGCCTGACCCACTGAGTTACTCCAGCATTCTGTGAAACGTCACCTATCCATGTTCTCAACATGGGGGTTGCTGGGACCAACAGGGGGCGCTGACCTGTGCGCGGCTGCCCAGCCTGCAGCTGTCTGTCTTTTCATCTTTTTTTTATTTTTAGTTAGTTAAAGTGTTTTTGTTTCTGGAGTTCTAGACTTTTTTATGTGGGGGGTGGGGGGGGGGGAAGGGGGAAACTACCTTTCAGGGTCCCTACCTGGTCGGAGAGGCAGCTTTTCTCCGGGCTGCATCTTCGACCCGTCCTCGCGGCCTACCAGCGGGCCTGGAGCGGCGTTTCCTGTCGGGCACTGCCCAGAACCACGGCTTCGGCAGCGGCACAGCGCTGGAGCGCTATCGTGGAGCGGGCGATGCCTTGCCTGGGTCGCCGCGCTGGAGCTCCGGTGAGCTGAAGTCCGCCGAGTACAACATCACGGAGCTGCGGGTTTGAGGAGCGGCCAGCTGCGGGCGGCGGCGCTGACTTTACACCGGGAGCCTGGGATCTCGCGACGAGATCGCCAGTTGTGGAGCTCCAACCGGCGCGGCCTTGTTGGCTTCGGAAGCCGCGGCCTCCAGTACGGAAGCGGCCGTTCCAGGTGTCCCAAGCCGCTGCGAGGATTCTCCCGACGCCGGAGCAACATCACCCGGCGAGAACGGCCAGGAACATCGGGCCTCCGTAGAGGCAACTGTGGAGGCCTCAATGGGCCCGACTATGGGTGAACTGGGGTTGGGGACTGGACTTTGTGCCTTCCCTCATGGTGGGAGCCATTGTGGGGGGATGTTCTTATGTTTAATCTCTTATTAATGTTATGTCTGTATTCTTTCTTTATGTGCTGCACTGGCAAGAAGCATTTCACTACACCTAGGTGTATGTGACTAATAAATAACCTTTGACCTTTGACCTTTTTTTCTCCACAGATGCTGCCTGACCTGCTGAGTTACTCCAGCACTCTGTGAAACATCACCTATCCATGTTCAATCAATCAATCAATCAATGAACTTTATTTATCCGTTAGAAACTTCATTTGTGCAGAACATCAGTGCGTGTACAGTTCACATACCCAGCAACACAACACAATACACATCACACACCAGCAGTCCAACAGTGGTCAGTAGGTAAAACTTGCAAAGCATGATACATGAAGAATAGGCAATAAAAACATTAAAAGAATGTTAAAAATGTATATATAAATAAATGAATAAATAAATAGATCAACTATTCATGAGTCTAATGGATGTAGGCACGAAACTCAACATTAGTCCTGAATATGAGTGACCTGTATCTCTGGCCTGAGGGTAGAAGACTGTATTGGCTGTGCAGTGAGTGAGTGTGCACTGAGTGTAGTGACTGAGTTACTCCAGCACTTTGTGGCTATCTTTAGTATAATCCGGCATTTGCAGTTCCTTTTCATTCCTTCATTTTCTGACTTTGTTTCAACCTGCGGAATTAATACTGAGTTGAACAATTTCATAGAAACATAGACAATAGGTGCAGGAGTAGGCCATTCGGCCCTTCGAGTCTGCACCGCCATTCAATATGATCATGGCTGATCATCCAACTCAGTATCCTGTACCTGCCTTCTCTCCATACCCCCTGATCCCTTTAGCCACAAGGGCCACATCTAACTCCCTCTTAAATATAGCCAATGAACTGGCCTTAACTACCTTCTGTGGCAGAGAATTCCACAGATTCACCACTCTCTGTGTGAAAATTTTTTTCCTCATCCCGGTCCTAAAAGATTTCCCCCTTATCCTTAAACTGTGACCCCTTGTCCTAGACTTCCCCAACATCGGGAACAATCTTCCTGCATCTAGCCTGTCCAACCCCTTAAGAATTTTGAAAGCTTCTATAAGATCCCCCCTCAATCTTCTAAATTCTAGAGAGTATAAGCCAAGTCTATCCAGTCTTTCTTCATATGAAAGTCCTGACATCCCTGGAATCAGTCTGGTGAACCTTCTCTGCACTCCCTCTATGGCAAGAATGTCTTTCCTCAGATTAGGAGACCAAAACTGTACGCAATACTCCAGGTGTGGTCTCACCAAGACCCTGTACAACTGCAGTAGAACCTCCCTGCTCCTATACTCAAATCCTTTTGCTATGAATGCTAACATACCATTTCAGTTAACTTTCTTTTCCCTACGGATGTGGCTGTTACTTTGCTTAGATTTATTATGTTGTAATTTGTATCAATATCATTTTGTTCCAAATGACAATTTTTAAAGTAAGTGTTACCTTGACAACATAGCTTTGCACTCTTAAGGACCTGTCTCACTGTCGGGACCTAATTTGTGGATGTAGTAGAGTTTAGGTGAGTATGAAAAAGTATCATGTTGAAGACCTCCTTCGACTATGTAGAAGACCTCCTTCGATCTCCTCCGACCTCCTTCGACTATGTTGAAGACTGGCTTCAACTAGCTTTGGGAAAATTGGTCACTGAATAGTGAAGAGTGATGGCGACCTCCTTCGATCCCCTTCTACCTCCTTCGACTATGTTGAAGACTATCTATGACTACCTTCGACTACCCTTGATTACCTTCGACTACTCGATTACCTACGAATAACATGCCGACCTACTATGACCTACTTCGACTAAACCTACGAGTAAAAAAAATATGGATTTTTTCCATGGCCACCTTTTTTTACTCGCAGGCATTTTTCAGCATGCTAAAAAAAACGCTGCGAGTACGCGGGGACTACACTCGAGCATGAAGAAGAGTTACAAAGACCTCCTAGGACCTCGTGTCGACCATGCTGCGAGTATGTCGAGGGCAAACGCTTCTAAACTCGCGACTTAGTTCCCCGCAATGGGGCAGGCCCTTAAGGAAGTTTGACATGCCTCCAACGACTCTTGCCAACTTCTATAGATGCACCCAAGAAAACATCCTAATGGAATGCACCACGGCTTGGTCTGGGAACAGCTCTGCCCAATACCACAAGATATTGCAGGTAGTTGTGGATGTAGCCCAGTCCATCACACGCCACCAGTGACAGCATCTGCACTTTACGCTGCCTCTGGAAAGCAACCAACATAATTAAGGACCTTTAGCTTCTGGTCAATAGACAATAGGTGCAGGAGTAGGCCATTCGGCCTCTCGAGCCAGCATCGCCATTCACTGTGATCATGGCAGATCATCCCCAATCAGTATCCCCCCGTTCTGCCTTCTCCCCATATCCCCTGACTCCGCTATCGTTAAGAGCCCTATCTAGCTCTATTATTCCCACTTTGCCAATGTGTTGGACTGAAGATACAGAAGCTTGATAGCACGACCCACTAGTCAGGAACTGCTTCTTCCCTATATAGACGTAAATGCTGGAATGCTGGTCGCTCAGGTGGTGAGTGCCTGGAACATGTTGTCTAGTTGGTGATACAGGCAGATGCAATAGTGGTACTAAGAAACTTTTGGATATGCAGAGAATGGAAGTATGGATTATGTGCAGGCAGATAAGAGTTGGTCTTGACATCGTGTTCGGCACAGACACTGTGGACCATAGTAGGTTCTTGTGCTGTAATGTTCTATGCTCTGCGCATAACACACAAAGCCATTTCACAGTATCTTCGCACACATTCTGATGAAGGATTCTTGACCTGAAACATTGACTCTGTTGCTCTCCCAGCTGACCTGCTCAGAGCTTCTGGCATCTTGTACATCTGTGTACTTCAAGGATAGTGATGAATAGATTATTAGTCATAGAGTTATACAACACGAAAACAGGCCCGTCGGCCCAACTTGCCCATGCAAACAAACATGCCCCATCTACACTAGTCGCACCTGCCTGTGTTAAGCCCACATCCCTCTAAAGCTATCCTATCCATGTATGTATCTAAATGCTTCTAAAATGCTGTGATAGTACATGCGCAAACTTATAACTCTCTCTTTCAGCTGGCACCATAACTCGTCAAACAATCTCTCCTTTCACCACCTAATCACTAACTTACCCTGTTGGTCTTCCCACCCCCCCCGATTCTCTGCAATGTTAAACTGGTTTCAATTCTAATTTTTCACACTTCTGTTGACTTTGTTTCTTTTGTTACAAATGCTGCCAAACCTACTGAGTGTTTCCAGCATATTCCATTTTAATTTCTATATGCAAAGGGTCTTGATGACAGAGGCCCCCTTTAAGATAGTCAAGGATCAAAAGTTTTTAACTTAGTCTAGTTCATGTGTTGCGTATCATATGTAGTGACAGTGGAACGATGAAATTCTTATTTGCTCCATCTTTACGAACTCATTAATGCAATAACACAATAAATAAATATGCAATAATCAATGATACAATATATTAATCATCGGTTATACTGGATAACCAGACCAAAATAGTGCAAAACCATATTAAGTAGTGCAACCAAGCGCTGCATACATTGGTATTTCCACTATTTTGCAAAAATAGCCCATAGTAGATTGTACTTTCTGAGGCAGGGTTGTGGTTACTATTGTGCAATGTTCAAGAGCCGCACAGTTGCTGAGAAGAAGCTATTATGTTCATGTCATAGCAGGATTAGGCCATTCGGCTCATCGTGCCCACGCCATTCAATCATGCCTGATCTATCTTTCTCTCTCAACCCCATTTTCCATCCAACCTCATTCCACCCATAACCTTTGACACCCTTACTAATTAAGAACCTGCCAATTTTGGCTTTAAAAATATACAATTAATTGGTCTCCACAATCTTCTGTAGTTATGAATTCCACAAATTCACCACCCTCTGACAAAATAAATTCCTCCTCATCTGCTTTCTAAAGGCACGTCCTTTTATTCTGAGGCTGTGCCCTCTAGTCCTAGTTTCTCCCACTAGTGGAGACATCTTCTTCACACCCACTCTTTCCAGGCCTTTCAATATTCTTGGAGGCCAGGTTCTCAGGTTCCTGTACCACCTTTCTGATGGTAGTAGCGAAATGAATGTGCAGCCAGGGTGGTATGGTGGTACCGGCTACTTTTTGAGGCAAACCCTCCAGTTGATCCCTTCGATGGTGAAGAGGTCTGTACTCATTTTGGACCAGACAATGTCCACCACTTTCTGCAGCCTCCTTCATTCCTGGCCATTCAAGTTACCAAAGCAGGCTGTGATGCATCCAGTCAGAACGTTCTGTACACCTGTAGATGTTCAATCGAGTATTCTGAGACATACCAATTATCCTCGATCTTAAGGTCTTAAGTGATAGGAGCAGAATTAGGCCATTCGGCCCATCAAGTCTACTCCGGCATTCAATCATGGTTGATCTATCCCTCCCTCCTAACCCCATTCTCCTGCTTTCTCCCCATAACCCCTGACACCCGTATTAGTCAAGAAGCTATCTATCTCTGCCTTAAAAAATGATGGCCTCCAAAGCCTGCCGTGGCAAAGAATTCCACAGATTCACCACCCTCTGACAAAAGAAATTCTTCCTCATCTCCTTCCTAAAATAACGCCCTTTAATTCTGAGGTTATGACCTCTAGTCCTAGATTTCTCACTCCAGCTCCATCCTCTGAGGAAGTAGAGGCATTGGTGAGCTTTCTTTATGATTGCATCAATGTACTTGGTCCAGGAGAGATGGGTACTATCTAGAAGCTAGGGTACTGTCCGATTCACCTCTACCCCATTGCAAACATTGGGCATTGTCTATGGAACTGATGCGCTGCAATGCCGAGAACGATATTCTGTACTCTTGTTCTATCTACCGTATTTGAATTTGACTGTATTGAATTTATGAATATTATCTGATCTGATTTAATAGCATGCAAAAGAAAGTTTTCACTGTAAAACGGTACACGTGACAATAATAAACCAGAGTGATTCCAAGATGGCGCCCATCCCAGGCGCTATTTGCATGCTAGCCATAGAATCAGATACAATCACATATTACAATCGCTCCGCACTCTTAAATCGCTACTCCTTCAGCAACATTTCTTACTTCTACTATGATCTTCTTATTCCCTTATCATGTATTTGTACACTGCGAATGGCTCGATTGCAATCATGTATTGCCTTTCCGCTGGCTGGTTAGCACGCAGCAAAAGCTTTCCACTGTACCTCGGTACACGTGACAATAAACTAAAATGAAACTGAAACGCACATATGCACACCCAGAAACTTGAGCTGTTGACTCTCTCAGCCTCCATCCCATCAATGAAGACAGTTCCACAGATCCCTGGCTTTCCCCTCCCGAAGTCAAGGATCAGCTCCTTGATCTAGGTCATGTTGAGAGTGGCTTTGTAGCTCTGGCACTATTCCATCAGATTATCAATCGCCTGAGTCTGAGGATTCTTGTGCTCGGAGCAGAGCTGCCATGCAGGATTGTATGTCGATAAGTCTACTTGCTAGTATGTAAATTATCCGCTGGAATTACAAAGCGGAGCCCTCAGCCAATTCAAGATGACAAACCTGAATAACAATTAAATCTGCCTTGATGACCTATGACAGGAAGCTATGCTGCAGTACAATTAAAAGAACCCACTAAGAAACATTCATGCCATCTGCCTGAGCTGGCCAGTGTGCCAATCTACAAATGCCTAGATTTAAGACTGTTTATATGCACCGAGTGTCATATGCACCGAAACAAAAGAATGAAATTCTCATTGTTCGAATATATCAAATGAAATTCAGGCAGCATAATGGTGCAGTGGTAGAGCTGCTGCCTCACAGCGCCAGACACCCGGGTTCGATGCTGACCTTGCGTGTGTCTGCAGAGAGTCTGCACGCTCTCCCTGTGCCCTTTCCTCCGGGTGCTCTAGTTTTGTCCCACATCCCAAAGACATGTGGGTTTATAGGCTAAGTGGCCTCTGTAAATTGTCCCTAGTGTTTAGGGAGTGGGTGAAAAACTGAGATAATGTAAAACATGTGAGAATGGGCGTTCGATGGTCGGCATTTTCTCGATGGGCCGAAGGGCCTGTTTACATGCTGTATCTTTAAACCACACTAAACTTACTTGCTGCAGTGTTAACAGTCCTGTAAACACAGTGCTCATTTATCGTAATAAACAAAAAACAAAATCAATTAAGGAAAAACAATGTTATTGCAAAAAGCACAAAGACCTTATTGCAACCAAGATAGTTCATAGTTCAGAGTTGGTCTTTGTCGTGTTCAAGAGCCTGATGGCAGTTGGGAAGAAGCTGTTCTTGAACCTGGAGGTCACGGTTTTCAGGCTCCTGTAACTTCTTCCCGATGGCATGAGTGAAATGTCAGCGTGGCCAGGGTGGTGTGGATATTTGATGATGCTGGCAGCCTTTTTGAGGCAGTGACTCCTGTAGATAGATGCCCTTGATAGTGGGGAGGTCAGTACCCAAGATGGACTGGCCAATTTTTGTAATCCCCTTCATTCCTGTGCGTTTGAGTTGCCGAAGCAGGCTGTGATACAGCCAGTCGATATGTTCCCCACTGTAACCTGTAGAATTTAAGAGAATCCACAAGGTTGACACAAAATGCTGGAGTAACTCAGTGAGTCAGACAGCATCTCCAAAAAAAAAGGAATAGGTGACATTGCGGGTCGAGACCCTTCTTCAGACTGAGTCTGGGGAAAGGGAAACGAGAGATATAGGCGGTGATATAGAGAGATAGAACAAATGAATAAAAGTAACGATGATAAAGAAGACAGGCCATTGTTCGCTGTGGTCTGGGTGAAAACGAGTTACAGACAACGAGACTCAACAAGACAGACAAAAGTGCTGGAGAAACTCAGCGGGTGCAGCAGCATCTATGGAGCGAAGATAGATGCTGCCGCACCCGCTGAGTTTCTCCAGCACTTTTGTCTACCTTCGATTTTCCAGCATCTGCAGTTCCTTCTTTAACACATGAGACTTAACTAGCAATGTTACAAAATTTTGAGATTTTAAAAATCAAGTCTGCAATTTATCCCATCAGATAAAGCAAAAAAAAAGAGTTTAATTTGACACCTAATTCACTTTCATATCTCAAGTATTTAAAAAGTTATGGCCATTTTCATACTTGGAAATTAGCATCTTGTTCCCTATTGATTTTCTATGGACATAACAAAAAAGCTGTGATCGAGGACAGTCAAAAGCCCATAACTTTATTAAAAATTAAGAGAACTGAATGAAATTTTCAGTTATCATAGATTGAAGCATTCTGAAACAAATATAAAATAATCTTACTGGGATGACCTGAAATTAAAGCATATAATTAGTTAGTTACCCAATTGTAGCTAATTACAAAACTCAATTACTAGATCTAAACATCTATCCATTTCTTAAGAAATGATTAACATTT
This sequence comes from Amblyraja radiata, assembly GCF_010909765.2. NCBI lineage: Eukaryota > Metazoa > Chordata > Chondrichthyes > Rajiformes > Rajidae > Amblyraja > Amblyraja radiata. The sequence goes on along the minus strand of NC_045957.1, from coordinate 121,183,634 downwards.
TTAAATAGCCTAAGTGTCCAAATAATATTCACAAATAATTCACAATAAAACATGATTTTTAAATCTCATTTACATTAATTTATAGGCCAAATGGAAGGAATTTAGTGTTCAATTGCTGTAAATTAATGGCATTTAAATCAGCTTGCAAGTGGCTGCGCTGGTTTAGAACGTTCACATTGCGGTAGATTTGTGCCCCCAAATGCCCAGAAAAATACTGCGGGATATAATGGGCCCCAAATTAGCTACTCGCAACATTAAACTTTGTATAAAGGGATCTTAAGAAGCCCTTTTTAACGTAAAAATAAACAGCCTACCTTCTGTTGTCCCCTGTATGAGATCCAGCCCGTTGTCGGCGGTCGGGGGTTTAGAGGTTAATTTTTAAACTACCATAACAAGTAAATAAAGCCCTTAAAACTAATAATAGCTCAAGCCACGGAATCTTCCAGCGATTTTTCGTTAATAATTAACTAGGCTGAGCAAGCTCGGTTTGAACAGCCTAGGGAAAATCGCGTTTTAAACCCGCCCCCCTCTAAACGGCGCCAAAATCGCGCACACGGGCTGGGACAGATTTTCAGCGACCTTCAGGTACGTTTTACAACATACCTAACTTAACAAGACGACTTTGAAGCTAGTATGACTTGGGTGGTAAGATTAAATAAGAATTTACCAGTTTGAAGTTTGATCTTGATTTTATGAGGAGTTACGATGAGCGATTACTTGAAGAAAGGCCGTCCGTCTGCGTGCGCGTCAATCTTCAAAGCAGCGGTGTAAAATCACAGATAAAAAAGAAGACCTAAGAATAGTAAGATTGTGAAGAAACTAGAACTTCCATAAAATCAAGATCATACTTCAAGCTGGTAAATTCTCGTTTAATCTTACTATTTTACTTCGGAGTCATCACGTGAGTGACTACGTGAAGATTTAAAAGCTCTGTGATTTCACGCCGGTTACGAATCCAGGCGTCACACACTGAATGGATTGACCATGGATGAGTGTAGTCCTTAAAGCATTCAGACATAACGTAGTTAAGTAATGACACTGATGCTTTAAAGTGAAAATAATTGTTTTTAATATTTACCCCTCCCATTCTGGGGGGAAACTAGGAAACAGAACTTAAAACGGTACGTGCAAACACCCCCGGTCCGGTTATTGGTTTGTTGTAAAACCGGTGGAACATCCGTTCATTTGCCCATCCTGCAGCCGCTAGGATGTCATCGAGGGGCACGTCCATAGCTCTTGCTGTCGACGTAGATGCAGCCCTGGTGGAGTGAGATTTTAAAATGTCAATGTTCACTCCCGCTTCCGCCATTACCTCCTTTAACCATCTGGAGATGGTTTGAGTCGATCCCTGATGATGAGGTTTTTTATGACTGATCAGGACCGCTTGCTCAGACCCTCTGAGGTTCCTCGTGACTCTCAGATAATGATGTAAATGTGTTACCACACACAACCGTGGGTCCTCAGGATATGCCAAGAACTTAATCCCTGGCATTCCTGGCCTGCTCTGTTTTTATCAAGTCCCTGATGACAAAAGTTATCTTGTTGACATTGGTGGTCATGTAGTCCAGTCGCAACTTTTGCAGAGTCTGGACTCTTTGTGCTGTTACTAGCGCCATCAGCATGACCACCTTCAGGGTGAGTTTTGATAATGGTAAGGACATAGGCGGTGCCCACTGTTGAAGTAGAGTAAGCACCACGCTCACATCCCAGATGTCCGTGTACCTTGGCCCTGGTGGTGTAGAATTGTATATACCCTTCATAAATTTGGTTATGAGAGGGTGCGTTCCTATCGACCCGTGCCCTGCCTCCAGCATGATGTAGGAGGATAGTGCGCTTCTGGCACTATTGATTGCACTATAGCCTATTTTATGGTCTTATGGATAGGAACTAGTACATCCGTGATCCGAACTGTGTCATATGAGATGTTGTTGGCCTTGCAGAACATTTCCCATTTCTTTATATGCGAGACGTACTGTTTTTTAGTACTGTCCCTCCATGCCGCTGTAATCACATCCACAGTTCGTTTGGACAGTCCAAGACCTTGGTATGGCCTCCTCAGAATCTGCAAACCAATAAATTGATTCGGTCATGTAGTGGATGGTTGCTCCCCGTAACTGGGTGCACTAAGAGGTCCCTGCTCTTGGGTACAGCCATTAATGGCTGGGTTATTATTCCCAAGATCTTCAGAAACCAGGCTTGTGTAGGCCAATCCGGCACTACCAAAATGCCTGTGGCTTTGTCTTGCTTGATTTTTGTCAAGCATCGGCTGATGAGGCAAAATGGAGGAAATGCATGCATAGAAATTCCTCCCCAATTGAGGGAGAAACCATCCACTGCCACTGCTGCTGGATCCGGCTCCCAGGACACATATTTGGGTAACTGATGGTTTAATCTAGATGCAAACAGATCAATATCTGGGATGCCAAATAGTGTGGTTATTTCGTTAAAAACTGCACGATTCAACATCCATTCTGTGTTGTCATTAAATATCCGTGACCTGGCATCTGCCACCGTGTTGTATCTACCTGGTAGATAGACAGCTGTGACCCAAATATCCCTCTCGATACACCAGTGCCAGATAAGATTTGACAATCTGTCACAAGATACAGATTTAACACCACCCATGTGATTGACATATGCCACCGCTGTAGTGTTATCAATCTGAATCTGAACCTGCACATGTTGCATGTTCCTGCAAAAAGCCTTGAGCCCATAATGTGCCCCCAACAATTCTAGGTAATTGATTCCATGTTGTTGAAGAATTACAGACTCCTGCTCATTCCATCTACCCCCGCAGCTGGTGACTGTGTCAGTTGCTCCCCATCCTAAACCGCTTGCATCGGTTTATAAGATCACCGATGGGGTTTCCAGCAAGATTTCCCTTGAGCTATGACATATGTTTGTCATCCACTATTGTAATTCATCAATGGCCTCAGCTGGCAATCCCATTGGTTTGCCGTATTGACCAGCGTGGGATCTGAGAGCTCGTTCCTTTTCTCCTTGTAAATTTTGATAATGCAAAGGTCCGTAACGTACTGCTGGAAAAGCAGCTACTAATTTGCCAATCACACTCGCTGTCTGCCTGATAGATGGCTTATATTTGACTATAAGGTCATTGCAGGCTTTAATAAGATCTAGTTGTTTGCCCCTGGGCAACGTCACTAACATATGAACTGTGTTAATTGTGAACCCCAGGTAATCAATAATCTTGGTAGGTATCAATTTTGATTTAACTGGATGGATGAGGAAACCAAGTCTCTCAAACATGGTTTTAGTTACTGTGACTGATGATTCTGCCAATTCTTTGGTGACCCCAAATATAAAAATGTCATCCAAATACACCATGACTATGTGATTCTGATATCGTAATAGACCCAGAATAGGTTTCAGTAGTTTTGTGAATAGTCTGGGGGCTGAAGTCAGCCCATTTGGCAGTGCCTTGTATTGCCATAACTGACCCATACAGTTAAACTTTAAATATCTCCTGTGCTCTTTGTGAATAGACACCAAATAGTATGCGTCTTTAAGGTCGATGCATGCCATATAACCATTTTTGGCAACCAACTGTATTGCTGTGCCAAAATTATCAATTTTGAAATGTTTATATTGCACATATGTATTGAGTTCCGTAAGATCTAGAATGATACGGCACCCTCCATCTTTTTTCTCTTTTGAGAAAATATTGGATATGAATTGGTGAGGTCCTGTATGTGACCTCTCAATGACATTTTTGTCAGATAATGTTTGAATTTCTTCTTGTATATCCATAGTTTCTTGTTGAGAGAAAACATATGTGCGATTAAGTGAATGTTGTGTGGGTGGTAATGAATCCAAATTGAACTCAATTTTGAACCCTTGTATACTGTGCAGTATAAACGGATCCGTTGTGACCCAACACCATTCATTCAAGAAGTATTTCAACCTTCCTCCCACTGGTACTTGAGGCCTGTCTAAGGTGTTCCCCAAGGAACTAGGTTGACTTACCTCCGATGTTACTGGTGGTATGGCGCAGGTTTCCGCTCGCGAGGCTTGGAGAGTTGAGCTGGTGGTTGCCCTTTCCTCATCCTCGCTGTGGGCCGGCTGGGGCCTGCCCCTAAAAAAGACCTTGATGCTTGTTGTGTCGGTCTTCCACTTGTGCTGGGCCCCCTGGGCGTGTATCGCCTGGAGCTGTAAGGGTGCATCCTTTGCGATGGACCCTTTTGCGTGGTCTGACCTTTGGTTATGAGGAGGACAGTCTTTGCCTCGTCGTCCTTGACAGATCTTCGCCAAATAAATAGTTGGCCGGCTGGACGTTGCTGGCCTTACATAGCACAGCAAATTTTGAGTTAATTGACAGTCTTATTGCGTTTTTGCACAGACAATTAACCTCAAAATGGGCATTACGCAATAACGCCATGGTATCTTGCTCTCTTTCGCTGAGAAGTCCTCCATTCACTCCTCCTGCGAATGACGTGATGCCAGAAGCCACTAATTTTAGGACTTTTTGGAGTTTCATCTCCTGTGTCCTGACTGCTGGTCCAATCAGTCCCCAGATGTCGTGGTTCACAGCTTGAACGTTGAGGGAAGCACAGTTTGCAGGTGGGGGGTACCTGTTCATGGTTTCCTCCATGGCCAGTTCTTTTAACTGGTGGGATGCCAAGTAATTTATATCACTAGCCAGGTCTTCATCCAGGGGTGCACCCAATGGTGTTGTTATAGCGAACCTGGATGACTGAAGCGGCACTTCCTCTCCGCGTCCCTGGGAATGCTCCCCCACTGTGCTCCCATATTCTGAGTCAGGATACCGTTGTCCCGATGTGCTTCCCCCTTATCCGAGGAAGACATATTGCTGCCCCATGTAAGAGGCTGCTGGCACGGACTCCTGTGGAGACCCGTGCTGATACTGCTCCCTCCTATGGAGCAGATCATTATGGAGCAACTTCTCCATAAGTTGCTCCATGTGGGAGAGTCGTCCACGGACGCTTCCCGTTGATGGAGGGTATCCCTCCTCCCCCGACTCATCTGAGTCAACGGGTCTGGCAGACTTATGTGTGGCTTTGCGTCCCGCCGGGACCGCCATGGTGCTCTCCTCCCGCGCCACGTCTGCTCCTGCTGGCTCTGCTGCCGGCGGTATTGTCGGCAAAAGAGACAGTCGCCCGCTACCCTGATTACCGCGGTCTTCGGTAGCCGACTTCCCCGCAGACCATCTCTTTACTTTCGACATCTCGGGTCACTCCTGAAAATACAATTATTTTCACAACCCGCAAAAGACCGCAGATTAGTTTTAAAAACGTACCTGCCGCTTTTTAAACCTAACCGGTGGGAGGCCGCAGCGCCCCTGCCAGTCGGTCGTTGCGCGTAGCTTTCAGACGTAATGACGCGCACGCAGACGGACGGCTCTTCTTCACGTAGTCACTCACGTGACTCCAAAGTAAAATAGGTGCAGGAGTAGGCCATTCGGCCCTTCGAGCCTGCACCGCCATTCAATATGATCATGGCTGATCATCCAACTCAGTATCCTGTACCTGCCTTCTCTCCATACCCCCTGATCCCTTTAGCCACAAGGGCCACGTCTAACTCAAATTAAAAAATGGAGTTGCAACTGTGTCCGGTTGCACAGTCATGGGCATAGATTGAGTAGAGCAGGGGACTGTGCGCACTGCCCCGAGGTGCTCCTGTGCTGATGGTTGTGGATGCTCAAATGTTGTTGCCAATTCGTAATGATTGTAGTCTGCTGAAGAGACACAGTTCCCTGAGCTTGATAGATAGCAAGTTTGGAGGCTTTGATGGTGTTGAAGGCGAGCTGAACAGATGACGTTTCAGGTCTGAACCCTTCTTCAGATTATTAGACTCACTTTGTAGAAGGGTCCAGACCCAAAACGATGCCTGTCCCCTCCCGCCCCACATACTGCCTGACCCACTGAGACAGAGAGTGGTGAATCTCTGGAACTCTCTGCCACAGAAGGTAGTTGAGGCCAGTTCATTGGCTATATTTAAGAGGGAGTTAGATGTGGCCCTTGTGGCTAAAAGGATCAGGCGGTATGGAGAGAAGGCAGGTACAGGATACTGAGTTGGACGATCAGCCATGATCATATTGAATGGCGGTGCAGGCTCGAAGGGCCGAATGGCCTACTCCTGCACCTATTTTCTATGTTTCTATGTTTCTATCCTCCAGCAGTTTGTGTTTTGCTCAATGCTTAGATTTAGTTTTGAATGATTTCTCATCGTTACACTTCATTCTCCATCAAGAATAGATATATTTCCAAGCACCATTAAATTTTAGAAAACGCACATAGCCTTGGAGCAGATTTACATTTGGATGCAAATGTGATCTGTTATTTGTAATAGAATGCTTTTTAAATTACAAAAATACTAGAAAAAGTCATGGTGCAGTCCAAAATTGTATAATTGTCCATTTTTGAGGAAGCACATCATATTAGAGTGTGAGCAGTTAATGCAGAGACGTAGCATCTTATATGTTTGTTTGCAGAACTTTTTAATGAGATTTTTGCAAATTATATATATGAGGCAGTAGCACATTTGAATTTTGATTGTGTTCTTTCATTCGGGATGGTATATTAATGGGACAAGTCTGCAGTTCATTCCATAAATGTAATATAAAAATCTTCATTTGTATTTCTCAGAAATCTATCACGAAAAAATCATACAGTAGCAATAGACTGAATGATTATTCCACATGGGATTGTTATTGTCCCCTGAAAAATAACGATGGCTCTAATTCAGCAAAACATCCCTGGGATGTTTCATTTCTTTTTGATTGGGTTTATGATTGTCACCTGAAAACTTACTTTAAAGTTTGATACAAGAACTTAATGAAATAGAAGCTGGAAAAGCCGACCTGGCCCCTTGAGCTCCCCCACCATTCAATCAGGATAAAAGTAGTTACCTTGAGAAAGGTGATGAGGAGGAATTTCCTTAGTCAGATGGTGGTGAATCTGTGGAATTCGTTGTCACAGACGGCTGTGGAGGCCACGTCAATTGATATATTTAAGCCGGAGATTGACAGGTTCTTGATTAGTGCGGGTGTCAGGAGTTATGGGGAGAAGGCAGGAGAATGGGGCTTGAGAGGGAAAGATAGACCAGCCATGAATGAATGGCGGAGTAGACTTGATGGGCCAAATGGCCTAATTCTGCTATGAGAAGTTAAGAAGTTATGATGGTTAAGCTGCTCCCAGGCCTTATTGCTTCATCTGAGTCAGTTTGCAGAGCCCGCTTACTCAAGCTTCCTACAGTTTGATTGGGATGATGGTGTTAAACACTGAGCTGAACAACAGCCTGTCGTACGTGTTCATATTGTCCAAGTGGTCCAGTGAAGGGTGGAGAGCCAGCGAGATCACTTATTGATCTCCTCTTTAAATGCCTCCAATGACCTCGCCTCACTGTAGCTTTAAAGTACACCAACAGACTCAGGAACAGCTTCTTCCCCTCTGTTATCAGACTTCTGAACGGTCTTTCCATAAGCTAGGGTACTGTCCGATTCACCTCTACCCCATTGCGGACATTGGACTTTGTCTCTGGAACTGATGCGCTACAATGCTGGGAACTATATTTTGCATTCTGTATCTTCCCCTTTGCTCCAACTATTATACTTGAGTTTGAATAGTCTGTATCTATGGATGGTATTATCTGATTAGTGTAGGAAGGAACTTTTCATAGAAACATAGAAAATAGGTGAGGAGGAGGCCATTCGGCCCTTCGAGCCAGCACCGCCATTCATTGTGATCATGGCTGATCGTCCCCAATCAGTACCCCGTTCCTGCCTTCTCCCCATATCCTTTGACTCCACTAGCCCCTAGAGCTCTATCTAACTCTCTCTTAAATCCATCCAGTGATTTGGCCTCCACTGCCCTCTGTGGCAGGGAATTCCATAAATTCACAATTCACAACTTTAGATGCTGGTTTAAACAAAATCCCTGAGGTAAATATATCTGATCAGATTTGATAACATGCAAAACAAAGCTTTTCACTGTACATTGGTACATGCAATAATAATAAATCTAAACATACATATTTAATATCAAAAAATTATTTTTTTCAGGTCGATCGACAATAATGAAGATACCGAGTAGAATTTTCTCAGTTCCACGATTTCTGAAGATTTTGCAGTCCCTTCACTTACCAACAAGACCTGCAGGTGGAAATGTGAAGCAAGTCAGGAGTAAGTCCTCAGATCCAGCAGCTCATGCAAGGCACACTGACGCCGTTGAACTCTTGGGGAAATTCTACCCTTGCGATGACCACACGAATGTTACACCAAAGATTTTGTCCAAAGTGGGGAAAAGCCTACAGAACCAAAGGAACCACCCTTTGTGGCTGCTGAAAGAACGCATTAAGGATCATTTCTATACATGTTACCTGAGTCGCCACAGGAACCCGCTCTTCTCAGTGTACGACAATCTCTCCCCCGTTGTCACCACCGAGCAGAACTTTGACAGTTTGCTTATACCGCCAGATCATGCAAGTAGGAGGAAAGGCGATAACTTTTACCTGAATCAAAGTCACATGCTCAGGGCTCATACCTCTGCTCACCAACGAGATCTTATTCGTGCAGGTCTCAATGCCTTCCTGGTATTTGGAGATGTCTATCGACGAGATGAAATTGACAAAAATCACTATCCGGTCTTCCACCAGTTGGAAGGAGTCAGACTGTTTACCAAGCATGAGGTGAGAGCGGGCATTATTCTTCAATTGTCTCTCAAAACTTCTGTTTGCTGCACTTTTCTGTCTTGTCTCGTATGAATGAATAAAGGGGCTCGTAGCTTGAAGCAGATTTCAATTTAAATGGCAGAGAATTGTGGACGCAGCCCAGACCATCACACAAACCAACCTCCCTTTCATTGACTCAATTTACACTTCACGCTGCCACGGCAAGGCCAGCAGCATAATCAAGGACCAGTCTCATCCCGGTCACTCCCTCTTCCCACCTCTCCCATCGTGAAAATACACACTTCCAGATTCAGGGACAGTTTCTTCCCAGCTGTTATCAGGCAACTAGAGAGCAGTCCTGACCTACCATCTACCTCATTGGGGACCCTCGGACTATCTTGAATCGGACTTGACGGGACTTTGTATTACACAAAATGTCATTCCCTTTATCCTGTATCTGTACACTGTGGATGGCTCGATTGTAATCTTGTACAGTCTTTCCTCTGACTGGTTAGCACGCAACAAAAAAGCTTTTCGCTGTACCTCGGTACACAAGACAATAAACTCAACTAAACTAAGTTTTCTTTCCCCCTTTGTTCAGGAAGTTATTGGGACTCTATTCCCTGGAGCTCTGGATAATGAAGGGGGATCTTATAGAGGTGTATAAAATCATGAGGGGAATAGATCAAGTGAATGCACAGTCTTTTACATAGAGTAGGGGAATCAAGAGGACATAGGTTTAAGAGTCAAGAGTGTTTAATTGTCATGTGTCCCAGATAGGACAATGAAATTCTTGCTTGCTGCAGCACAACAGAATATGTAAACATAATACATAACGGGAGAAAAAAAAGTTTAGTGTATATATAAACATGAACACATGCTCAATAAATAAACAAATATAGTGTAATAATAATAATAGCCTGTTGTAGTTCGGAGCTTATTTGTTGTTGTGTTTAAGGTGAGAGGAGAAAGATATAAGAGGAACAAAGGACAACTTTTTCCACGCAGGGTGGTGGGTATATGGTACACGACAGCTGCCAGAGGATTGGATCAGGTACTATAACAACATATATAAGCCCTTTGGATAGATATATGGATAGGATAGGTTTAGAGGGATATGTGCCAAAGGAAGGCAGGTGGGACCAATGAAATGGGGCATGTTGGTCGGCATGGGCATTGGGCCAAATAACCTGTTTCCATGCTGTATGATTCTATAACTCTTAGTTAATGATTCTTACTTAGTTGCTTAATCCAGCACTCAAATACACCTGGACCATTTCCGACATCTCCCTACCGTTTCTAGACCTCACCATCTCCATTGCAGGTGACAGACTACTGGCCGACATCTACTATAAACACATTGACTCCCATGGCTATCTGGACTACACTTCTTCCCACCCTGCTTCCTGTAAGGATTCCATCCCCTACTGCCAATTCCTCCGTCTACGCCACGTCTGCACCCAGGATGAGGTGTTCCAAACCAGGGCATCGGAGATGTCCTCATTCTTTAGGGAACGGGGGTTCCCCTCTTCTACTGTAGATGAGGCTCTGACCAGGGTCTCTTCTATACCCCATGACTCTGCTCTCACTCCCCATCCCCCCACTCGTAACAAGGGCAGAGTCCTCCTTGTCATAGAAACATAGAAAATAGGTGCAGGAGGAGGCCATTCGGCCCTTCGAGCCAGCACCGCCATTTATTGTGATCATGGTCCCCAATCAATAACCCGTGCCTGCCTTCTCCCCATAGCCCTTGATTCCACCCAGCCCCTAGAGCTCTATCTAACTCTCTATTAAATCCATCCAGTGATTTGGCCTCCACTGCCCTCTGTAGCAGAGAATTCCACAAATTCACAACTCTCTGGGTGAAAACGTTTTTTCTCACCTCAGTCTTAAATGGCCTCCCCTTTATTCTAAGATTGTGGCCCCTGGTTTTGGGCTCGCCCAACATTGGGAACATTTTTCCTGCATCTAGCTTGTCCAGTCCTTTTATAATTTTATATGTTTCTAAAAGATTCCCCCCTCAATTCCCTCATTTTATATGTTTTTATAAGATCCCCTCACCTTCCACCCTACCAGCCGTCACATACAACAAATAATCCTCCGACATTTTCACCACCTCCAACGGGATCCCACCACTGGCCACATCTTCCCATCTCCTCCCCTTTCAGCTTTCCGCAGAGACCGTTCCCTCCGTAACTCCCTGGTCAATTTGTCCCTTCCCACCCAAACCACCGCCTCTCCTGGCACTTTCCCTTGCAACCGCAGGAAATGCTACACTTGTCGCTTTATCTCCCTTCTCGACACCGTCCAAGGACCAAAACAGTCTTTCCAGGTGCGGCAGAAGTTCACCTGCACCTCCTCCAACCTCATCATCCGCTGCTCTAGGTGTCAGCTGCTCTACAACGGTGAGACCAAGCGTAGGCTTAGCGATCGCTTCGCCCAACACCTCCGCTCGGTGCGCAATAACCAACCTGATCTCCCGGTGGCTCAGCACTTCAACACCCCCTCCCATTCCGAATCCGATATTTCTGTCCTGGGCCTCCTCCATGGGCAGAGTGAGGCCCACCGTAAATTGGAGGAGCAGCACCTCATATTTTGCTTGGGTAGTTTACGCCCCAGCGGTATGAACATTGACTTCTCCAATTTCAGGTAGTCCCTGCTTTCTCTTTCTTCCCACTCCCCTTCCCAGCTCTCCCACAGCCCACTGTCTCCGCCTCTTCCTTTCTTATTCCCGCTCCCCCCCCACCCCCACATCAGTCTGAAGAAGGGTCTCGACCCGAAACGTTGCCTATTTCCTTCGCTCCATTGATGCTGCCTCACCCGCTGAATTTCTCCAGTATTTTTGTCTGCCTTTCTTAGTTGGTGATAAATTGTCAACTAATCATAGATACAGCATACTACAATCAGTCTTAAGAAGGATTCCAACCCAAAATGTCATCCATCCATGTCCTTCAGAAATGCTGCCTGAATCGCAGAGCTACTCCAGCATTTTGTGTTCTGTGCAAGATTCCAGCAACTTGAGTTCCTGACATCTATATATTTGAAGCATATATATATTGTATGTTCCCATTTTTCTCTGAATTGTACTAGAGTTCTCTAGTTTGATACTTGTTATCAACTGTATCACATGGTGATGAGGAATGGTTCGATATCATCTGTGATTGACATTGAGATTGGCTATTGCCAGTAAAACATGAAACTGGAGTTTTATTAACATCACAGGTTTCCTCTCATGTTCTCTCTGGGGCGTAGAAGACTGAGATAAGACCTAAGAGGTTTATATAATTATTAGGCATAGGGCGGCACGGTGGCGCAGCGGTAGAGTTGCTGCCTTACAGCACTTTCAGCGGCAGAGACCCGGGTTCGATCCCAACCACGGGCGCTGTCTGTACAGAGTTTGTACGTTCTCCCCGTGACCTGCATGGGTTTTCTCCGAGATTTTTGCTTTGTTCCCACACTCCAAAGACGTACAGATTTGTAGGTTAATTGGATTTCTATGAATATAAATTGTCCCTAGTGTGTGTAGGATATTGTTAGTGCACGGGGATTGCTGGTCGGCACGGACTCGGTAGGCCGAAGGGCCTGTTCCCGCGCTATATCTCTAAACTGAAAAAAAAAGACTGGGTAGACAGAATCATTTGCAAGTTTTTTTTTACACTGAGAGTAGTGGGTGCTTGGAACGCGCTCCCAGGGGTGTTGGTGGAGGCAGATAAGATTGTGGCCTTTAAGAGACCTTTATATAGGCACATAGATATGCAGGGAGAGATGCAGGGAGAGGAGATTAGTTTATCCTTGCGTCAGGTACAGAGAGTGGTGAATCTGTGGAATTCTCTGCCACAGAATGTAGTTGAGGCCAATTCATTGGCTATATTTAAGAGGGAGTTAGATGTGGCCCTTGTGGCTAAAGGGATCAGGGGGTATGGAGAAAAAGCAGGTACAGGATACGGAGTTGGATGATCAGCCATGATCATATTGAATGACGGTGCAGGCTCGAAGGGCCGAATGGCCTACTCCTGCACCTATTTTCTATGTTTCTATGTACCGCACAGACATTGTGGGCCGAAAGGTTCTGAGCTGTACCTGTTCCTGGAGTTTCTGTCCTGTACTGCTTTATGTTCAGATGAATATCAACAGCTAAACCTTCCTCAAAACGTTCCTTCACAAAACTCTGACTGCGAAAGCAGTTTGGTAATATGGGACGTGGAACCCTGAGTGCTGGAGTAACTCAGCGGGTCAGGCAGCATCTCTGGAGAACATGGATAGGTGACGTTTCACAGAGTGCTGGAGTAACTCAGCGGGTCAAGCAGCGTCTCTGGAGAACATGGATTGGTGACGTTTCACAGAGTGCTGGAGTAACTCAGCGGGTCAGGCAGCATCTCTGGAGAACATGGAAAGGTGACGTTTGAGGTTGGGACCCTTTTTCAGACTGATGGACTGGGGGGGTGGGGGGGGCGGTGAAAGCTGGAAAAGAGGTGGGCGCGGGACAAAGCCTGGCGAGTGATGTGGCCGGGGAGGGCGGATTGGCAGATGGGTGGAGTAAGTGAGAAAGGCGAGAGGTGAAAAAGAGACAAAGAGCGTCAAATAAGGAGAGAAGAGGAGTGAAATGTGCAGCCAGAGGGAGGGATATTGGTGGAAGGGGACAAGATAGTGGGAGAAAAGGGTGCACATCAGGGTTGGGGGCACAGGAATGAGTAGGGAATGTGAAGGGCTCTTCATTGCTGGAGGAGCCTTTTTCAGATGAGATGATAAACTCGGGCACTTACTGTGCCCTCCTAATTTTGATTAATATTGACAGGTAAGAAACCTAATACATGACAATATTTCAAAAAGGAACACAGAGATCTTGGTTTCAAGCCATTTGCTTACATCAAGCTACAGAGTAATAGGCCTTCTGCTCAATTGCTGATATTTGGATTCTGCAGTTCATGCAATTATTGTTGAAGTTTCCTGTGTAACAGTGATTGTAGTCTGAAGAAATTAATTGCCTGAACTCGTTTCAGATGATTAATAGTTAATAAGGATATAATTTTGTACAGTGGGTGGCACAGTTGCTCAGCTGGTAGAGCCGCTACCTCATTGCGCCAGAGACCCAAGTTCGATTTTGACCTTCGGTGCTTTCTGTATGTGGAGTTTGCACGTTCTCCCTGTGACAGCGTGGGTCTGCTCTGGGTGCTCCAGTTTCCTCCCACGTCCCAACTACGTGTGGGTTTGTGGAATAATTGGCTCTGTTAATTGCCCCTGGTTTGCAGGGACGATAGATACAGAAAGCTGGAGTAACTCAGCGGGACAGGCAGCATCTCTGGAGAGAAGGAACGGGTGACGTTTCGGGTCGAGACCCTTCTGTAGGGAGTGGATGAGAAAGTAGGATAACATAGAACTGGTGTGAACGGGTGATTGATGGTCGGCAGGGACTTGATAGGCCGTTGCCTGTTTCCATGCAGTATCTGTAAACTAGAACTACAGCGGTTTATACTTCTGCCATTAAAACATAAGGAACATTTGGTAGGAAAGTTGTGAACTTTGTAAACTTTTCCACTAGCAACAAGAGACTATTTGAAGCATACTGGACTAGAAACAAAGAAACATAGAAATATAGGTGCAGGAGTAGGCCATTCGGCCCTTCGATCAGCAATATGATCATGGCTGATCATCTAAAATCATTACCCCGTTCTTGCTTGTTCCCCAAATCCCTTGAATCCTTTAGCCCTAAGAGCTAAATCTAACTCTCTCTTGAAAACATCCAGTGAATTGGCCTCCACTGCCTTCTGTGGCAGAGAATTCCATAGATTCACAATGAAGACGTTTTTCCTCATCTCAGTCCCAAATGGCCTACCCCTTATTCTTAAACTGTGACCCCCTGATTAAAGTCAAAGTCAAAGTAGCCTTTATTGTTATTCAGACCTTTCGGTCTGAACGAAATTTCGTTGCCTTGCAGTCATACATATAATAAAAATGACAAAAACACACAATAAACACAAATTTAACATCCACCACAGTGAGTTCACCAGGCACCTCCTCACTGTGATGGAAGGCAAAAATCTTAAAGTCCTTGTCTCTTCCCTCCTTGTTCTCCCTCTGCTCCGAGGCGATCCACGATTATGGACTACACCAACATTGAGAACATTTTTCCTGCATCAAGCCTGTCCAATCCTTTAAGAATTTTATATGTTTCTATAAGATCCCCTCTCATCTTTCTAAATTCCAGTGAATACAATCCCAGTCAACCCATTCTTTATATCAGTCCCGCCAACCAGGGAATTAACCCGGTGAACCTAAGCTGCACTCCTTCAATAGCAATAATATCCTTGCTCAAATTAGGAGACAAAAATTGCACACAATACTCCAGGTGTGATCTCAACAGGGCCCTGTACAACTGTAGTAGGACCTCCTTGCTCCTAAACTCAAATCCTCTTGTAATGAAAGCCAACATGCCATTAGCTTTCTTATAATAATAATAACTTTATTTATAAAGCACTTTAAACAACCGCAGTTGCCACAAAGTGCTGTACATGAGAACTCATGGACAAAAAGTTATTACAAACCATTAAAAAACCGTAAAACGAAGGACTAAAAAACAGTAAAAATTAAAAGACATTAAAAGCACTAAGAACAGGAGCAATGTCTCAGCCAGTGTCGAAAGCCATAGAATAAAAATGAGTTTTTAGGGAGGATTTGAAGATGGACAGTGAGGGGGCCTGTCTGATGTGCAACGGCAAGGTGTTCCAGAGTGCCGGAGCAGCAACAGAAAAGGCTCTATCCCCTCTGAGCTTCCGCTTAGACCTTGGTACCTCAAGGAGCAGCTGCTGTACCTGCATGCTTACTTTCAGTGACTGATATACAAGCACACCCAGGTCTCGTTGCACCTCCCCTTTTCCTAATCTTTTGTCTAAATCATTAATATATATTGTAAATAACAGGGGTCCCAGCACCGAGCCTTGCAGCACCCCACTAGTCACTGCCTGCCATTCTGAAAAGGACCTGTTAATTCCTACTCTTTGCTTCCTGTCTGCCAACCAGTTCTCTATCCATGTCAAGACCCTACCCTCAATACCATGTGCTCTAATTTTGCACACTAATCTCTTGTGTGGGATCTTGTCAAAGGCTTTTTGAAAGTCCAGACACACCACATCCACTGGCTCTCCCTTATCCATTCTACTTGTCACATCTTCAAAAAACTCCAGTAGATTAGTCATGCATGATTTCCCCTTCATAAATCCATGCTGACTTTGACCGATCCTGTTACTCCTTTCCAAATGCGCTGCTATAACATCTTTAACAATCAACTCCAGCAACTTCCCCACTACCGATGTAAGGCTAACTGGTCTATAATTCCTCGTTTTCTCTCTACCTCCTTTCTTAAAAAGTGTGGTTACATTGGATACCCTCCAATCCACAGGAACTGATCCAGAGTCGAGAGAACATTGGAAAATGATCACCAATGCATTCACAATTTCAAGGGCCACCTGCTTGAGTACTCTGGGATGAAGACCATCAGGCCCTGGGAATTTATCTGCCTTCAGTCCCAATAGTTTACACAACACCATTTCCTGTCTAATGTGGATTCCCTTCAGTTCCTCCGTCCCACTAGATTCTCGGTCCCTGAGTATTTTTGGGAGATTGTTTGTGAAGACAGAACCAAAGTACTTGTTTAACTGTTCTGCCATTTATTTGTTTCCCATTATAAATTCACCTGTCTCTGATTGTAAGGGACCTGTCCCTGAGACTATATAGTTGACTATAGACTATATACATGGGGGACCACATTGAAACGTACCGAATAGTGAAAGGCCTGGATGGAATGGATGTGGAGAGGATGTTTCCAATAGTGGAGAGTCTAGGAGCAGAGGCCATAGCCTTAAGAGTAAAAGGACGTACCTTTAGAATGGAGATGAGGAATTTCTTTAGTCAGAGGGTTGTGAATCTGTGGCATTCATTGCCACAGTCGATTGGCGAGGCCATGTCATTGTGTATTTTTAAAGCGTAGATTGATAGATTCTCGATTGGTATGGGTGTCATAGGTTATGGGGAGGATGGCAGGAGAAAGGGTTTGAGGGGGAAAAATAGATCAGGCATAATTAAGGAGTAGACCTGATGGGCCGAATGGCCTAATTCCTCTCCTACAGCTTATGAAGGTTGCCTCATGGGAATTAAGGAGACAGACAATTTTCTCAGCATTTATATTATAATTATACTCCGAGTAATTGAATATTAAATAATCTGAGAAGCAGACCATGCAGACAGTCTCCTCACTTAATTGCAGAAATGTGAAAATATGCAGGGGGTTTTTCTCATCGAATAATTGTTAGGGGGTAATTTTTGTTGCAGAGATCAATGTACAAGAGGTGAATTTAAAAATAAATCATTCGGTATCATTCCAAAATCAAGCTGAATTGTTGCATCAATGTAGACATCCTTGACATGATCGTTTCAAAGGCCTGGAGTTTGTTGCTTTTGGTGCTAGCTCTGTGGACAATATTTGCCAGCTGAATCACAGAGTAATAAAGCCGTGAAGTGCGGAAACAGGCCCTTCGGCCCAACTGGTCCATGCTGACCAAGCTGCCACTAAACTAGTTTAGTTTATCATTGTCAGGTGTACCGGGGTACAATGAAAAACTTCTGTTTGCATGCTATCCAATCAAAGAAAAGACTATATATGAATACAGTCAAGCTATCCACAGTACACAGATAAAGGATACAACAATTAATGCAGGATATAACATTGAAGTCTGATAAAGTCCAATTAAAGATAGTTCAGAGGTCTCAAATGAGGTTAATGGGAGGTCAGGACCGCACTCTCGCTGATGAGAGCACCGATCAGTTACCTGATAACAACTGGGACCAATCTCCCTGAATCTCGAGGTGTACGTTTTCAAACTGGCCCAATGGGAGAGGGGAGAAGAGGGAGTGACCGGGGTTAGACTGATCCTTGCTTATGCTAGTGGCCTTGCCGAGGCAGTGGTGAATCTGTAGAAGCCCTTTCCACCCCCTCCTTCCTTGCCTGCCCCCGCCTATTCAAGTTTCCACAATGACCCAATTAATTCAGTCCAAAAATACTCACCGTCATCTTTATCTTTCCAAATTAATTTTGCGAGGTCCTCTCAGGGAAGTATCTCCAACCTCTGCTTCTCTGCACATTTTTGTTCTGATGGTGGAAAATCAATTGTTATTGCTTGATCTCTCAGTAACTAAATTCCTTCATCATGCAATCCTTTTCTAAAGCCCTTCTACCTCATTCATTTCCTTCTGTGTTTCTAATTATGTAAAAATATCCAAAGTGCAAGTTTCCTTTTGTGAATATAACGCAAAGTACTGGAGTAACTCAGCGGGTCAGGCAGCATCTGTGGAGAACATGGATAGGTGACGTTTCACAGAGTGCTGGAGTAACTCAGCGGGTCAGGCAGCATCTCTGGAGAACATGGATAGGTGACGTTTCACAGAGTGCTGGAGTAACTCAGCGGGTCAGGCAGCATCTGTGGAGAACATGGATAGGTGACGTTTCACAGAGTGCTGGAGTAAAGGGCCTGTCCCACTTGGGCGTCATTTGCGTGTCATTCACGCGACATCATTTACGCGTCACGATGCATGACCCAGGATTTTGGGATTCACAAAATCTTCGCGTGCCACCTGTGTGACGCGCAAATGATGCCCAAGTGGGACAGACCCTTAACTCAGTGTGTCAGGCAGCATCTGTGGAAAACATGGACAAGTGACATTTCCCAAAGTGTTGGAGTAACTACGCAGGTCAAGCAGCATCTCTGGAGGACATAGATGGGCGATATTTTAGGTTGGGGCCCTTCTTCCGACCCAAACTGTCACCTATCCATGTCCTCCAGAGATGCTTATGTTGCCTAACGGTTACTGTAGCACTTTGTGTTCTATGCAAGATTCCAATATCTGCGGTTCCTTGTGTATCCTTTGTGTATGCGGTGCTGGCTCGAAGGGCCGAATGGCCTTCTACAGCACCTATTGTCTATTGTCCTTTGGTGAACAATTAGCTTCAAATGTCAAGGGGGATAACCAAACGAGTAACTGGTTTATAAATATCAAGAGTCATAAGTGTTTAATTGTCATGTGTTCCGGCAACGGAACAATTGGTTGTTAACTTGCTGCAGCTTTACGTCCATTAATGCAATAAAATAATAAATGATTAAATATACAACAATCAATATATTAACAATCAGTAATAACAGGTAACCATCCCATAATAGTGCAAATAGTGGTTAGGTGTACCGGGGAAGTGCGGAATGTGACCAAGGCAAAGTCCATAATAGACCATGTTTGTTGAGGTTGGCTTGTGGTTGGTATGGAGCAGTGTTCAGGATTCTGATAATTGCTGGGAAGAAGCTGTTCTTGAACCCCATGGTCACGGTTTTCGGGCTCCTGTACCTTCTTGCCAATTATGGCAGCAGTGAGATGAGAACGTGGCCAGGGTGGTGTTGATCTTTCTTGATTTTGACTGCTTTGTTGAGGCAGTAATGGGGTTGTCCCACTGTACGAGCTAATTCAAGAGCTCTCCCGAGTTTAAAAAAAAACAAACTCGTGGTAAGCACGTAGAATGTACGTAGCGGGTATGTCGGAGCTCGGGACGTCTCTTAGCGGCTCGTAACGCTAACGGCAGGTACTCGGGAAACGCGGTAAGCTCATGAAGACTTGTGAAGATTTGTTGAAAAATGTCCACGAGTACCTACGAGCGGCCATTACCGTAATTCTCCGAGTTCGAATCAGGGGAAACTCGGGAGAACTCTTGAATTAGCTGCTTGTACAGTGGGACAGCTACTTTCCTCTTGTAGACCCCTTCCGTGGGGGAGGTGAGTACTTGTGGTGGACTGGGCAGTATCCATATACTTTCTGTTGCCTCCTTTATTTCTGTGCGTTTGACTGACCAGACTAGGCCATGATGTAACCAGTCAGTATACTCTACCATACAACTGTGGAAGTTGGATAGTCTATTTGGAGCTATACCAAACCTGTAGATATAGGTAGATGGGTAGGGGTGATTTCTGTCTGTCTTCAGTCTGAAGAAGGGTTTCGGCCCGAAACGTTGCCTATTTCCTTCGCTCCATAGATGCTGCTGCACCCGCTGAGTTTCTCCAGCATTTTTGTGTACCTAGGGGTGATTTCTAGTCAGGATCAAACCCGGGTCTCTGGTGCTGTAAGGCAGTAGCTCAACCTCTGCACCACCGTGCCACCCTGATTGCATTGAATTCATGTGTGTGAAAGAACTGCAGATGCTGTCACCCATTCCTTCTCTCCATAGATGCCGCCTCACCCGCTGAGTTACTCCAGCATTTTGTGTCTACCTTGCATTGAATTCATTCCTGTTTGTGTGTGTGTGTGTGTCACTTCAACTAACCAAAGAGTCTTTGCTTACTCTCAGCTGTTCGCTAATGTGCAACATGGAGAAGAGCTTCATCTCTTTGAGAAGGGGTACCGCACATCCTGCAAGCAAGAGAGCCACACGTTAGAAGCCGTCAAACTACTTGAGTTTGATTTGAAACAGACCCTGAACAAAGTCGTGACACATCTCTTTGGGAAAGGTATGTACAGTGCGATAACATGGATGTGACCAGATTTTAATCCTCGCAGTGCCTCTTCATTTCTGGCATGTTCACATGGCGCATTTTGACAAAGCTTACCACTTTATAACAAGAGGAGTTGAGTATAGGAGCAAAGAGGTCCTTCTGCAGTTGTATAGGGCCCTAGTGAGACCACACCTAGAGTATTGTGTGCAGTTTTGGTCCCCTAATTTGAGGAAGAACATTCTTGCTATGAGGGAGTGCAGCGTAGGTTTACAAGGTTAATTCCCGGGATGGCGGGACTGCCATATGCTGAGAGAATGGAGCGGCTGGGCTTGGACACTCTGGAGTTTTGAAGGATGAGAGGAGATCTTATTGAAACATATAAGATTATTAAGGATTTGGACACGCTAGAGGCAGGAAACATGTTCCCGATGTTGGGGGAGTCCAGAACCAAGGGCCACAGATTAAGAATAAGGGGTAAGCCATTTAGAACGGAGACGAGGAAACACTTTTTCTCACAGAGAGTTGTGAGTCTGTGGAATTCTCTGCCTCAGAGGACGATGGAGGCCGGTTTCTGGATACTTTCAAGAGAGAACTAGATAGGGCTCTTAAAGTTAGCGGAATCAGGGGATATGTGAAGAAGGCAGGAATGGGGTACTGATTGGGGATGATCAGCCATGAAGGGCTCAAAGGGCCGAATGGCCTACTTCTGCACCTATTGTCTATTGTCTAAGATCCCCTCAAATCCTTCTAAACTCCAGAATATACCCCAGAAAAGGTTCTGACTTTTTAAGATCTTGAAAACGCACACCTCCAGATTCAGGGACAGTTCTTCCCTGCGCCTTCTAGGTTGGTACCTGTGATGGACACGGCAGTGTCAGCGTCTACCACTCGATAATCTCCTTTGTTCCTGGGCGTTCGAGTTGCTGAACCAGGCTGTGATGCAACCGGTCAGTGTGCTCTCTCAACGAACATCTGTAGAAGTACAAGAGAGCATATGTGGACATACTGAATCTCCTCAATCTTCTAAGGAAATAGAGGCGTTGATGGGATTTCTTTGTAAATCGATTCTTTTTGGTGTTATATTCTATTTGTTACTAGACTAAGTGGGACCCGTTGGGTCCCAGCATCACACGGGAGGGCTGGTCTCCAACGCAATA
The DNA here is from genome assembly GCF_010909765.2 of Amblyraja radiata. Classification (NCBI taxonomy): domain Eukaryota; kingdom Metazoa; phylum Chordata; class Chondrichthyes; order Rajiformes; family Rajidae; genus Amblyraja; species Amblyraja radiata. The sequence goes on along the minus strand of NC_045957.1, from coordinate 121,162,309 downwards.
TTCCACCTCTCCACCAATTCCAATATTGCTCGCCAGTGGGGGGGGGAGGCTTTCTGTATGGGTGTTGCGGGCCGAAGGTACTGGTTTCCAGAGGGCTAGTATAGACATTGTGGGCTGAATGCATTCTTGGGCTGACAGCCAAATGTTGCAACTATTTTAAAAGCCAAGGCAAGGCAAACAATTGGGCAGCAGCCACTCGACAACCAAAATTCATTTTGTGAACACAAACTTTTTTAAATGGCGAGGCAAACAATTGGGCAGCAGTCACCCGACAACCAAAATTCATTTTGTGAACACAAACTTTTTAAAAAGGCGAGGCAAACAATTGGGCAGCAGCCACCTAGAGCCGCATCGAGGGGACTCACCATGGAGTAGACGTGCGTTCAGTGTTATTCGCAGCTCAGAGAGCCTGAACCTCTCGCTTCCTGGGTCTGGCAGAGACTGAGTGAGGGACTACACTTCCGGGTTTTATAGTCCCTCCCCCTGCCGCCAGCGGGGGCAGCAGAGAGAATGGGGAATTAAAAAAAAACATTAATATCTCTGATTTTTCATTGATGGAAAAGATCCTCTGGTCCCGGAAGGCGGAGGGGGGCTCTGAGCGAGGTGGGCAAAAATGACGGCCGTAGGTGGCGGCGTTCTCTCTGAAATCGCAGCACAGTGGGCCAAGAGCGGTCAAGATTAGACTTTTAGTAACATAGATTGCTCAGCCCATCCGTATCACCCTGCCGACTGTGACAACTCTCCTCACTGTCAACTCCACGACTGAATTTAGTGTCATCTGCTGACTTACTATTCACAACTGTCAAAACAATCAAATCCTAATCATTAACGCATCTAACAAATATAATGGGTTTCCAGTCACAGCGATATACCTCTTCTAACCACCTTCACACTCTGCTTCCTATTACCAAGTCAATTTTGGATCTAATTTTCCAATTTTCCCTGGATCTCATGGCTTCTAGCCTTTTGTACCAGTTTCCGATGTGGCCACACTGATGTTATGTAGACTGCATTAACTGCACTGACTCTCCTCAATACATTTTGTTACCTCATTGAAAAATTCAATTAAATTGATCAGACTCGATCTCTTCCTGACAAAACCACCTTATATTTGATTAGTTTCTGCCTTTACAAGTGCAGATTAATCCTGCCGTAATTTTCTTTTTCTAATAATTTTCCTGCCACGACTATACCTGCCTGACCTGCTGACTAACTCCGGCATTGTGTTTTATTGCCCCCTCCCATTGATGTTGGACTCGGACCAGTAATTACCCGGCGTACCTTGGTGGCTCTTCTACAGGTATTGGCTTATTATTGCCACGTGCACCACGATGCAGTGAAATACTTTGTCTTGCCTACTTTCCAGCCAGTTCATTCCGTACATGAGTACAACAGGTAGCACACTGGAGACAATTAACAGACTGTGGTTACAGCTACAGAGAAAGTGCAGGTGAAAAAATGTTCAGGAGCTGCAACTAGGTTTAGTGCAGTGAAAAACCTTTGTTTGTACGCTATCCAGTCAAAAAGACTATGCATGAATACAGTCAAGCCGTCCGCATTGAAGGGATAATGGGTACAACATTTAGTGCAAAGTATAACATTGAATATGACAGGTATATTGGAAGTTTAGAATAATAGGAAGCGGTGTGAAAATTGTTTCAGGAGAGATAACAGCAGGGAGGAAACTGTCCTTGAATCTGGTGCTAGAGTCATACAGTGTGGATACAGGCCCTTCAGTCCAACTTGCTCACACCGACCAACATGTCCCATCGACGCTGCGAGGTATGTGCTTTCAAACTTTTTTACCTCTGCTCCAAGGAAGACGGGAGAAGAGGGAATGACCAGGGTTGTGAGTAGTCTATGATAATGTTGGCTGCTTCCTATCAAGATGTTAGATTTGCTGTCCAGCAGTCTAGCAGCACGGTGGCACAGCAATAGAGTTGCTGCCTCACAGTGCCAGAGACCCAGGTTCGATCCTGACTATGGGTGCTGGCTGTGCGGAGTTTGCACGTTCTCTCAGTCACCTTGTGGGTTTTCTCCGGGGGCTCCGATTTCCTTCCACATTCCAAAGACGTGCAGGTTTGTAAATTAATTGGCTTCTGTAAATTGCCCCTATCGTGTAGTATGCAAAACCAGCCTAACTTAAAACTAATGTACAGGTGCGTTTGATTGTGTACGGTGATGTGTGATTGGCGTGATCTCGGAGTGCCGAACGGCCTGTTTCCACGCTATATCTCCAACTAAACTAAAACTAAACTAAACAGTAATTTGGAAACTCACATATGGCCAACTAAAATGTAAAATTTCAGTTAAGCCCCAGCAACCTTCTCCTTTGCCTCCCACACGGGCCTGGGGTGCATCTCATCAGCCCCTGGGCATTAGTCCTGTCAATAAAACATCCTAATTTTTGAAAACAATATGATCTAAAATCTCACCGCACCCCCCCCCCCTCCCCCCCTCCTCCTTCCCCCCCCCCCCCCTCCCCCCCCCTCCCCCTCCCCCCCGCAATGAATTCTCCAATTCCTATCTCCCTGGAGATGTCTTTTGAATGTTGTGATTGTACCTGCCTCAACTACCTCCTCTGGCAGCTCATTCCATATACCAACCACCCTCTGTATGAAAAGTTGTACCTCAGGTTCCTATTCAATCATTCCCCTCTCACCTTAAACCTACGACCTCTGGTTTTTGATTTCCCCAATCCTGTGTGAAAAACAGTGTGCGCTCACCCTACCTATCATCCCCATGAGTTTTTATACCTCTATAAGATCACCCCTCAGCCTCCTGGACTCAATAAAGTCCTAGCCTGCTTACAACTCAGGTCCTGGCAACAACCTCGTTAATCTTCACTGCACTCTTTCCAGCTTTACGCCATCCTTCCTATAGCAGGGTGACCAAAACTGAACACACAACTCCAAATTCAGTCTGAAGAACGGTTTCGGCCCGAAACGTTGCCTATTTCCTTCGCTCCATAGATGCTGCTGCACCCGCTGAGTTTCTCCAGCATTTTTGTGTACCTCCAAATTACAATAGATAGACACAAAATGCAGGAGTAACTCAGCGGGACAGGCAGCATCTCTGGAGAGAAGGAATGGGGTTGAGACCCTTCTTCAGACTAGTTAGGGAAAAGGGAAGCGAGAGATATAGACGATGATTGTGAGAGATAAATAAGAATAATAATGATAATAAACTTTATTACGGACTCAAGGTCCAGACAAGGGGCAATGTTACATAAAAATGCATTGCATATTAAATATCATAAAATACATATAAAATCTTGGTATATCACTTATAAAAACATCATAATTTATATATTTTTTTAAACAAAAGAAACACAATACATAAGTTAAAAATCCAGATTAAAAGAATGATCAATGTCCTACAACGAGACAACGATACCAGTGTCTCCACAGCTGGGATTCGTAGCGTGTAGTGCTAACCCTTATGTTTGACAAGGCCACAATAAGCACATTTTTAGAGTCATTTATCCTGCAAATGAATTTATACATGTGATGTCTTAGGATAGCTTCTAAAGTACTGACTTCTGCAGCCACAAACATATTACTGGCACTACACCATCTAGGTTGCCTTAGCAGTGTTCTCATGGCATCGTTATATGCCACCTTTAGTCTCTGCATACTTGTCTTTAAATAGTTCGACCACAGGTGCGCAGTGTAGAGTGGTGTGCAGTATGCTCTAAATAGCGACACCTTCACCACATCTGCACACGCACCAAATATACGCAGGAGAATATTCGCCTGTACATACAGCATGCGTCGTTGCCTATAAATATCTTCATCATCTGTCATTTGTTCTGTAATAAAATGCCCTAGATATTTTATCTTATTACAGACACTAAGATTGTCAGACAATTTAAAATCAGGAAATTTTAGACATTTATCCTCTTTAGTTCTACAGATCATAACAGCACTCTTACTAGCATTATATTTAATGTCATGTTCCACACCATACACAGAACATATAGTAAGGAGCTGCTGGAGACCAGCGCTAGATGGACTAAAGACCACAAGATCATCTGCACACATAATATGGTTCAAAGAACAATGAATGAAAGATATGCAAAAATGTAACGATGACAAAGGAAACAGGCCATTGTCAGCTGTTTGTTGGGTGAAAACGAGAAGCTGGTGCGACTTGGGTGGGGGAGGGATGGAGAGAGTGGGAATGCAGGGGTTACTTGAAGTTAGAGAAATGAATATTCATACCGAAGATAGACACAAAATGCTGGAGTAACTCAGCAGGACCGGCAGCATCTCTGGAGAGAAGGAATGGGTGACGTTTCAGGTCGAGACTCTTCTTCAGACTGATAATGGGTGACGTTTCTTCCTTCCTACTAAATACTCATACCACTGGGCTGTAAGCTGCCCAAACAAAATATGAGATGCTGTTCCTCCAATTTGGGTTTAGCCTCACTCTGACAATGGGGGAGATCAAGGACAGAAAGGTCAGTGTGGGAATGGGAAGGAGAATTAAAATGTTTAGCAACCGGGAGACCAGGTTGGTTCAGGCGGGCTGAGCGAAGTTGTTCAGCGAAACAATCGCCCAGTCTGCGTTTGGTCTCGCCGATGTATAAGAGTCCACATCTTGAACAACAGATACAGTAGATGCTCAAGATGTGGACTCATATACATGGGCTGTCTTCCCTGCACTGTTTCCAGCTTCATCACAACCTTCAGTTAGGTGACCAAAACTGAACACTGTCATTCCATGTGACATGATTCTTCACACTAAAAATTGACAGTTTGTGCTAATTACTACAGTTCAACAGCTTTAGTGATAATAAATTCACAGCATGATGCGCTGTTTCCACCTTTGTATAAAATTATATGCAATTCTTGCGGTGGAGTTCATCATTTTCAAAATGGCAAGTTAATCATGTATCACTTTTGTAAGTGCAACTGAATTATGCTTTAGGACATATAAAGAACACACAAGGAACAAAAATGCTCAATCTTGAGCAAAAATAAAGTGGTTTTCATCTCTTCCATTCACCCATCCCCATCCCCCACCCCCATCCCCCATCACCCATCCCCATCACCCACCCCCCATCCCCCACCACCATCACCCATCCCCATCCCATCCCCCATCGCCCATCCCCCATCACCCATCCCCCATCCCATCCCCCACCCCCCATCGCCCATCCCCATCCCCCACCCCCATCCCCATTCCCCACCCCCACCTCCATCACCCATCCCCCATCACCCATCACCCATCACCCATCCCCATCCCCCATCACCCATCACCCATCCCCATCACCCACCCCCCATCACCCATCCCCATCACCCACCCCCCACCCCCATCCCCCATCACCCATCCCCATCCCATCCCCCATCACCCATCACCCATCCCCATCCCATCACCCATCCCATCACCCATCGCCCATCGCCCACCCCCCATCCCCATCACCCATCCCCATCCCCCACCCCCCATCACCCATCCCCATCCCATCCCCTATCCCCCATCACCCATCCCCATCACCCACCCCCCATCGCCCATCACCCATCCCCCATCCCCATCACCCACCCCCATCACCCATCACCCATCACCCATCCCCATCACCCACACCCCATCACCCATCACCCATCACCCATCCCCATCACCCACCCCCCATCGCCCATCACCCATCCCCCATCCCCATCACCCATCCCCATCACCCATCCCCCATCACCCATCACCCATCCCCATCACCCACCCCCCATCGCCCATCCCCCATCCCCCATCCCATCTCCCATCCCCCATCCCATCCCCCACCCCCCATCCCCATCACCCATCCCCCATCACCCATCCCCCATCACCCATCCCCATCTCCCATCACCCATCCCCCATCCCCCAGCACCCATCCCCATCCCACCCCCCATCACCCATCCCCCACCCCCCATCACCCATCACCCATCCCCCATCACCCATCCCCCACCCCCCATCCCATCCCCCACCCCCCATCACCCATCCCACATCCCCCATCACCCATCACCCATCTCCGATTCCCATATGTCCCTTTCATCTCCCTCCTGAGTAGACTTCCTTTTGGCCAGAATATAAAGTGGTCATTGAACTATACTGCACAGAAGCAGGTCTTTCAGCCCATCTTCTCCACATCGACCAAGTTGACACAGTGGGAATGTTCCCTGTGCCTGTACTTTGCCGATATTCCTCTAACACACTTAATACTTGTCCAAATCTGTTTTAAATCTTAATTGTATCCACTTCTATAGCAGCTTACTCCAGATACGGACTACCCTCCGAGTGAAAAATTTGCCGATGAGGCCCCTGCCAGCCCCTCACCCCCACAATGACTCCATCTACAGTTTTAGTTTAGAGATACATCGTGGAAATGGGCCCTTCGGCCCACTGAATCCACGCTGACCAGCAATCGGCCATTCATTAGTTCGCTTCTACACACACACAGGAACAATTTACAGAAGACAATTAACCTACAAACCTGCACGTCTTTGGAGTGTGGGAGGGAACCGGAGCACCCGGAGATACCCCATGCGGTCACAGGGATATCATACAAACTCCATACAGACAACACCCGTAGTCAGGATGGAACCCGAGTGGGTCTCTGGTGCCATGAGGCAGCAACTCTACCGCTGCGCCACTAGCCGCCCTAATGGGCCTGCCCCACTTAGGTGATTCTTTAGGCGACTGCCAGGGACTAATTTTAATGGAATTCACCTACGACACCTGGCGACAACCTACGACAACACCTACGTCAACCTACGACAGCAAAATTTGTCGCCACTGTCGCCGAAAAATTTTCAACATGTTGAAAATTTTGTGGCAGTTGCCTGTAGTCGCCCAAAAAATCGTCTAAGTGGGACAGGCCCGTAAGTCTGCTGCTTTTACATTTCACGTTACAATAGGAAAACAGCCAACATAATTAAGGACTATTTACACCCCAGTCATTCTCTCTTTTCTCCTCTCCTGTTGGGCAGAAGAAGCAACAACTCGGATGTGTGTACTGTCAAAGTTTGTTTCTTAAAAAAGCAGATAGCAACAAAAACTGTTAAAGGTAAACCATGGCAATCTTTAATTGATTTGTCAGACGGGAGTGGCAAAGATCCACAATGAGCACAAAGGTTGCTCAGTGCTTTTCGGGCTCCCACTCACAGAACGATGGAGAGTTAGCACAATTATACATTTTTCTTATCAGCAAAACACTCCTACCAAGTCTGAATATGGCATGACTGAAAGATTCTGCAACCTTTCATAATATAAGAAAGCTGGGTCCAAATCAAGCTCATCCAATAACAAGTTATTACTTATCTCTGGAGGGTCAGCTATTTTTTTCAATCTTGGCTTCTTTATGTCCTTGAATGAAGCACATGTTATTACCAAAGATCCTATAGCGGAGCAAGATAGACCACTCCTGCTAAATGCAATGGGCTGACGTGCAGTACGCAACGGAGCGGAACGTGGGCCTTTTTTTCATCCATTTCCGTAACCGGACCCGACCCGACCCGACTCGCAGTGTAATCAACGTTGAAATCAAAAATGAGGAGAAGATTTTTACCAAATAACTTTTATTTTTACGAGGATGTTTCTGTAACCGGCTTCCGTCTTCGCACTATTATCCTATGGGATCTTTGGTGCGGAGACGGAAGCTGGTTATTGAAATGGGGCATTAAAATACCCATGAATCTGCCCACGACCGTACTACATATTTTTCGTCGAATGGATTATCTTGCTCGCTATATGATCTTTGATTATTACTGCAGGCTGCCATCTTAATGTCTTTATTGAAAAGACAACCAGTCCTCCATATTGTGTTCCATATAATTTACAAACTCATTCAGACTTGGCACCGAGCCATTCTTTTGTTCTACTAGTCCATGCTTTTGTAGAAAAACTACTCAATTTTAGATTTGACTACTAGATTTGACTATTCTCTCTCTCACCAGATCCCAGAGCAGCTTCTTCCCCTCTGTTATCAGATACTTAAACGGACCTCCCATTGCTAAGGATGAATTCCTGATCTTCCGACCTACTTCATTGTGGCCCTTGCATTATTTTTTATCTGCACTTTCTCTGTAACTGTAACACTATGTTCTGCATTCTGCTTATTTTTTCTTTTGCTCCACCTGATGTATGATCTGCAGGGATAGCACGCAAAACAGTTTTTTCACCGCATTTTGGTACATGATTTAACAACAATAATAATAAGCAACTCACCCAATGTGTAATATCTGCTTCAATGCCCTACCCAGCATCTGTCATCCTGTTGATAGGTACAAAATGCTGCAGTATCTCAGCAGGCCAGGCAGCATCTCTGGAGAAAAGGAATAGGTGACATTTCAGGTTGAATTCATCTTCAGTCTATGCAGTGATCTCCCTGTGGCTCAGCACTTCAACACCCCCTCCCATTCCGAATCTGACCTTTCTATCCTGGGCCTCCTCCATGGCCAGAGTGAGCACCACCTGAAATTGGAGGAGCAGCACCTCATATTCCGCATGGGCAGTTTGCACCCTAGCGGCCTGAACATTGACTTCTCCAATTTCCGGTAGCCCTTGTTGTCTACTCCCCTTCTCAGCTCTCCCTCAGCCCTCGGGCTCCTCCTCTTCCTTTCTCCTTTCTTCTCCTCGCCCCCCCCCCCCCTCCCCTCCCACCGTACATCAGTCTGAAGAAGGGTTTCGGCCAGAAATGTTGCCTATTTCCTTCGCTCCTTAGATGCTGCTGCACCCGCTGAGTTTCTCCAGCACTTTTGTCTACCTTAGGTCTATGCAGTCTGGTGCAGTCTGAAGAAGGGTTCTGACCCAAAATGTCTTCTATTTCCTTTCTCCAGAGATGCTGCCTACCCCGCTGAGCATTTTGTGTCAATCTTCGGTATAAATCAACATCTGCAGTTCCTTCCTACACGCCAGTCATCCTGCTGTTTTTTGATGAACTTATTGTAATGTAGAGACACAACATTTAAGGCAGGTGTGTAAGAAAGAACTGCAGATGCTGGATAAAATTGAAGGTAGACACAAAATGCCAGAGTAACTCAGCGGGTGAGGCAGCATCGCTGGAGAGAAGGAATGGGTGATGTTTCAGGTCGAGACCCTTCTTCAGACTGATGTCGGGGGAGGGGGCGGGACAAAGATAGAAAGTAGGCAGAGACAGTTGGACTAGTAGTGGAACTGGGAAGGGGGAGGGGAGGGAGAGAGAAAGCAAGGGCTATCTGAAATTAGAGGTCAATGTTCATACCACTGGGGTGTGAACTAACCAAGCGAAATATGAGGTGCTGTTTCTCCAACTTGCACTGGGCCTCACTCTGACAATGGAGGAGGCCTAGGACAGAAAGGTCAGATTGGGAATGGGAGAGGGAGTTGAAGTGCTGAACAACCGAGAGATCAGGTAGTTTACGCCGGACTGAGCGGAGGTGTAAAGCAGGTGTGTAGGATCTCATTTATTTAAACACCTGGAGCGGGCTGCAGTGGTAGCGGTGGCATGTCATAGATGTTTGGATCGGGAACTGGATGTGTGGAGAATGGAGGGGATATGAATCATGTGCAGGCAGAGGAGATTTGTTTGACTTAGCCCCACGTTCGGCTGGAACATAGGGTCTGTTCCTGTTCTATCTTCTATGTGCATTTGATAAGGTCTCACATGCATTTGATAAGGTCCCACATAGGAGATTAGTTTTCAAATTTAGGGCACATGGTATTGGGGTTAGAGTGCTGACATTGATAGAGAAGTGGTTGGCAAACAGGAAACAAAGAGTAGGGATTAACGGGTCTCTTTCAGATTGGCAGGCAGTGACTAGTGGGGTACCGCAAGGCTCGGTGCTGGGACCGCAGCTGTTTACAATATACATCAATGATTTGGATGAAGGGATTCGAAGTAACATTAGCAAATTTGCAGATGACACAAAGCTGGGTGGCAGTGTGAACTGTGAGGATGCTATGAGAATGCAGGGTGACTTGGACAGGTTTGGGGAGTGGGCAGATGCATGGCAGATGACGTTTAATGCGGGTAAATGTGAGGTTATCCACTTTGGTAGCAAAAACAGGAAGGCAGATTATTATCTCAATGGCGTCAAGTTGGGAAAAGGGGAAGTACAACGGGATCTGGGGGTTTTTGTACATCAGTCGATGAAAGTAAGCATTCAGGTACAGCAGGCAGTGAAGAAAGCGAATGGCATGTTGGCCTTTATAACAAGAGGAATCGAAATAGGAGCAAAGAGGTAATTCTGCAGTTGTACAGAGCCCTCGTGAGACCACGCCTGGAGTATTGTGTGCAGTTTTGGTCCCCTAATTTGAGGAAGGACATTCTTGCTATTGAGGGAGTGCAGCGTAGGTTCACCAGGTTAATTCCCGGGATGGCGGGACTGTCATATGCTGAGAGAACAGAGCAGCTGGGCTTGTACACTCTGGAGTTTAGAAGGATGAGAGGGATCTCATTGAAACATATAAGATTGTTAAGGGCTTGGACACGCTAGTGGCAGGAAACATGTTCCCGATGTTGGGGAGACCTGAACCAGGGGCCACAGTTTAAGAATAAGGAGTAAGCCATTTAGAACGGAGACGAGGAAACACTTTTTCTCACAGAGAGTGATGAGTCTGTGGAATTCTCTGCCTCAGAGGGCGGTGGAGGCAGGTTCTCTGGATGCTTTCAAGAGAGAGCTAGATAGGGCTATTAAAAATAGCGGAGTCAGGGGATATGGGGAGAAGGCAGGAATGGGGTACTGATTGGGGATGATCAGCCATGATCACATTGAATGGTGGTGCTGGCTCGAAGGGCCGAATGGCCTACTCCTGCACCTATTGTCTATTGTCTATTCCCATTTCAAGTCAACAATATTGTTACCTGCTTCATAGTGGAGTGAAATCATTTCACATTGCATTCCAGGTGGCCGTGATAGTTGGACAGGTGATTGATTTTGCTTGCAAAGGGGCCTGAACTACACAACACACTCTTCACATTGATCTAGACACAGGCATTTTTTCCCCCATGCTTAAAGATTTTTGCTGTGCACAAGTCTTTTGTGAATGGGTTTGTTTGCTATTTATTTTCCTGGTGTTCGGTAATTGGTGCCATTAACTGACGAGTGCTCTGTTTTTGAGAATCTCTAATGCTGCCCTATTTGCCTCGGCAACAGGACTGGACACTCGGTGGGTGGAGTGCTATTTCCCATTTACGCACCCTTCCTTCGAAATGGAGATCAAGTTCCAGGGAGAATGGCTGGAAGTCCTGGGCTGCGGTATCATGGAGCAGCAACTTGTAAACTCAGGTAAATCAATTGTGCAGAACATTTACAATATAGGTCACGAACGGTATGACACAATATAGGTCACGAACGAGTCCACATGGAGTCTCACAGCATGGAAACAGGCCGTTCGGCCCAACTTGCCCACATGTTTAAACACCTGGAGCTTGCTGCCAGGGGTGGTGGTGGTGGTGCCAGGTACAATAGTGGCTTTTCACTTTGGATCGACAACTGGATATGTGGGGAATAGAAACATAGAAAATAGGTGCAGGAGTAGGCCATTCGGCCCTTCGTTCCTGCACCGCCATTCAATATGATCATGGCTGATCATCCAACTCAGTATCCTGTACCTGCCTTCTCTCCATACCCCCTGATACCTTTGGCCACAAGGGCCACGTCTAACTCCCTCTTAAATATAGCCAATGAACTGGCCTCAACTACCTTCTGTGGCAGAGAATTCCAGAGATTCACCACTCACACAATAGAGGGATACGGATCCTGTAAGGATCCTAGGCAGAGGTGATTACTTGGCCCCATTCGGCCCAACATGTCCCATCTACACTAGTTTAGTTTAGTTTAGTTTAGAGATACAGTGTGGAAACAGGCCCTCCGGCCCACCGGGTCTGCGCCGACCCGCGATCCCCACACATTAACACTATCCTACACCCACTAGGGACAATTTTTAATTTAAATTTTTTTTTTCATATTTTTATTAGAAGTATACAAAGTATACTTTTACAAAAGTATAAACCGCGGCATATGACATAATACATTTATCGTACAGCTTCCATTTTAATTTTAACACAGATGAAATAGAAAAAGAGAGAAAGAGCAAGAAAGAAAGTGAAAGAGAGTGAATATGTAAAAATAGAACCCCTAAACTACCAAATGAGTGAAGTCACAGAGTGAGTAAGTAAAAACTTAAAAAAATAAAGATAAAAACGAAAAATAATAAAAAAACAAAACGTGATGATATACCTGCTTCATTTCTCACCACACCCATTACCCTGTCCGTAAATGTGCACCATGCTATCCTTGTAATGAATCAATGAAAGGAGACCATATCTTTGAAAATTGCTCTGATTTTCCTGCTAAGACAAGTCTCATATCTTCAAGCGTCTCAGACATGTTTGTGATCCACATTTTAAGAGTTGGGGTAGATGCATTTTTCCAAAATTTAAATATAAGTTTTTTCACCATTATCAGGCCATAGTTAAGGAAACGTCTTTGAAATATTGTTAGCTCAGAGCAGGCTCCTGCTATTCCGACAATAATCAATTCTGTATTGGGGTCTAGTTTTGTTTTTAATAATTTTGAGAACATTTCAAAGATTCCTTTCCAAAATGTATGGAGTTTTATGCAAGAGGCAAAGGAGTGTGTCATAGTTGCTTCTTGAGAAAGACATTTGTTGGAAATAGGAGACACATTTGAAAAAATCTTATTCAGTTTAGTTTTTGAGTAGTATTGTCTGTGGAGTATTTTGAATTGGATTAAAATATGTCTAACATTGATCGAACAATTATGTATATATAGGAGATATTTTTCCTATCTGTCTTTGGAGATTTTTAGGCCTAATTCCTCTTTCCATTCTCTTCTAATTGCGTCTGACAATGGAATTTCTATATTTAGAAGGATATTGTACGTATGATATTAGATTGCTTGACTCCGAGTTTCTATTCATACCTTTGTCTAATATATCTGGCAACAGTTTGATACTCGTGGGTATATGTTTTCAAATAATCTTGAATTTGAAGATATCTAAAATATTGATTACCTTTCAGACTGTATTTCGACTCTAATTTCTGGAATGATAGCAGGTTTCCCATTTCGTACAAATCTTCAACCTTCTTAATTCCTAGTCTTTCCCAATAAATAAACGTTTTATCTATAATAGATGGTTTGAACGATGGGTTGTTAGCTATTGGTGAAGAGATAGATTTCTTAATTTAAAAGTAAATTTTACTTATCTCCAAATTCGTAAAGTGTGCTATGGATAATCGGATTTTTTCATATATTGTGTTCTTCAAATTTATTGGGGAGAGAAGGATCGCGCCTATATTAAAAGGCGAACAATTCGCTCTCCATTACTAACCAATCTACCTGTTGGCATGCATTATCCAGCCAGTAAATTACATTTTTAATATTCACTGCCCAATAATAGTATAAGAAATTGGGGAGCGCCAATCCGCCCATTTCTTTGGGTTTACATAGATGTCATTTATGAATTCTATGTGATTTATAATCCCAAATAAAATTTGTAATCCGGGAATCAAGTTTTTTACATTTAATTAACCTACAAACCTGTGCATCTTTGGAGTGTGGGAGGAAGACACACGGATAAGACCCACGCAGGTCACGGGGAGAACGTACAAAGATAGCACCCATAGTCGGGATGGAATCCGGGTCTCCGATGCTGCATTCGATGTAAGTCAGCAACTCTACCGCTGTGCCCGCCCATATGTCCCACCTGCCTATGTTTGTCCCATATCCTTCTGGTCATATCCTTCTAAACCTGTCCTAACCTGTCTAAATGTTTCTTAAACGTTGCGATAGTACCTGCCTCAACCTTCTCCTCTGGCAGCTAGTACCTTACACCTACCACCCTTTGTGTAAAAAAAGTTACCCCTCAGATTCCTATTAAATCTTTCCCGCCTCACCTTATACCTCGGCTCTCCGGTTCCTGATTCCCCTATTCTGGGCAAGAGACTCTGTGTATCTACCCGATCTATTCCTCTCATGGTTTTATGCATAACAAACTTATCAGGAATGCTGGCTCCGTCCTGGGGGCAGAGTTGGATTCATGGGAAGTGGTCTTGGAGGGGTGGATGCTCCTCAAACTGCGGAGAATCCTGGACAAAACAGCTCACCCCCTCCATGACACACTGGTCAACTTGAGGAGCACCTTCAGCAACAGACTGGTTCCACCAAGATGCAGGACAGAACGCCACAGGAATTCCTTCTTCCCTGTGGCTATCAAACTGTACAACTCCTCCTCCTTCTGTTATGGGGTAGACTGAGACTGAGGCTGACTCCCCCCCGCCCCCTCCCCAGTCTTTCCACATTCCAAATTACCATACAGCCATACTAAAAAAAAGCAGCAAGGCACACAACAACATGAAATTTAACATAAACATCCACCACAGCAGATTCCCCACATTCCTCACTGTGATGGAAAGCAAAAAGTCCAAACTTCTTCCTCTTTATTCTCTCGTGGTCGGGGCAGTCGAACCATCCGTCGGGGTGATCAAAGCTCCTGCGTTGGGGCGATCGAAACTCCCACGACTTGGAGTTCCCGAAGTCGGTCTCTGACCAGAAACCACGGTTGGAGCTCCGAAGTCGAGCCCTGGCAAAGGGATCGCGAGCTCCGCTATGGTAAATCCATAGGCGACCGCGGTTGCAGCACTCAAAATCGGTCTCCAGCAGAGGCTGCCCAACTCCTCGATGTTAGGCCGGAGTGCGGACGGAGATACGATATGGAAATTGCATCTCCGTCGAATTAAGAGATTCGTAAATGTTTCCTCAACACTAAAAACATACATTTAACGGATACATTTAAAACACAAAGAAGGACAGACAGACTGTTGGCGAGGCAGCCATTGCTGGCGCCACCCGGTCGTCCCATTCTTTCATCATTGGTCAGTCCCGCCATACGGGAATTAACCTAAACTGTATTCCCTTAATAGCAAGAACATCTTTCCTCAAATTAGGAGAACTGCACACAATATTCCAGGTGCGGTCTCACCACGACCTTATACAACTGCAGTAGGACTTCCTTGCTCCTAAACTCAAATCCTCTCGCAATGAAGGCCAGCATGCCATTTGCTTTCCTCACTGCCTGCTTTACCTGCATGCTTACTTTTAGTGACTGATTTACAAGGACACCCAGATCTCGTTGCACCTCCTCTTTTCCTAATCTGACACAATTCGGATAATAATCTGCCTTCCTGTTCTTGCCACCAAAGTAAATAACCTTTCATTTATCCACATTATACTGCATCTGCCATGCATCTGCCATGCATCTGCCCACTCACCCAACCTATCCAAGTCACCCTGCAGCCTCATAGCATCCTCATCGCAGCTCACACTGTCACCCAGCTTTGTGTCATCCGCAAACTTGGAGATGCCACATTTAATAGTAAGATTAAACGAGAACTTACCAGTTTGAAGTTTGATCTGTATTTTATGAGGAGTTACGATGAGGGATTACGTGAAGAGCCCGCTCAGCACGCATGCGCGGCATACTTCAAAGCAGCGGTGTGGAATCACAGATAGACACAGTTATTGAAATAAACATAGTAAAGAAAAGGAGACCTCAGTTATCAGTTTGACCCATATTATTGAGGGTGGGAGCAGAGGGCACGTAATCCCTCATCGTAACTCCTCATAAAATACAGATCAAACTTCAAACTGGTAAGTTCTCGTTTAATCTTACTATTTTACTTCGGAGTCACGTGAGTGACTACGTGAAGATTTTAAAGCTCTGATTTCAAACCGTGTAACAGTTATTACTTCACTCACTGCCGAAGTCCTTGAGGGAGGAAGTGTGTTATCGTAATCAACCAATGAATCTGTTTGTAGAAAAACACAATGGTATTTTTTAACAATAACAACAAAGAAATTAAATTGCTCCCCTGGGCTTAAATTAAATATTTGCAGTCTGTAAAAAAATTTCTGTAAATAAAGCAGGTTTTGCCAACGGCTTATTATAAAAAGTTCTGAACGTTCTTTCCCCCGACCATCCTGCTGTAGCCAGGATGTGGTCTATAGGCACGTCCATTCTTTTGGCCGTCGACGTGGATGCTGCCCTGGTGGAGTGAGATTTGTACATGTTAGTGTTTATCCCAGCAGCTTTTAGCACCTGCTTGAGCCATCTCGAAATGGTTTGGCTCGTCACCCGACGATAAGGTTTTTTATGACTGACCCATAAGGCTTTTTCACTCCCTCGAATATTTTTGGTTGTGTCTATGTAGGACAGTAGGTGGGTCATGGCACATAACCGTGGTTCTGGCGGGTAAACCCAGAATTCCACGACTGGATTAGGTGTTCCTGGTCTGCTCTGTTTGATCAGTCCCTGGATAATGAAAGAGATCTGGTCTGGAGCTGTGATCATGTTGTCCAGTCGCAATAGGTGTAGTGACTGGACCCTCTGTGCAGATACAAGTGCCATCAACATGAGTGTTTTGAGTGTAGATTGTTCCAGGTTGAGGGATCTGGCTGGTGGCCATCCCCTGAGGTATGTCAGGACCACACTGACATCCCATTGGTCTAGGGGGGTTAGAGTTGTAAATACCCTTCATTAGTTTGACCACCAGCGGGTGGGACCCCATGGCCTGTTGTCCTGGAGCTTGTTTTAAATAGACAGACAGGGCACTTCTAGCTGTGTTGATGGCACTGTAGCTGAGTCCTTCATCGTGGTGAAGGTTCGCCAGGAATTCCAGTACGTTGGTAACTGTAGCGGTTGAGTGGGTGGTCCCTGTATCCAAGCAGTACTTCTCCCACTTTTTGATGCTGGACAAGTACTGTTTCCTTGTGGATGTTCGGAGGGATGTCGTGGAGTAATGGAAACCATGGCTGTGTAGGCCATTCGGGTACTATCAAAATACCTGAAGCAGAGTCCATTTGTATTTTGCGTAGTACCCGGCTGATGAGGCAGAAGGGAGGAAATGCATAGAAGAAGAAATTTCCACAATCCAGCGCGAACGCATCTACCGCTGCTGCCTCAGGGTCTGGTTCCCAAGCGACATACATAGGTACCTGGTGATTTAGCCTTGATGCAAATAGGTCGATATCTGGCGTGCCATATTGCTTAATAATTTTTGCAAACACTTTGGGGTTTAACATCCATTCGGTGTTGTCATTAAATTTGCGTGACCTGTGTCTGCCACTGTATTTAGCTTACCTGGCAGGTAAGTTGCTGATAGCCAAATATGTCTTTCGACACACCATTGCCAAATTGTGTTGACCAATTTGTCGCATGATATCGATTTTATGCCGCCCATATGGTTAATGTAGGCCACCACCATAGTATTGTCTATTTGTAACCGAACATGCAAGTGATGCATATTGGATGCATATGCTTTTAAACCATAAAAGGCACCCAACATCTCTAGATAGTTAATGCCCAGTGTAAGTAGTAATGATGACTCTAGGTTAGTCCATCTACCACCTGTGCTGGATACGGAGTTAGTCGCTCCCCAGCCTTGAGCACTGGCATCTGTTTGGATAACTAAAGTAGGGTTAATGATGATGATAGGGCTGAAACTATGCCAAACGTTTTTTGCCCACCACCGTAGTTCTGATATTGCTTCAGTGGGTAATTTCATGATACGATCATAATGACCTGCATGTCGTTTTAGTGCCTGTACCTTTGCTCTTTGTAAGTTTTGATAGTGCAAAGGTCCAAATTGTGTAGCCGGAAATGCTGCTACCATTTTCCCAATTACTCTTGCTACTTGTCGAATAGTTGGTCGCTCGTTGGCCATTAAATTGTTGCATGATTGTGCCAATTCAGTTGTTTTGTCTTTTGGCAAAGTTACAGACATGTGGGCTGAGTTAATTGTGAAGCCCAAGTAGTCCATGGTTGTGGATGGCTTCAACTTAGATTTATCTGGATGTAAGACAAATCCCAAAGTTTCGAACAACTGTTCGGTAGCTGACACAGCTGATATAGCCAATTCCATGGTCTTGCCTACTATTAAGATATCATCAAGATATGCCATGACAATATGTTTTTGTCTTCTTAATATTGCCAGGGCTGGTTTTAGTATCTTGGTGAATAATCTTGGGGCTGATGTTAACCCATTGGTAATGCTTTAAACTGCCATAGCTGCCCCATTCAGGTAAATTTCAGGTATCTGCGATGATCCTTGTGAATGGGTACTGAATAGTAAGCATCTTTGAGGTCAATGCTTGCCATGAAGTATCCTTTGGAAATCAGTTGTTTGGCAGTAACAAACGTTTCCATTTTGAAATGTACATACTTAACAAACATATTTAGTGAAGTTAAGTCAATGATGATGCGACACCCACCATCTTTTTTAGTTGTAGTGAATATATTTGACACAAATTCCAAGGGTTCATGTTTTGTTTTTTCAATGATACCCTTAGTGATTAGTCTCACCAGTTCAGCTTGTCCCTCTCGTCTCTCTTTAACTGAGAGGGAAAAGACCCTCTGGGGTGAATGTTGAACTGGTGGCAATTTTTCTAGTATAAATTGTATTTTGTATCCACTAATGCTATTGAGTATATACTTGTCACTCGTGATCGACTCCCATGCTTCCTTAAACAGGTGTAATCTCCCCCCTGTTAGTATTGCGCCCCTACTTTCTATATGCTGGTAGGAACCAGACCCACCTACCTCCATGGTTATGGGTGTTTCTTCTGTCTCTTCCCAGACCAGCGAGTCTTGCGCGTTGTCTGACGTGGCGGTGATGTTTGGGGGTGGCGCATTTTCCATGGGGTCCGCTCTGGGCCTTGGTCTAAAAAAGACTTCCGGTCGTGATATGCGGACCCCAAGCTTTCACCAGTCCCATAGGGTAGACGTCAACTGGTGGACGCGGTGGGGTGCTGCCGCTTGGGTATTGTTGTTTTGGGTTTGCTCGTCCCGGGGCCTGCCCTCATGAGACCGAATGTTTTAGAGGCCTCTTCCATATCCTTGACTTTTTTAATAATAATAATAATGGATGGGATTTATATAGCGCCTTTCTAATACTCAAGGCGCTTTACATCGCATTATTCATTCACTCCTCAGTCACACTCGGTGGTGGTAAGTTACTTCTGTAGCCACAGCTGCCCTGGGGCAGACTGACGGAAGCGTGGCTGCCAATCTGCGCCTACGGCCCCTCCGACCACCACCAGTCACTCACACACATTCACACACAGGCAAAGGTGGGTGAAGTGTCTTGCCCAAGGACACAACGACAGTATGCACTCCAAGCGGGATTCGAACCGGCTACCTTCCGGTTGCCAGCCGAACACTTAGCCCATTGTGCCATCTGTCGTCCCTAAAGTGAGGTCTTTGCCAAAGAGCAGTGTGTCTGGCTCAGTAGTTGGGATTTTGCACAACCCGGCGAATTTTGGATTGAGGGCAGGTCTTATCATTTCTTTGCGGAGGTTATTTATCTCGAACTGCGTGTTGTACAACAGTGCGAGAGTGTCCTGTTGGTTTGTGGTCATTTCTGTATTGTCCACAGAACGAGCAAATGATGTGATGGCTGACGTCAGGAGCCTGAGGATCCGCTGCAGTTTCAGCTCCTGATTTCGAATATTTGTCCCAACGTGCCCCCAGATTTGGCTGTTGACAGCCTGCACTTTGAGTGATTCACAATTTTCAGGAGCTGTGTATAATTCTAAGACCTCATTAACCACCTGCTCCTGTAGGGGCCTGTTGGAAAGGTGGTTAATGCTGACCACTAGTTTAGGCTCTAATGGCCTTCCTGCACGTGGGGCTGCCACGTAGCGGTCCACCACACCCAGCAGCTCTTCCTGTTCCTGCACCCCTGGCATACTCCCGACTTCTTCAGCCAGCATCCCCTCTTCCTGACCAGCCCAGCCCTGGTCGCCAAAGCTGCCCTCGGATGAGGGGGAAGCGATGGGCAGTGCACAAGGCACTGTGGAGGGAGTGCCTGAACTCCCCCTGCGAAACTGCTCCTCACGCAGCGAGCCTCGCTGGAGCACCTGCTCCAGGAGCCGCTCCATGCGGCTCAAGCGGCTGTTTCTCCCCCGAACGGGTGGTGAGACGTCCCCGTCCGACAAATCGGAAACCACCAGCCGGATGGCTTTGCATCCAGTCCGCTGCTCAGGCGCTAGCGAGACTGGGCTCGGCCCGGTGTCGGGGATGGCGGAGCGCCGGGTAAGCGGTCCTACCGCCTCCTGCCCCCCACTGATGGAACGCTCCTCCGTTGGAGTCGAGCGGGGGACAGGTTTCTTCAGGAGCCTTTTCTTGTTCATATTCATGCTGTGGAAACAAAGCAGAAGGCTCTCCTTGCCAACAGAAAACTGACCTCAGAGTAACTTAGGTACACAAAATTGCTGGAGAAACTCAGCGGGTGCAGCAGCATCTATGGAGCGAAGGAAATAGGTGACGTTTCGGGCCGAAACCCTTCTTCAGACCCCTTCTTCAGAGTAACTTACCTGACGGTCCGTCTTTTAAACTGTAGCGGGAGCGCCTGACTCCCGCTGAGGCCGCTGTTGCACTGCTGAACGCAATGCCGCGCATGCGTGCTGAGCGGGCTCTTCACGTAGTCACTCACGTGACTCTGAAGTAAAATTCCTTTGTCTAAATCATTAATATATATTGTAAATAACTGGGGTCCCAGCACCGAGCCTTGCGGCATCCCACAAGTCACTGCCTGCCATTCTGAAAAGGACCCGTTAATTCCTACTCTTTGCTTCCTGTCTGCCAACCAGTTGTCTATCCATGTCAATACCCTACCCCCAATACCATGTGCTCTAATTTTGCACACTAATCTCTTGTGTGGGACCTTTTACAAAGGCTTTTTGAAAGTCCAGATACACCACATTCACTGGCTCTCCCTTATCCATTCTACTTGTTACATCTCAAAAAATTCCAGATTAGTTAAGCATGATTTCCCCTTCATAAATCCATGCTGACTTTGACCGATCTTCTCACTGCTTTCCAAATGCGCTACTAAAACAACTTTAATATTCGACTCGAGCAACTTCCCCACTACTCACGTCGCAGCGGCCTCTGCAGTCCGTCTGTCTTTTTTTATTTTTTGTCTTGTTTAAATGTAGTTATAGTGTTTTTTTTTAAACTGAGTATGTGTGTGGGGGGCGGGGGGTGGTGGGGGAAACTTTTAAATCTTTCCCCTGCATGGAGAACCCGACCTTTTCTCTGTCAGGTCTCTGTTGTCGTTGGGGCCTTGCACCGTGGGCGGCCTCCAACCAGAACGACCTAGGGCTCCAGTCGCGGAGCTGCGGACTTACTTACCATCGCGGAGCTGGAAGAGTTCGGAGCGGGAGGAGCGGTGGTGGGGCGCGGCTGCGGTCCGACCCTGGAGATTCGGAGGTTCCAACTGCAGGTCTGGTGGACAGTGACACCGGGAGCCCGCGGGTCCCTGCTGGGAGACCGCTTTTCGGGGCTTCCGCAAAGGCGACTTTTCCCGCCCGAGTTGCGGCGTTGAGGATGACCTGGAGCGGGGTCTTACATCGCCCGGCGCGGCTTTAACGCCCGTGGGACACTTACCATCGCCCGCCGGGGGCTTTGACTCTGACATCGGGAGGAGTGCAGGGGAGAGATAATACTTTGCCTTCCATCACAGTGAGGAGGAGATTGTCAGACTAACTGGTCTATAATTCCCCGTTTTATCTCACCCTCCTTTCTTAAAAAATGGGGTTACATTGGCTACCCTCCAGTCCACAGGAACTGATCCAGAGTCTATAGAACATTGGAAAATGACATTGGAAAATGATCACCAATGCATCCACGATTTTTAGGGCCACCTCCTTTAGTACTCTGGGATGCAGACCATCAGGCCTTGGGGACACCCATAGAAGGAATGGGTGATGTTTCGGGTCGAGGTCCTTTTTCAAACTGATGGGGACTGAAGAAGTGTCTCGACCCAAAACGCCACCCATTCCTCCTCCTCAGAGATGCTGCCTGTCCCTCTGAGTTACTCCAGCATTTTGTGTCTATCTACGGTGTAAACCAGCATCTGCAGTTCCTTCCTACACAACCTGCAAACATGTATGTCTTTGGAGTGTGGGAGGAAAATGGGTTGTTGAGATCAGTTGCATCATGGTTAAAAAAAAATCACATAAAATCTGATACAGAAATGAAATGATATGGTGCAATAGTATCTTAATAGCATAAGTAAAATGAGTAGAGACGGAGTGGCCTTTAGGTAGACGGAGATCCTTGGTTGGTCCCAAAGCTTGCTGTGATTTTGAGTGGGTCTCTTTTCCTGCCTCCAGCAGTTTACTCTTTTCACAGCCATCGTTCGTTTCATCTTTGGCTAACGTTGAATAAAAAATGTCGTGGTCCACCACCTGGTGGTCCGGCACCTACTCTAATCCAGACAAAATACGAGAGTATTTTGAATACGAGAGTACAAACCCCCCCCCCCCCCCCCCCCCCTCCGCAGTGGCGCCAAGGCTGGGGTGAGATGGCTGATCTCAACCTCAAATTTTCCCCCTGTGGCTCCGGAACTAGCCGGCAGATCCGTTCTCGGAACCAACTTCCGAGGCCGACTTTGTTTGGCCGGTATCTTGGACGCCCAGCAGCCTAGGCGGAACGTTCCCATACCGTTAGACTCATCTCGTGACCACTGTTGGTCCGGCAAAACGGTCAATCCTGAAAAAATCTGGAACCAAGGGTGCCGGAAAAAGCGGTGGTGGCCCGGTATATGAATATGAACACAGAACACGAAGCACACAATTGTCATAAAACTTTTCATTAAATTAAAGAAAAAATAAGTTATTGGAGCACGGATGAAATTTTGCTCTTCACGGTAAGGCTGAAAAATGGCAAATTATTCCACTTGTGACATTAATTTTCCAATTGCAGCGTAACCAGAGAACAGTATGTTACATTTCAATGTTCTCCAGGGATGCTGCCTGACCTGCTGAGTCACTCGAGCACTTTGTGTCCTAGACTGTTCCTTCTGTTGTGCCAAAATGATCTGCCTTGAGCTAACTTGAGCAACCATCACAAGGGGTACTTTTTGTAACATTTAAGTGATTCCTTCCATTTGAAATGCCATTTAGTTTAGTTTAGAGATACAGCACGGAAACAGGCCCTTCGGCCCACTGAGTCCGCACCGACCAGCAATCCCCGCATACATATGCTAAAGACACAGCTCACCATCACTATCGACCAGTGGCGCTAATGTCGGTGGTGATTAAGTGCTTTGAGAGGTTGATCATGGCGCAAATCAACTCATACCTCGACAAAAACCTAGACCCACTGCAGTTCGCTTACCGCTACAACAGATCAATGGTGAATGCGATCTCGCTGGCTCTCCACTCCGCTCTAGACCACTTGGACAACAAAAACTCATATGTCAGGCTGTTATTCATTGACTACAACTCGGCATTTAATACAATCATCCCCTCCAAACTGGTTACCAAACTCTCAGAACTGGGTCTCTGAGCATCCCTCTGCAATTGGATCCTCGACTTCCTCATTCACAGACCACAGTCTGTCCGTATTGGTGGAAATGTGTCAGCCTCGATAACAATCAGCACGGGAGCACCTCAGGACTGCGTGCTCAGCCCCCTGCCGTACTCACTCTATACTCATGACTGCGTAGCCGGTCATAGTGCGAACTCCATCATCAAATTCGCTGACGATACCACTGTTGTGGGACATATCACTCACTGATGAGTCAGAGTATAGAAGTGAGATCGACCGTTTAACCAAATGGTGCCAGCACAATAACTTGGCTCTCAACACCAGCAAAACCAAGGAACTGAATGTGGACTTTGAAAGGGATGGGGACCCATAGTCCCGTTTATATCAATGGGTCTATGGTGGAGAGGATCAAGAGCTTCAAATTCCTGGACGTGCATATCTCTGAAGATCTCTCCTGGTCCGAGAACACTGATGCAATTATAAAGAAAGCACATCAGCGCCTCTACTTCCTGAGAAGATTACGGAGAGTCGGTATGTCAAGAAGGACTGTCTTAAACTTCTACAGGTGCACAGTAGAGAGCATGCTGACCTAGTTGCATCGTGGCTTGGTTCGGCAACTTGAGCGCCCAGGAGCAGGAAAGACTGCAAAAAGTTGGAAACACTGCCCAGTCCATCATAGGCTCTGACCTCCCTACCATCGAGGGGATCTATCGCAGTCACTGCCTCAAAAAGGCTGAGAGCATCATCAAGGATCCACACCATCCTGGCCACACACTCATCTCCCCGCTGCCTTCAGGTAGAAGGTACAGCAGCCTGAAACCTGCAACATCCAAGTTCAGGAATATCTGCTTCCCCACAGCCATCAGGCTATTAAACTCAACTCAAACAAAACTCTGAACATTAACAGCCCATTGCACTTTAACTGCTTATTTATGTGTGTATATATATATATATTCATTGGAATATGGTCACACTGATCTGTTCTGATCTGTTCTGTATTTATATATGCCTACTATATTCTGTTGTGCTGAAGCAAAGCAAGAATTTCATTGTCCTATCTGGGACACATGACAATAAACTCTTGAATCTTGGATCTTGAATGTTGGTATCAGGGACAATTTTACTTCGGAGTCACGTGAGTGACTACGTGAAGAACCCGCCAGGACGCATGCGTTTCATATCGCTTCACGCATTGCGAAACGACCGGCGGGGTGGAGCGTTCCTCCGCTGTGGTAATTTTGAAACCGAGACCGACAGGTAAGTGAATTACTCTGCGGTCGTCTTTTGTTTCCCGTGCTGTTTTTTACAGGGGGAAACTATGGACAAAAATAGTGTCCACAAGGGCTGCGTCTAAGCTGGTTGGGGAGGACCGCGGAGTTGCGGGCAGCCAGCAGCAGCTGAAGGCACCAGCATCACCGTGAGTGGGATCAGCTTTGCCCGACTTGGCACCCGCGCCGGCCAGATCAACACCACGGCCGGGCGGGAAGCCTATACAGAACAGAGCCATTGACTCTGACAAGTCGAAACGGCAGGCGGGGGGAGCGTTCCCCCGCAGCGGCAAGTTTAAAACCGAGACCGACAGGTAAGGGAATTACTCTGCGGTCGTTTTTTGTTTCCCGTGCTGTTTTTCACAGGGGAAACTATGGACAAGAGTCCACAAGGGCTGCACTGGCTGGGAAGAACCGCGGAGTTGCGGGCAGCTAGCAGCGGCTGACGGCACCAGATTACCATTAGTGGGATCAGCTGTGCCCGACTTGGCACCCGCGCCGGCCAGATCAACACCACGGCCAGATCAACACCGGGCGGGAAGGCTATCCGGAACAGAGCCGTTGACTCTGACAAGTCGGACTGCAAGAACGTGACAGACTCTGGGAGATGGAGTCTAGTCACCATGGGTTATACAAAACACCCACAGCAGCACCTTACGTAGGGCTGCACAGTGCATCTCCCTCGTCAGAGGGGAGTACTGGGGGTCAATTCTGGGCTGACCCTGAAGGGGGGTTTGCTGAACAAACAACAAGTGTGCAGGAAGGAGAAAACCTACTGGACATGGTGTCCAATTACATACAGCCAGATCAGACTGGAAAATATCTAGAACAAAAACTAGCATCCAGCATTGATTTCCTATCATTCAAGCAACTACAGGAACAGGCTGTGATGGACACCACTGCCAAATATTTGGCACCAGGAAATTGTGTATCCCTGAATGTTCCAGAGGTGAACAATTGTATTTGGAAACACGTCGGAGCAGGAGTTAGAAGCCTGGATGTAAAACTCCAGAAAGTACTAAAATTACTAACAGCAGGGATCACAGCATTCGCTCGCACAGTGGAGGCGACAACAGGAAGGACCTCCTACACTCAAAGAAAACTATGCCTGCTCGTCTTTAACATTTCTACCCTGTGGGAAAGGTTCTGACAATCTATGCCTCTCATAATTTTATAAACGCACCCTCAACTCCTATGTGTAAGAAGGAACTGTAAATGCTGGTTTAAACCGAAGATAGAGACAAAAAGCTGGAGTAACTCAGCGGGACAGGCAGCATCTCTGGAGAGAAGGAATGGGTGACGTTTCGGGTCGAGACCCTTCTTCAGACTGTGTTCATAGTTGAGGTTAATGTTGTGCAGTGCTCTAGAGGCTGATGGTTGTTGGGAAGAAGTTACTGTATATTGGGAAGAAACTACTGAACCATTGAAGATAATTAGTCTTATTAAGATCTTAGTTTAGTTTACAGATGCTCCCCGATTTACGATGCTTCGACTTACGATATTTTGACTTTACAATCGACAAACGCTGGGCAACGGCAGCGAACCGCAGCTCACTTCCGGTCACGTGATCACATTGTATTAAATGCATTTTCGACTTACGATATTTTCGATTTACGATGGGTTTATCGGACCGTAATCCCATCGTAGGTCGAGGAGCCGCTATATTTTATTGTCACGAGTACCGATGTACAGTGAAGGCTTTGGTCGCGTGCTATCCAGTCCAAAAATAAACAGTGCATAATTACAATCAAGCTGCCCGCAGCGTACAGATCAAGGGTACAATATGTAGTTCAAGATAAAGTCTGATTAAAGATAGTTTCAAATGTCTCCAATGAGGTAGATGGGAAGTCAGGACCACACTCTAGCTGGAGAGAGGACAGTTCAGTTGCCTGATAACAGCTGGGAAGAAATTATCCCTGAATCTGGAGGATACATTTTCAAACTTCTGTACCTCTTGCCTTATTTGCCATCAAAGCCATCAATGTATCGTGAAGTCTATCATGGGCTCGTTTGTCTTGCTGACATTGAGGAGAGGTTGTTGTCTTGGCACCAGGTTACAAGGTTCTCAATCTCCTTCCTGTACTCCGTCTCATCATTATTTGATATCCGTCCCACTACTGTGGTGTGTGTGTGCGAACTTGTAAATTGAATTGGATTGGTATTTGGCAGTGATGAGTCATGAGTGTATGAGGAGTTTGGGAGGGGGCTGCAAACACATTCATGCGGGGCACCAGGGTTGAGGATTATCATAGACGATGATTTGTCACCTAGCCTCACTGATTGTGGTCTGGTGGTCAGCATAGAATGCATCGGGGAGGGCCACACTATCACCAGCGACGCTGCCTGACTTCACTTTGCAGCCAGTGATAGTAATCAGGCAGTGGGAGTCCGAGTGATTATACTGGGACTTATCCCGCTATTGTCCCAGTATTGTCTCTTGGCATTCCTGATGGCTTTGTGAAGATGGTAGCAAGCCTTCTCATACTCCCAGTGATTGTTTGACCTGTACGCAGTGGTACGGAGCCCTAGTGAGACCTGGGATATGGGGAGGAGGCAGGAACGGGGTACTGATTGGGGATGATCAGCTGGCTCGAAGGGCCGAATGGCCTACTCCTGCACCTATTGTCTATTGTCTATTGTCTTGGCCCTCAATTGGGAATGGACCTGACGGTTCATCCATGGTTTCCAGCTGGGAAACACTAGGATTATCTTCTTCAGCACCCACCCCTGTACGTACTTACTGATGAGGTCAGTCACAACAGTGGGGTACTCATTCAGGTTATCTGCAGATTGCCTTAATATATTCCAGTCCACTGGCTCAAAGTAGTTGCATAGGATGTCATCTGTTACCTCAAACAACCACTGAATGTCCAGCTGTTCAATCAGTAAATAAGACGTATTTTTCAGATTGGTGATGTTAAAAATCGCACTGCAGATATATTTTGTGTGTTACACTTCTGTTGTCCTCATTTAAGGGAGTTTCAACCCTGCCAGAAATTACAAAGACAGATGGATATCTTCATAAAAACCCGTATCAAATCTGCAAGCAGATCAGGCCACCTTATTACAGGAAAGACCTGGAGGCTCTGGAGAGGGTGCAAAGGAGGTTTGCCAGAATGATGCCTGGATTAGAGAATTTCAGCTACATGGAGAGGTTACACAGACTTGGATTGTTTTCTTTGGAGGGTCGGAGGTTGAGGGGAGACTTGATAGAAGTGTATAAAATTATGATAGGGTAGACAATCAGAACCTTTTTCTCAGGGTGGAGATTCCAGCACTAGAGGGCGTAGCTATAAGGTGAGAGGAGGAAAGTTTAATGGGGATGTGCGGGGCACGTTTTTTAACACAGAGTGTAACGTACTCTGAAGCACAAGTGAAACGTACTGCCCATGGTGGTGGTGGTGCAGACAGATACGATAGTGACATTTAAGATAGACACATGGCAGTGCAGGGAATAGAGAGATATGGCAGCTGAGATTTAACGAGGCATCGTGTTCGGCAGAAATACTATGGGCCGATGGGCCCTTTCTTATGCTGTACTGTCTACGTTCTGTCTCAATCGGCAGTAAGACACCAGGAAAGGGGAAATATCGATGTATTCTATCTTAAATCAGCTTTTCAACTGAATAACATTGTTTGCTGTGAGAATTGTTGGATTTCCTAGGCCAATAACTATGAGATAAATTATTTGAACTAATTAGTAACCAATTTGTTCAGATGATCTGTCAGATCATTTCATGAAATTGTTAACTCAGGATTGGTATTTCTGATCCTGTGACTTGGAATGCGCAGAATGGCAGCAGAGTTGGTAAATGTTAATGAATGGCAGGGCACACAGTGGTTGCAACTGGTAGAGCTGCTGCCTCACAGAGCCAGAGTCTCGGGTTCAATCCTGACCTCGGGTGCTGTCTGTGTGGAGTTTGCACATTCTCCCTGTGACCGCATTGGTTTCCTCAGGGTGCTCCTGATTCCTCCCACATCCCAATGACACGTGCGGGTTTGTAGGCTAATTGGCCCTCTGTAAATTGCCCCGAGTGTGTAGGGAGTAGATGGCAGAGTGGGATAACTTAGAACGAGTGTGAACGGGATGGTTGGTGTGGACTCCGCTTGGACAATAGGTCTGTTTCAATGCTATGTTTCTAAACTGAACTAAACTAAACAAATATGTCTGGGGAAGGTGTAAGTATGAAGAGATTACTTGTAAACTCTGAAATTACTTGGCAGGGGGGGAGACTATAAGGTTACTTATACAATGAAAAAAAATACCAACAGCAAAATAAAAATTGCGTGATGGTGAGAAATGGATGAGAGTTTCAAACTCACAATCATAGTTATTTTTCCCTGCAGATTTTTTTTTTTAAACGAAAGGTCTATTTTACAGCTCTGTTTATTTTGTTACTGCAAGCTCAAAATACTGAAGTCGTAGACTTTTGAGAAACAGCGCAAAAACAGGCCCTTCGGCCCACCGAGTCCACTTCGACCAACACTGCCACGTACACAAGCACTATCCTACACACCAGGGACAATTTACAATTTTACTGAAGCCAATTAACCTACAAACCTGTACGTCTTTGGAGTGTGGAAGGAAACCGGAGCACCCAGAGAAAATCCACACAAGCGCAGGGAGAACGTACAAAGTCTGTACACACAGCACCCGCAGTCAGGGCCACACCCGGGTCTCTGGCGCTGTTAGACAGCATCTCTACCGTGCTCTACCATGCCACAGTGAGTTGTGTATCATTCACAATATCACTGAATACCCCTTGTGCGAGCTGTTGTCTTAAGAGCCAATGTCGTCTGGTTACGTTAGAGCAGGAACGTTACTTGCAAACAGTTTTTTTCCAAAAGAGCTTTTTTTCCAAAGTAACCTTTAAGTAGTTCTCTAGTTCCCCATCAAAACCGGAGTATAATCAATTAGGCCCATGTAATAATACAAATAATGTTCTCAAATTCGTCGATCGTATTAAATCCAATTCACATTAAGGAAACATGCCTCATAGCAAAACGACCTGTACTTATTTATTTCATACTTTAGCACTCATCATTTTTTTTTTTTTTAATTAATTTTATTAGAAGTTAATACAGTACAAAACAATACAGTGGCACCTAATTTTAGGTGCCAACTATGTCATACCGTAATCCATTCTATGTACAACCTCTAGTTTTATGTTATGAGAAGGAAGTAAGCAAGACAAGAAAAAGAAAACAATAGAAAGGGGAAAAAGTGGTAAAATAGATAGTAGAGAGTAGAAAAACGTGAAGTGTGTATATAAAAAATAAAAAAATAAAATAAAAAAGAAAAAGTGGAAAGTAGAAATAGAAGAGAAGGCCCCTTAAAAGAGAATTTTTCAAATCTATATTCGGAGATGTAGATCTATCCACGTCATGAACTGAAATCAGCAATCCTTATGGTACCGCTGCATCACATGATTCCAAAAAGTCGATGAAAGGAGACCAACTCCTTAAGAATTGGTCATATTTATCTATTAGTCGGAGTCTCATTTCTTCAAGGCTTGCTATGTCCATCATATTCCTAATCCACATTTTAACAGTTGGTATGGTTGTATTTTTCCAAAATTTAAGTATCAATTTCTTTCCAATTATTAACCCATAATTAAAAAAAACATTTTGGTCTTTATTTAAATTGGTATCTTCTCCTATTATTCCAAATATAATCCATTCCATTTTGGGTTCTATTCTTGACTTGAAGAGCTTTGTAAATATATCAAATATATCACTCCAAAATTTATTCAACTTTGTACATCCTACAAATGAATGTGTTATATTAGCGTTTTGAAACAAACATTTATCGCATCTGGGAGAGACGTTTGGATAAAATTTATTCAACCTCGTTTTGAATAATATAGTCTATGTAATAATTTGAATTGAATTAAATTATGTCTTGCATTAATAGAACAGTTATGTGTATTCATCAAATACTTTTCCCATCTATCCTTCGAGATCTTTATCATTAGCTCCTGTTCCCAATCTTCCCTTAGTGCTTCTGTTGAGGGTGATTCTCTATATAATATATTATTATAAAAGTATGATATTAATTTTTGTGAATCAGCCTTAATATTCATTGCTTCTTCTAAAGGGTCTAAAAATATAGTTTGAAATCTATGTGTATATTTCTTCATAAAGTCACATACCTGTATATATTTAAAATATTGATTATCCTTCAATTTAAATTTTAATTTTAATTGTTGAAATGATAACAGTTTGCCCAATTCATACATATCCCCTACTTTCCTAATCCCCAGTCTATCCCATTGTTGATATGCGTTGTCGATGAGAGAAGGTTTGAATGCGGGGTTGTTCAATAGTGGGGTTAGTACTGATAAATTATTTAATTTCAAGGATACTTTTATTTCTTTCCAAATTCTTATTATATTGTGAATAATTGGGTTCTTCTTATATATTATACTATTCAATTTTATCGGTGAGAGCAGGATCGTTCCTATATCGTGCGGATAGCACTCTTTCTCCATTCTTATCAATTTTAAATTAAAGTGGTGGAATTTGGCTTGGCTTATCAATGTAAAATGTGTTGCTAGCCCATTTTCTACCTCTTAACATCAATTTAGAAGGTAATAGACAATAGACAATAGGTGCAGGAGTAGGCCATTTGGCCCTTCGAGCCAGAACCGCCATTCAATGTGATCATGGCTGATCATCCCCAATCAGTACCCCGTTCCTGCCTTCTTCCCATATCCCCTGACTCTGCTATTTTTAAGAGCCATATCTCTCTTGAAAGCATCCAGAGAACCTGCCTCCACTGCCCTCTGAGGCAGAGAAATCCATAGACTCACCACTCTCTGTGAGAAAAAGTGTTTCCTCGTCTCCGTTCTAAATGGCTTACTCCTTATTCTTAAACTGTGGCCCCTGGTTCTGGACTCCCCCAACATCGGGAACATGTTTCCTGCCTCTAGTGTGTCCAAGCCCTTAACAATCTTATATGTTTCAATGAGACCCTTTCTCATCCTTCTAAACTCCAGAGTGTACAAGCCCAGCTGCTCCATTCTCTCAGCGTATGACAGTCCCGCCATCCCGGGAATTAACCTTGTAAACCTATGCTGCATTCCCTCAGTAACAAGAATGTCCTTCCTCAAATTAGGGGACAAAAACTGCACACAATACTTCAGGTGTGGTCTCACTAGGGCTCTGTACAACTGGAGAAGGACCTCTTTGCCCCAATATTCGATTCCTCTTGTTATAAAGGCCAACATGCCATTCGCTTTCTTCACTGCCTGCTGTACCTGCATGCTTACTTTCATAGACTGATGTACAAGGACCCCCAAATCCCGTTGTACTTCCCCTTTTCCCAACTTGACGCCAGTTAGATGGTAATCTGCCTTCCTGTTTTTGCTACAAAAGTGAATAACCTCACATTTATCCGCATTAAACCTCATCTACCATGCATCCGCCCACTCCCCCAACCTGTCCAAGTCACCCTGCATTCTCATAGCATCCTCCTCACAGTTCACACTGCCACCCAGCTTTATGTCATCTGCAAATTTGCTAATGTTACTGAATCCCTTCATCTAAATCATTGATGTATATTGTAAATAGCTGCGGTCCCAGCACCGAGCCTTGCGGTACCCCACTAGTCACTGCCTGCCAATTAAGATGCACATCAAGAGATTTGAAAATGAACTGTCGACTCACTATTCCCTCATTTCATGCAACTGCAGTGGAGATGTACCCTGTGTAACGTCACCCGTTTCTACAATGGATATCAACCAAACAATAGATTGAATAAAAATATTTGAAAAAATCAGATCTTGGGGTGCTGCCTGACCCGCTGAGTTACTCCAGCACTCTGTGAAATGTCACCTATCCATGTTCTCCACAGATGCTGCCTGACCCGCTGAGTTACTCCAGCACTCTGTGAAATGTCACCTATCCATGTTCTCCACAGATGCTGCCTGACCCGCTGAGTTACTCCAGCACTCTGTGAAACGTCACCTACCCATGTTCTCCACAGATGCTGCCTGACCCGCTGAGTTACTCCAGCACTCTGTGAAACATCACCTATCCATGTTCTCCGGAGATGCTGCCTGACCCGCTGAGTTACTCCAGCATTTTGTGTCTATCTTCGGTTTGCAGTTCCTTCCTACAGTATACAGAGTGGCCAGGTTTGCTGCCATTTTCAATACCAGATTCTTGACCTGACCACGAAGGCCCGCCTTCCTGGCGTCGTTGCGTTGCGGAATCCGAGTGGATGAGAGAGTGGGATAACGTAAACTAATATGAATGGGTGAATGATGGTCGGCGTGGGCTGAAGGACCTGATTCCATGCTGTATCTTTCGATCAATCAAGGGGTGGTCAGGTGCTTGCTATATTCAAAGATGGAAACTAATTCCTCAGAGACGGTGCATACGGCACTTAAGCTACTGCCCACTGCAAAATGAAATTTTCATCATCTATATCCTGCATACAAGTAATATGCTAAAATATTCATTGGTATTATGGGCCATAAAACAAACTTTCTCGAGATAAGTGACTGCATAGATTCTTAACACTTCAGTTGGTCTAGGCTATAAACAAAAGCCTAAAAAGTATTTAATAAGCTGTGAAATATTAGCTAATTGAAAAACTTGTTAATAACATCACAGATAGTTTAAATCTTTTGTGCTGGAACGAGCCAATGCTGTGCACTGGCACTTTCAACAAGTTCAAAACTAGATTTTAAATGATTTATAATTTTAGACGTTACTTTCGACTTTATAGTCACAGCGTGGAAATAGGAACTTCGGCCCACTGAGTCCACGCTGACCCATGATTACCCCGTACACTAGCACAGTCCTACATACCAATTTTACAGAAGACAATTAACCTACAAACCTGTACATCTCAGTATGTCTGTACGGAGTTTGTACGTTCTCCCTGTGACCACATGGTTTTCTCCAGGTGCTCTGGTTTCCTCCCACATTCAAAAGACATACAAGTTTGTAGGTAAATTAGCTGCTGCAAATTGTCCCGAGTGTGTAGGATAGTGTTCGTGTACGGGGTGATCACTGGTCGGCGTAAACTTGGAAGGCTGAAGGGCCTGTTTCCTTAAGGTCATAAGTGACAGGAGCAGAATTAGGCCAGTGGTGTATGTTTAGAGCAGAAAATACAGATTGAACATTGTTTTAAAGTTTAAAAAACCATGTGCATACATGTCTTGATTGTCAAAAGTGTCACTGTCCATGTGTTTGATTGTGCCCGGCTTAGAAAATGCTAATGGACTTTAAATATTTAGTGTCTCGAACGAAGAGCTTCTATATATAACATGGGAATTCATTTTTAATTTAGCAGTAAACTACAGAACATCACTTGAAAGAATAAATGTTAACTCAAATAAATTGCTCACAAAGGTATTGAAGGTGACGTGATGCTTCTAAATATAGTTTGTGATTACTCCCACAGTCTGACAGTATCGATCTATATCTATACATAACTAAAACTCTCATCTTGTGCTCTTCTGGGTTGTGTGGATTTTCTATTTGCGCAAAAACGGTACACGATAGCACTACGTATTTTTTGCCACCTTACTCACCATTCTCCCGTGCTGCAAGTGTAACAAGTTTTGTTCCGATCGATGGTATATTTTAAAAGTTATTTAAGTTTAAAAATCATAAAATCCGCGCATGCGCAGATTGGTCTCCTCTCCTGACACTCAGCGCCATGCAGATTGGTCTCCACTCCTGTCAGTTGACACCACGGCCGGGATGGCGACGCCCCTTCCTGCACCACGGCCTCTCCCGCTTCACTCACAAACTCCTCTCTCCCCTCTTCACAGTAACTTGTCTACTGTCTCCCCCACCACCGGCGGCAGCCATGGGTGGGGTTTAATGGAGGCCCTGGTCCCGTCTCTCTCTCCCTCACTCACCCCTCTCCCCCTCCCGCCCTCTGCAGCAATGGCGGTCCCGTCTACCCATCCCCTCACGTGAATGGCGGCAACCGTCCGTTTCCTCCGCCGCCGGCACCTCTGCGGTAATTCACCCTCACAGCCCTCTCAGAGGAGAACTTTGACTCCAAAACCACCCCCCCCCCCTCCCCCGGCGGGGTCAGCAGCAGCGAGCAGGTAGGCAGGTGGGCGGGTAGGCAAGGCAGGCCAAGCGGCAGAGGGCGGTCGGGTAGGACTGGGACGGGCTGAGCGGCGGCTGAACCGGAGTGGGCAGAGGGAGGGAGGGAGTTGGGTTACAGGGTGGCTGAGTTTGAGTAACACACACACACACACACGCACGCAAGCACGCGTGCGCACACACACACACACACACACACACATGATGCAATCTGGACCAATCGTCAAGTCAACGGGATCTAAACCACAGCTAACAATGAATGACCTGTGGAGGAAGGATGCAGATGCTGCTTTTTATGGATGGAGGGAGGGAGTGACTGAGCGTAGGGGAAAGGAGAGGGAGGGAGAGATGAGGGAGGGATTGGGGGAGGGGAGGAGGAGAGGGAAAGATCCTGGGGAGGTGAGGAGGGAGAGTGGGGGGATTGAGGGGGAGGAGGGGGTAGGGAGGAAGAGGCGGGAAAGTGGGGGAGGTGAGGAGGGAGAATGGGGGAGGGGGGGAATAGAGGGAGAGAAGGGGGGAGGTAGTGAGTGGTGAGAGGATGGCAGTGGGAGAGGTCAGTTGGGATAGGGGAAGGTGAGGGGTGGGGGATAAAGGGACAGGAGGGGGGTAAGGAAGGGAGAGGAGTTATGGAGGGAGGGATTGAGGGTAGGGGAATGGAGAGGTGAGGAAGGGATTGGGGGAGGGGAGAAGGAGAGGAGAAGGTGGAGGGAGGGTGAAGAGGAGGGGGAGGGAGTACTGGGGGATGAGGGGAAATGAGCGGCTCCTGCGCAGTTGGGGGCTATGCATGAGTGGTGGAATATTGCCTTGGGGAAACGGGTTGCGTTGGGGGAATGGGTGAGTGGTGGAGTTGTGCCTCAGAGGGTGGTGGAGGCCGGTTCTCTGGATGCTTTCAAGAAAGAGCTAGATAGGGCTCTTAAAAATAGCGGAGTCAGGGGATAAGGGAAGAAGGCAGGAATGGGGTACTAATTGGGGATGATCAGCCATGAAGTGCTCGAAGGGCCGAATGGCCTACTCCTGCACCTATTGTCTATTGTCTATTGTCTAAGATCCCCTCTAATCCTTCTAAACTCCAGAGTATACTCCAGAAAAGTTTCTGACGTTTTAAGATCTTGAAAACGCACACCTCCAGATTCAGGGACAGTTTCTTCCCAGGGAACCGTACCATCCTATGACCAACTAGAGAGCGGTCCTGACTTCCCATCTACCTCGTTGGAAGACCCTCGGACTATCTTTAATCGGTCTTTACTGGATGTAGCGGCAGATTTTTATATCGTTCAAGAGATTACTCCCTCTAGTGGACTACATGATTAAGGAGAATGTTGTAATACACATGTGAGCTCTCTGTCGGGGAT
This sequence comes from Amblyraja radiata, assembly GCF_010909765.2. Classification (NCBI taxonomy): domain Eukaryota; kingdom Metazoa; phylum Chordata; class Chondrichthyes; order Rajiformes; family Rajidae; genus Amblyraja; species Amblyraja radiata. The sequence continues at coordinate 121,126,314 of NC_045957.1, read as the reverse complement.
CTTCAGAGCTTCTTCACAGATAAATCTTCATAACAGTCTTTTTATTAATAGATTCTTTATTATTGATGAAAAACAATAAGGTACATCCAACCTTCATCCGACTCGTACACTATAATCTTCATCGAACTCTAGCTTATCGCTTTAAAGGTTAGAAAACTCCTCGTGTCTCTGTTACGCTTCGCATGGTCAAAGGATATGCCTTCCTCATGCTGGTCCAAAACTAAACTAAAAACTAAGCTTCTGCGCAAGAAACGTAGCTCCAAAGAATACGCCCTAGAATACGTCATAAATCGCGCCCACATAATAGAAACATAGACATAGAAATTAGGTGCAGGAGTAGGCCATTCGGCCCTTCGAGCCTGCACCGCCATTCAATATGATCATGGCTGATCATCCAACTCAGTATCCCGTACCTGCCTTCTCTCCATACCCTCTGATCCCCTTAGCCACAAGGGCCACATCTAACTCCCTCTTAAATATAGCCAATGAACTGGCCTCGACTACCCTCTGTGGCAGGGAGTTCCAGAGATTCACCACTCTCTGTGTGAAAAAAGTTCTTCTCATCTCGGTTTTAAAGGATTTCCCCCTTATCCTTAAGCTGTGACCCCTTGTCCTGGACTTCCCCAACATCGGGAGCAATCTTCCTGCATCTAGCCTGTCCAACCCCTTAAGAATTTTGTAAGTTTCTATAAGATCCCCTCTCAATCTCCTAAATTCTAGAGAGTATAAACCAAATCTATCCAGTCTTTCTTCATAAGACAGTCCTGACATCCCAGGAATCAGTCTGGTGAACCTTCTCTGCACTCCCTCTATGGCAATAATGTCCTTCCTCAGATTTGGAGACCAAAACTGTACGCAATACTCCAGGTGTGGTCTCACCAAGACCCTGTACAACTGCAGTAGAACCTCCCTGCTCCTATACTCAAATCCTTTTGCTATGAAAGCTAACATACCATTCGCTTTCTTCACTGCCTGCTGCACCTGCATGCCCACTTTCAATGACTGGTGTACCATGACACCCAGGTCTCGCTGCATCTCCCCTTTTCCTAGTCGGCCACCATTTAGATAATGTCCAAGCCCTTAAAATAATAACGGGCATTCTAAAATTTAAAGGCACATGCCATAATTAATGACACACAAAATAAGCCAAATGGCCACTACATACTGGCCCCTACATACTGGCCCCTAATTGTTCCGAGTATATAACGAGGCAATTATTAATATACATCAAAAAAGGCTTAACATATATCAAAAGCAAAAAATCAGGGAATCAGGTAATTACCCCGCGGTAAATGGCCACTACATATCCTGCATCTGTGGCCTGTTGACGGCTCGATTGTAATCATGTATTGTCCTTCCGGTGACTGGATAGCATGCAACAAAAAAGTTTTTCACTGTACCTCGGTACATGTGACAATAAAGTAATCTAAACTATGAACTTATAAGAAGGGTACCCACCCCAAACATCACCTATCCATGTCCTCCAGAGATGCTGCCTGACTCGCTGTTCCTCCATCACTTTGTATTCTAAGGAAGATTCCAGCATCTGCAGTTCCTCATGTCTACATGGACCACTGTGGGCTGCTGTTGATTGCACAAAGGATGTCAATTTTGCTTAGGTTTTATCGTTATTAGTTTATTAAATATTTTTTTATTAATGTTTATTATCTAGATGTATTGTATTCACATGCCTGTTAAACTGCAACACGCAAGTAAGAACTGAATTGTTCTGTCGTCAGTACATATGTTGGTTGAGATTGACAGATTCTTGATTATTAAGAGTATCAGTGGTTGAGGGGAGACAATAGACAATAGGTGCAGGAGTAGGCCATTTGGCACTTCGATGTGATCATGGCTGAACATCCCCAATCAGTACCCCATTCCTGTCTTCTCCCCATATTCCCTGACTCAGCTATTTTTAAGAGCCCTATCTAGCTCTCTCTTGAAAGCATCCAGAGAACCCGCCTCCACCGCCCTCTGAGGCACAGAATTCCACTGACTCACCACTCTCTGTGAGAAAAAGTGTTTCCTCGTCTCCGTTCTAAATGGTTTACTCCTTATTCTTAAACTGTGGCCCCTGGTTCTGGACTCCCCCAACATCGGGAACATGTTTCCTGCCTCTAGTGTGTCCAAGCCCTTAACAATCTTATATGTTTCAATGAGATACCCTCTCATCCTTCTAAACTCCAGAGAGTACAAGCCCAGCTTCTCCATTCTCTCAGCATATGACAGTCCCGCCATCCCGGGAATTAACCTTGTCAATTTCGCTGCCCTCCCTCAATGGCAATAATGTCCTTCCTCAAATTAGGGGACCAAAACTGCACACAAGACTCCAGGTGTGGTCTCACTCGGGCTCTGTACAACTGCAGAAGGACCTCTTTGCTCCTATATTCAATTCCTCTTGTTATAAAGGCCAACATGCCATTTGCTTTCTTCACTGCCTGCTGTACCTGCATGCTTACTTTCATAAGTCTGAAGAAGGGTTTCGGCCCGAAACGTTACCTATCTCCTTCGCTCCATAGATGCTGCTGCACCCGCTGAGTTTCTCCAGCATTTTTGTGTACCTTACTTTCATAGACTGATGTACAAGGACCCCCAGATCCCGTTGACCTTCCCCTTTTCCCTGGAGAAGGCAGGAGAATGGGGTTATGAGGGAAAGATAGATCAGCCATGAATGGTGGAGTAGACCCAATGGGCTGAACGGCCCAATTCTGCTCCTAGAACTACTGATCTTACTCTGGGAGCAGCATGGGGGAAGGGTCCCCATCGCCGTAGTGGTAATTAGCCTGAGAATGCTGCAGGAAAGTTTCACTCTGGGTAAAGAGACTCTGACACATGTGAATCCAATAGAACACAAATCTGGGACTCGTTCTATGTCAATCCTGCAGGCCTGGTGTCAACTCTTCACCCCGAGTTCCACTTACCAGCTCATGAAATGTTGATGGCCAGTAATTAGGAATCGTTGATTCATGTCTCAACCCATGGGCGTTCATGTTTCTGATAAATGGTTTTGGACAATTGATCACCCGTCATTTATCTTATTAGGCATGGTGCTGTATGGAGCACATGTTAATCCCATCCTGCAGGCATGTCGTGTAAAATGAAATGCAAATCTTAATCACAATTATATTCGCTATAAAACGTATTTTACGTTTGATTCCTGAGCACAACTCTGAAATAGAGGCAACACGCCACTTCTGCAGCACCTCTCCAGTGGAAAGTGAAATAGTAATTAAAAATTGATTGGTACAAACTGAATAATCCATGCAGTAACGCAGTCTCTCCTGATGCTAATGTTTGTTCTCAACGGCATCGTAGTTATGTGGTTGTATGTTGCGATACAGCTGACCGATCATTAATTTACCTGGCTGAGTCTTCAGGCACGATGCCGAACCACACACTGTGTGGCATTGAGGTTATCAGTGTGGAATACACCCACTTTTATCATACAATGATAAAGTTGAATCAAATTTACTGCAAACTGCAGATTGAAAATATCAGTCTGATATCTTAGTATCCTCGACCAGATAATCATTTCTGGAGTATCTCCGAATAACGACAGATATCAGCAGGGCAACTAAAAAGGCACAGCAGTGATTAGACTTGTAAAATGTATTCCTGTCTCTGGAGGAACCCTGGAAGTTAATTAACCGCGTTTAGTATGCTGAGCAATCACACACCCAGCCCCGTTCTTTCCAGCCCTTGATCATTGCAGAATATATTGTTTGGATAAAGAATTTTGTATAATCAGTATGAATGGATAGTGGGCTCAGCTGTGACACGTACTGTAAAGCCACTTAAAAAAAATGCAGGCATCCAAGTCGGGAGTGTTTAATTGTCATATGTACCAAAAATGGAGCAATTAAATTCTTACTTGCAGCAGCATAACTGGCCTGTGAACAGAGTACTCATAGATAACGTGATAAACAAACAAAAAATCAACAAACTATAAACCCCAGTAGCAGTGCAAGAAGTCCAAAGTCTTTAGTTGCAACAATTCATAGTTCATGGTTGAGGTTAGTGTTGTGCAGTGTTCAAGAGCCTGGCAGCTATTGAGAAGAAACTGCTTTTCAACCCCGTGGTCACGGTTTGTCAGACTCCTGTACCTTCTTCCATTGGCGGGGAGTGACATGCGAGTGTGGCCAGGGTGGTGTGGGCACCTTGAACACAGAACAGAACGTTCTTTAGTCTGCCTTTGGAATATTTCATAGAGCCATAAAATAACACAGCATGGAAACAGGCCCTTCTGCCCATGCCGGCTAAGCTGCCCCATCTACGCTAATTCCACCTGCCCGCCTTTGGCCCATATCACTCTAAACCTTTCCTATCCATGTGTCTGTCTAAATGCCTTTTAAATGGTCAGTGAATATATCTGTGATTGTGCTGCTTTAGTGACTGCTTCCTAGCTACCAGTGGTAAATTGCAATGGGCCTGTCCCACTTAGGCGATGTTTTGGGTGACTACAGGCGACTGCCGCAAAATTTTCAACATGTTGAATAAATTTCCGGCAACAGTGGCGACAATTTTTGCTGTCGTGGGTGTTGTCGTGGGTGAGTTCCATTAAAACTAATCCCTGGCAGTCGCCTAAAGAGTCGCCTAAGTGGGACAGGCCCTTGAGCAATATCTGATGAGATGGTGAGGAAGTCAGCCTTTTAGCTACAAAACGAAGAAAGAAAGACCTATGTAAAGAATGCAAATTCCAAGATCCCAGCTTCCACCAAAACATGCTGTAAGCCTGCCACTGATTCCACCTCCTTCCCCAGCTGCTTGGTTGGACTGAGATACATAGTCTTTAGCTTTATTGTTCTCTGTGAGCCAGTATAAAATTTCAAACATATGGTTCATTCCATCACTCAGAAACGCGTGTTACCATTTCAGCAAAATATCTAACACTTTCCTACTTTATGACCTGCTGCAGTCAATCCTTCTTATCCAGTCAACTCTACATTAGTCTTCTTATCGTCTTTTGTTCGTCTATGTGTTTTGTTTGTGGGAGAAATAGACTTTTTAATGTGGGGGGTAGGGGGTAACTATATTTCTAGGTTCCTACCTGGTCGGTGAGGCAGCTTTTTCTCCGGGCTGCCCCGTCGACCCGTCCTCGTGGCCTACCAGCGGGCATGGAGCGCCGTTTCCTGGCGGGGACCGCCCAGCATCTCGGCCTCGGCGGCGGCACAGCGCTGGAGCGCTATCGCGGAGCGGAGCGGGCGATGCCTTGCCTGGGTCGCCGCGCTGGATAAACGCGCTGGAGCTCCGGTGAGCTGTGACCGCCGAGTTCAACACCTCCGGGCTGCGGGTCTGTGGAGCGGAGCGGGTGGCGCCGACTTCAACATCGGGAGCCTGGGAGCTCCAAACCGGCGCGGCCTTGTCGGCTTTGGAAGCCGCGGTCTCCGGTAAGGAACCGTTCCAGGTGGCCCAGCCGCTGAGAGGACTCTCCCGACGCCGGGGCAACACCACCCGGCGAGAACGGCCAGGAACATCGGGCCTCCGTAGAGGCAATAGCGGAGGCCTCAATAGGCCTGACTTTGGGAGAACTGGAGATGGGGACTGGACATTGTGCCTTCCACCACAGTGGTAACCATTGTGGGGGGATGATTTTTGTGTATAAGTGATTATTTTAGTTTGTGTCCAAGATGGCTGTCGGAAGTGTACGCTGGCGCGCTTTAGCTGCCGCTGCTCTCTCTTCACATTGTGTTTTTGATTTTTTTGTCTTTGGATCGAATTCTGTCTTTAATTTGTGTATTGGTGATGTCTCTATTATTTATTTTACTCCGATTATATGTTTTTTACTCTTGTTAAATTCTGTAAGGTGTCCTTGAGACTTTTGAAAGGCCCCCACAAATATTTTTTTAAATTATTATTATTATCGTCAATTCTACATTAATTTACCATTAGATTCCTCGATAGTCTATCAATTTAGAATCCCCCAAACTCCCACAGCGGTAGAGTTGGTGCCTTACAGCACCAGAGACCCGGATTTGATCCTGAAGACGGATGCTGTCTGTACGGAGTTTGTACTTTCCCCCTTGACCAACATAGGTTTTCTCCGGGTGCTCTGGTTTCCTCCCACGCTCTAAAGACGTATAGGTTTGGAAGTTTGTGTAGGAAAGAACTGCAGATGCCGGTTTAAATCGAAGGTAAACACAAAATGCTGGAGTAACTCAGCAGGACAGGCAGCGTCGCTGGAGAGGAGGAATGGGTGACGTTTCGGGTCAGGCTTCCGAATGTCACCCATTCCTACTTCCCAGAGATGCTACCTGTCTCCCTGTGTTACTCCAGCATTTTGGGTCTACCTTAGGTTTGTAAGTAAATTGGCTTCTGTAAATTCCCCCTAGTTGTAGGACAGCGCTAGTGTACGGGTGATCATTGGTCGGCACGGACTCTGTGGGCCGAAGTGCCTGTTTTGTGCAGTTTTGGTCTCCTAATTTGAGGAAAGACATTCTTCCTATTGAGGAAGTGCAACATAGGTTCAACAGGTTAATCCCCGGGATGGCGGGACTGACATATGATGAAAGAATGGGTCGACTGGGCATGTATTCACTGGAATTTAGAAGGATAAGAGGGGGACCTTATAGAAACATATAAAATTCTTAAAGGATTGGACAGGCTTGATGCAGGAAAAATGTTCCCGATGTTGGGGGAGCCCAGAACCAGGGGTCACAGTTTAAAGATAGTGGGTAGGCCATTTATGAATGAGTTGAGGGAAAACTTCTTCACCCAGAGAGTTGTGAATCTGTGGAATTCTCTGCCACAGAAGGCAGCGGAGGCTGATTCGCTGAATGTTTTCAAGTGAGAGTTAGAGTTAGCTCTTAGGGCTAATGGAATCAAGGGATATGGGGAGAAAGCAGGAACGGGGTACTGATTGGGGATGATCAGCCATGATCATATTGAATGGCGGTGCTGGCTCGAAGGGCCGAACAACCTACTCCTGCACCTGTTTTTCTATTTCAATGTTTCTGTGTAACTCCACACAGACAGTAGCCGAGGTCAGGAACGAACCCGGGTCCCTGGCGCTGTGAGGCAGCAGCTTTATCCAGCTGCGCCACTCTGCCGCCCAGTTCAGGATAGTAGTAGTAGTTACTGAGGAGAACAGAGACCCACGACTCAGTTACATGTATTTTGTATAATGTTGTCGGCTTCACGTTCAGTACGTAAAGTATAAGGGGTAGGCCATTTAGAACGGAGATGAGGAAAAACATTTTTCACACAGACGGTTGTGAATCTGTGGAATTCTCGGCCTCAGATGGCAGTGGGGGCCAATTGGCTGGATGCTTTCAAGAGAGAGTTGGATAAAGCTCTTAAAGATAGCGGAGTCAAGGGATATGGGGAGAAGGCAGGAACTGATTGTGGATGATCAGCCATGATCACAGTGAATGGCGGTGCTGGCTGGAAGGGCCGAATGGCCTACTCCTGCACCTATTGTCTATTGTTTAAGTAGGAACTGCAGATGCTGGAAAATCGAAGGCAGACAAAGATGCTGGAGAAACTCAGCGGGTGCAGCAGCATCTATGGAGCGAAGGAAATAGGCAACGTTTCGAAACGTTGCCTATTTCCTTCGCTCCATAGATGCTGCTGCACCCGCTGAGTTTCTCCAGCATTTTTGTCTACCTATTGTCTATTGTCTACTTTTATATTGTGCTTATTTGTTCTATTTCTCATTTTATGAGTACATAACCTAGGAAGGTACACACAGATCATTCAGGTTACTGCAATGCACAAGTGCCTTGTCATTATTTTTCTAAGTAAGGCATTCTACATCAACAGATTATTTATTCATGAAAATGTAGAATGTGCTATGACAGAAACTGATTTCTTCCTTTGCCCATCCACTGAGCGAGAACACCTCTCGTTACTTATTGATGTAGTCTATTTTAACTTTTGTACAAGAGTAAAGAATTACTGGGTCACCAGTTTTATGAATCAAGACTTAAGTGATGCTGGCAGACTCTCTTTGCCTGGCAATTATGCGTAAAAGGCCTGTCCAACATGCAATTTTTTTCAGCGACTGCCCGCACCCGTCATAGTCGCAGCAGGTTGCCGATAATTTTCAACGGGGGTCGGCCAGTTACCAGGAACGGGGTACTGTTTGGGGATGATCAGCCATGATCACATTGAATGGCGATGCTGGCTCGAAGTGCCGAATGGCCTACTCCTGCACCTATTGTCTATTGTCTATAACAAGTTGAAAATCCAGCGGCGACCAGAAAAAGGTGCGACTCTTTGGGCGACTACTCACGACCATACAGGCGTCACCCCGCGACCGCGGGGTGACACCTGTATATTTATTCCAAGAGTTCTCCCGAGTTTGCCCTAATTCGAATTCGGTGATTTACGGTAATGGCCGCTCGTCGGTACTCTGGGCTCTCGTGGACATTTTTCATCATGTTGAAAAATCTTCACGAGTCTTCCCGTGCTTACCTGCCTTTAGCGAGTCTTCCCGAGTACCTGTCGTTAGCGCTAAGAGACGTCCCCGAGCTCCAACGTACCTGCTACATTCATTCTCCGTGCATACCACGAGTTTGATTTTTTTTAAACTCGGGAGAGCTCTTGGAATAAATATACAGGGGGACAGGGCTATTAGTTCGTACATAAATAATCTAATCACATTTTGTATAGAAAGGTCTTCTACTCTTGAGGGGTATATGTCTTCATGTTCCTTCCATTCATTGAACTATTTTTGAGGTTTGGTTATTGTTATAATGTAGAAAAATGTCAGCACGGCAACGTGCCAGACAGAGTGATGAAAGTCATGTCTCCATCATTATCGTATTTTGAAGGATAGGGAGCGGATGTTGTGAGATAACGGAGATCTCCCCTGCTCTACTTCAAACAGCACATACAGTGGAGAGTAGGTGGCGACGTGATTCAATGTGTCATCTAAATGGAGCATCGCACAGCATTCTCCGAGTATTACACTGTACGACAACCTAGATTATGCCCAAGTAAAGCACCAATATGCAGACATCCAAATTAGGATGTCTGTGTATTTGTGCTTTTCTGATCTCCCGGTGGCTCAGCACTTCAACCCCCCCCCTCCCATTCCCAATCTGACCTTTCTGTCCTGGGCCTCCTCCATTGTCAGAGTGAGGCCCAGCGCAAATTGGAGGAACAGCACCTCATATTTTGCTTGGGTAGTTTACACCCCAGCAGTATGAACGTTGACTTCTCTAACTTCAAATAGCCCTTGGTTTCCCTCTCCTTTCCCTTCCCAGTTCTCCCACTAGTCTTACTGTCTCCGACTACATTCTATCTTTGTCTCGCCCCCTCCTCTGACATCAGTCTGAGTAAGGGTCTCGACCTGAAACGTTGCCCATTCCATCTCTCCAGAGATGATGCCTCACCCACTGAGTTACTCCAGCATTTTGTGTCTACCTTCGATTTAAACCAGCATCTGCAGTTCTTTCTTACACATCCAAATTGGGAGTTGGTTTATGTTCAGATTTATTATTGTCACATGTACTGAGGTACAGTGAAAACCTTTGTTTTGCATGTTATCCAATCAGATCAGATAATACAATCTGGTCAAACTCAAGTATAATAGATTTTAAATTTTAGAGATACAGCGCGGAAACAGGCCATCAGCCCACTGAGTCCGCACCAACCAGCGATCACCCCATACACTAGCACTATCCTACACACTAGGGACAATTTACAATTATACCAAAGCCGATTAACATACAAACAGGCATGTCTTTGGAGTGTGGGAGGAAACCGGAGCACCTGGAGGAAACACACGTGGTCACAGGGAGAATGTAAAGACTCTGTACAGACAGCATGCATAGTCAGGATTGAATCCGGGTCTCTGGCGTAATAAGACGGCAGCTCTACCGCTATACCACAGTGCTGCATCTACACTAGGGAGAGCAAAGCAGATGTTTGTTTTAATCTCAATCTATGTTCCTCTCCACCTGCAGTAACATTTCACCCTCTTGCTTATCTAACTACCTCTGACTTAAAAATATTAAAAACCTTACGGATTATTTTCTCTGCAGTGCCGGATGTTGAAGGGAAATCTGGTAGAAGCTTGGATAGAGTGGTTGTGGAGAGGATGTTTCTACTAGTGGGACAGTCCAGGACCAGAGGTCATAGCCTCAGAAGTAAAGGACGTTCCTTTAGGAAGGAGATGAGGAGGTATATCTTTAGTTAGAAGGTGTTGTATCTGTGGAATTTATTACCACAGATAGCTGTGGAGGCCAAGACAATCGATATTTTTAAGGCGGTTGGACAGATTCTTGATTAGAAATAGACAATACGTGCAGTAATAGGCCATTCGGTCGTTCGAGCCAGCACCGCCATTCAATGTGATCATTGCCTTCTCCCCATATCCCCTGACTCCGCTATCTTTAAGAACTCTATCTAACTCTGTCTTGAAAGCATCCAGAGAACCTGCCTCCACCACCTTCTGAGGCAGAGAATTCCACAGACTCACAACTCTCTGTGAGAAAAAGTGTTTCCTCGTCTCCGTTCTAAATGGCTTACTCCTTATTCTTAAACTGTGGCCCCTGGTTCTGGACTCCCTGAACATCGGGAACATGTTTCCTGCCTCTAGTGTGTCCAAGCCCTTAACAATCTTATATGTTTCAAGGAGATACCCTCTCATCCTTCTAAACTCCAGAGTGTACAAGCCCAGCTGCTCCATTCTCTCAGCATATGACAGTCCCTCCATCCCGGGAATTAACCTTGTCAACCTACGCTGCACTCCCTCAATGGCAATAATGTCCTTCCTCAAATTAGGGGACCAAAACTGCACACAATACTCCAGGTGTGGTCTCACTCGGGCTCTGTACAACTGCAGAAGGACCTCTTTGCTCCTATATTCGATTCCTCTTGTTATAAAGGCCAACATGCCATTTGCTTTCTTCACTGCCTGCTGTACCTGCATGCTTACTTTCATAAGTCTGAAGAAGGGTTTCGGCCCGAAACGTTACCTATCTCCTTCGCTCCATAAATGCTGCTGCACCCGCTGAGTTTCTCCAGCATTTTTGTGTACCTTACTTTCATAGACTGATGTACAAGGACCCCCAGATCCCGTTGACCTTCCCCTTTTCCCTGGAGAAGGCAGGAGAATGGGGTTATGAGGGAAAGATAGATCAGCCATGAATGGAGTAGTCCCCCAACATCGGAAACATGTTTCCTGCTTCTAGCATGTCCAAACCCTTTACAATCTTATATGTTTCAATGAGATGCCCTCTCATCCTTCTAAACTCCAGTGTACAAGCCGAGCTGCTCCATTTTCTCAGCATATTATAGTCCCGCCATCCCGGGAATTAACCTGGTGAACCGACGATGCACTCCCTCAATAGCAAGAATGTCCTTCCTCAAATTTGGAGACCAAAACTGCACACAATACTCCAGGTGTGGCCTCACTGCAGAAGGTCCTCTTTGCTCCGATGCTCAATTCCTCTTGTTATGAAGGCCAACATGCCATTCACTATCTTCACTGCCTACTGTACCTGCGTGCTTACCCATACTGGTGAGCTTGCAGGTACAACATCACAAATGTCCAGTGCTACTGTTCGTGTCGAGTTACGCAACAGAGTGGAAATGAAGCGGTCCATAAAGCCAGGCCCAGCACTCTGAACCAAATTGTTAGATACGGATCTGTGTAAAAGCACAGATGTTTGTCTTAGTTGGATTTTATGCATGGGTTGTTTAATCAGTTTGCAATTTTTCAGTGAATATGTAAAAGGTTCCTGGCAGCGCTGTAAACATTCCAGTGGAGAGACAAATCATTTCCATCAAAATGATGGACAGCAGGACAGGAAATTTAAAGATGTTATAGATTTTTAGACAGTCGGTGGTTACTGAGATTCTCCTAGAAATTATTGTTGTCTTTAAGCCTAATGACTGTGATGCTGAAATGCTGTTATATAATCTGTGTGTGATCTGAAATTGCCTCCGTGATTAGCATGGAGCATATTGCAAGAATACAGCGTTAAAGAATGCCGCATGGCACATTCCAGTATAACTGCAGAGCCTGGCGTATAATGGTGTGGTGCAAATCACAGAGTGCTGGAGTAACTCAGCGGGTCAGGCAGCATCTGTGGAGAACATGGATAGGTGACGTTTCACAGGGTGCTGGAGTAACTCAGCGGGTCAGGCAGCATCTCTGGAGAACATGGATAGTAAGTAAGTAAGTAAGTTTATTGGCCAAGTATTCACATACAAGGAATTTGCCTTGGTGCTCCACCCACAAGTAACAACATGACATACAGTGACAGTTATGAATGACTCAGAAAACACTAAACATTAATAATAATAAAACATTAATGATAAAACACCATTGATCAAGCATGTGAACCAACAAAATACCAGATCAAAGGGAGGCTACAGATTTTTGGCTGTTGAGTAGCGCAACTACTCTACTCAACAGGTGTCGTTTCAGAGTGCTGGAGTAACTCAGCGGGTCAGGCAGCATCTGTGGAGAACATGGATAGGTGACGTTTCAGAGTGCTGGAGTAACTCAGCAGGGCAGGCAGCATCTGTGGAGAACATGGATAGGTGACGTTTCACAGAGTGCTGGAGTAACTCAGCGGGTCAGGCAGCATCTTTGGAGAACATGGATAGGTGACGTTTCAGGTTTAGACCCTTCTTCAGACTGATTGGCGTAGCAGGCTGTGGAGAAAGCTGGAAGAGTGGTAGGGCATGGCAAAGCCTAGCGAGTGATAGTTGGATACAGGTGAGGTATTTTTTCATATGCAGATGGTTGTGCAGCCAGGGATGCAAAGACAAAATGTGTGACATAAGGATAGAAGATGTGCGAAATGTGAAGCCAGAAGAAGGGATATAGGTGGAAGGGGAAAGGGCAGAAATGGGTGCAAATGGAAGTGGGGCACGAGGGCAAGGGGAGAAATAGTGGGGGAGGTGGTATCTAGGTTAGTTACCTAAAAGTGGAGAATTTGATGGCCTTACTGTTGTGTTGCAAGCTACCCATGCAAGCTACCATACAGATGAGGTGCTGTTCCTCCAGTTTGTGTGTGGTCTCACTCGATAAATGGAAGGGGCCCAGGACAGAGAGGTCAGCGTGGGAATGGGAAGTTAAAACGGATAGCAACCGAGAGACCCAGCAGATCCAGTTGCAGCAGCATGCCATATTCCAGTTACCACACGACCTAACGTAGAGGTTGTGATGCAAAACACAAAGTGCTGGAGGTACTCAGTGGATCAGGCAACATGTGACGTTTGGACTAGTGATGTTTTGACTCGGGGCACTTCTTCAGACTGGTGGAGCAGGGGAGAGAAAGCTGGGAAAGAGAGGTGGGGGCAGGATGATGATGTCTGTCAAGTGAGCAGAGATAAACATAGAAACAAAGGGGTGCCAGGAGAAACACTGAAAAATAGTTGCAGCATTAGGCCCTTCGAGCCAGCACCGCCATTCAAGGTGATCATGGCTGGTCAAACACAGTCAGTACCCTGTTCCTGATTTCTCCATATATCCCTTGATTCCTTTAGCCGTAGGAGCTAAATCTAACTCTCTCTTGAAAACATCCAGTGAATTGACCTCCACTGCCTTCTCTGGGTGAAGAAGTTTTCCTCATCTCAGTCCTAAATGGAGACTAAATGGAGGTCGGGAGAGAAGAGGACAAGTGAGTTTAGAATGATGAGGGGGAGGACCCCATTGAAACTTACTGAATAGTAAAAGACCTGGATAGAGTGGATGTGGAGAGGATGTTTCCACTAGTGGGAGAGTCTTGGACCAGAGGCCACCGCCTCAGAATAAAAGGACGTACCTTCAGAAAGAAGATGAGGAGGCATTTCTTTAGTCAAGGGGTGGTGAATCTGTGGAATTATTTGCCACAGAAGGCTGTCAATGGATATTTTTAAGGTGGAGATAGATAGATTCTTGATTAGTACGGGCGTCAGGGGTTATGGGGAGAAGGCAGGAGAATGGGGTTGAGAGGGAGAGATTGATCAGCCGTGATTGAATGGCAGAGTCAACTTGATGGGCCGAATGTCCTAATGCTGCTCCTATAACTTATGAATTTATGTGAAATGTGCAGCCAGAGGGAGGGATATGGGAAGAGCGAAACGTCCCATCGGCCTTGTTCGGCCAAACGTGGGCAAATGGCACTAGCTTAGAGGGTGCATCTTGGTGGGCATGAATGTTGGGCCAAAGGGACTATTTATGTGCTGTATGACTCTGACTTTACAAAGGAAATGTGGGGCTCGGGTATGGGAGGATATAGTTGTACAGGGACAGGGGATAGAGGTGGGTTAGCTCCGTGATGGGAGAAGGTGTGGCACTAGTTAACATTGAAGAGGCATCGCTGCAGTCTGCAATCCAGCAGCTTTAATTAAAATGAAGTGCTGTGAAGCGGTTTGTGGAAATGTACAATTTGAAAGATGCTACGTAATTGGAAGTTACTGTTGTATCGTTCATTTAGAGTTCAAAAGATGCCGTACCAGCATGGAACTTAGCAAAGGGCAAGAGGCAGAGCCAAGAATAAAGCATTTCATTCATTAAAGGCCATTCGTAACCTCAGGATAGCTCAAAGCACCTAATTGTCACATAAATACTGCTGGAAGTTAATGATATAAAGGCTGATGATTTGCTTTAGAATTGTTGGTTGAGAGATGGATATTGGCAAAGACACCACAGAGTTCCCCACTTCTGTTCTTCAAAATATAGCCTTGTAATTCCATCTCAGAGAGCAGATGGGATCTTGGTTTAATATCTTATTTGGAATCTGTAAATAATTATGTCATACAGCCTGGAGTTTAAAGTCATCTTAAGTGTTACACATAATATAGCGGTACAGCAGGTTGTTAGTTGCTAGTTCATCATCACTGCTTCCAGGACTACCTAGTGTAGGAAGTGGGTGTTAGTATAAAGCATGCAGTAAGGTGGGGTTAGTGATGCTACTCTACTATTATTGGTTCACATGCAATAACCAATCTACATCCTTCCCCGTAAAGAGCGAATATGGTTAAACACATATGAGACTCTCGAATTTAAACATACTCGCCGTATCTGTCAGGCGGTCTACTAATGCGACCTGAACGCGTACAGACTTGAGGCGATCGATAGGGAGAGCATGCGGGAGAGGTAGTGTTGTTGCTAGACGGAGCCGCCGGTCGCTGCGGAGAACGGGACATGCTGGGACTAGTGATAGCAGCAGCAGCGGACGGCTTGAACATCAAAGGTGGAGCGAAGGGATCGGCTGGTGGTGGACGGGGTTCCTTTACAAACAGCAAGTGTTGGCGGCTCCGTCGGTACAGGGCGCCATTAACGTCGACAAGGTAGGAGCGGGGATCTTTGGACGGGCCAACAACGCAACCTAGACGGGAATGTCCCAAAGTGGTTTGCAAGCGGACGACTTGGCCCCGCAGCAGCGGTTTCAGCGGTTTGCTGGACTTGTCATATGATCGTTTCTGGATGTTGTGCTTATCCTGGATGCGCTTCTGGACCGCGGCTGGATTCAGCACCTGTGGCACCGGCAATTGGTATCGGATATCGCGTTGTCCTAGACATCAGGCGTTGGGCTGGTGAACCCAGGACCCCGTCTCTAGCAATGTTTCTGAGGTTTAGGAGGTCTAGATACACATCCGACTTGGCCAGGTGGGCGCGTTCCATTAGTTGTTTTGCGCTCCTGACGGCCCGTTCAGCGCACCCGTTACTTTGAGGGTATTCGGGGCTGCTTGTGACATGGTGGAAGTTCCATCGGCTGGCAAAGTGTTTGAATGCGTGGCTGGTAAATTGTCTTCCATTGTCAGTCTGCAAACGGACAGGTGCGCCAAATGTGGAAAAGTGTCTCTGTAGCTTTTGAATGACTATTTCTGATGTGATAGAGGGTAGTAGATCAAGTTCGAACCAGTTAGAGTAGGAGTCAACCAGGACAAGATAATGTTTACCATTCGAAAATGTCTGCCGCTACCGACGTCCAGGGCAGTGCTGGTGGGGGTTGTTGTAGCAGAGGCTGTTTCTGTAGGTGTGGTGCCAAACTGTTGCAGATGGGACAGGAGGCTGTACTGTCCCGTATGTACTTGGCCATGCCAGGCCAGTAGAACATGTTCTGTGCGTGGGCCAACATGGCATCGGTACCTCGGTGACCCTTGTGTGCCTCTTTGTAGTATTCGTCTTGTAATGATGAAGGGATCACGACTCTGTGGCCCTTAACTATGACACCGTCCTGTGGTGTGCTGGATTGCCTGTCTGTACCAGCCTCTTTTGATTATGGATGAGAGTAGCTGAAGAGTGCCATCGGCGGCTGTGTGTTCAGCCAGACGGTGCATGCGTTCCGTGGGAACTAAGTCGATCTTAAGAACCGTAAACTCGTCCCATTCATAGAGGTGTCGTTCACCGGATGTACGTGGTGTGCGAGAGTGTCAGCAACGAGCATGTCTTTACCTTTCTTGTAAACGATTTTGAAGTCGAACCGCTGGAGCTGCATCATCATACGCTGCAGTCGTGCAGGTGCTGTGTGGATAGGTTTGTTAAGGGTGGCTACAAGTGGTTGGTGGTCTGTTTCGACCGTAAAAGTATTCCCGAAGATGAAGTCCTTGAATTTTGAACAAGCGAAGACCACGGCTAGCAGCTCTTTCTCGATCTGTGCGTAGCGCTGTTCGGTGTTCGTCATGGTGCGGGAGGCATAAGATACAGGTAGTACAGTCCGTATTGTGAGGCATTGCGGGTTACCGTGACAGGACGCTTCAGGTCGGAAAATGTCAAGGTGGGAGCGCTGGCCAGCTTGGACTTTAAAGAGTCAAATACTTGTTTCCACAGTGGGAAAAAAAAAGTTCTGATTGTCCACCCTATCCATGCCTCTCATCATTTTATGAATGAATGAATAAGTTTATTGGCCAAGTATTCACATACAAGGAATTTGCCTTGGTGCTCCGCCCGCAAGTAACAACATGACATATAGTGACAGTTAGGAATGATACATAACACATTAAACATTAATAATAAAATATTATTGATTATACATGTAAAATATTATTGATTAAACAAGTAGCAACAGGAGGCTACAGATTTTTGGTTATTGAGTAGAGCTACTACTCATGGAAAAAAGCTGTTTTTATCTCTGGCTGTGGGGGCTTTTACAGTCCGGAGTCTCCTTCAGAGGGAAGTGATTCAAAGAGTTTGTGGCCAGGGTGAGAAGGGTCAGAGATGATCTTGCCCGCTCGCTTCATGGCCCTTGCAGTGTACAGTTCGTCAATGGAGGGAAGGTTGCAGCCAATAATCCTCTCAGTTCTAAATGGCTTACCCCTTATCCTTAAACTGTGGCCCATATCCCTCTAAACCTTTCTTATCCGTGTACCTGTCCAAATGTCTTTAAATGTTGTTATAGTCCCTGCCTCAACTACCTCCTCTGGCAGCTTGTTCCATACACCCACCACCCTTTGTGTGAAAAAGTTGCCCCTCAGGTTCCTATTAAATTACTTTCACCTCTGACCAGAAGAGTTCTTGGATTTCCTCTCGCCGAAAGGATTATTGATTTTATCCACCTTGCTCTTTGCTCTTCCCAACCTGACGATTTTTCAATCGTAACAAACGTTTGGTACAATTGACCGAGGAGAGACGTGCAGCCAAACAAAGGCGGAAAGCAGCAGCTTCCAGGCGCCCAACGGAGGATTTGTCGACACATGGTGGGAGCAGTCGCCTGCGGTGGGCCGCACTCTCTCTGTGTTG
This sequence comes from Amblyraja radiata, assembly GCF_010909765.2. Taxonomy (NCBI): domain Eukaryota; kingdom Metazoa; phylum Chordata; class Chondrichthyes; order Rajiformes; family Rajidae; genus Amblyraja; species Amblyraja radiata. The sequence continues at coordinate 121,108,685 of NC_045957.1, read as the reverse complement.
GGAGGGGGGAGTGCTGGAGGAAGCTACTCAGTTATTTCATTAACTGACTCTGCACTCACTTGCTCACGTGAGACGCAAGTGTTCAATTTTTACACAGGGTGAACGAACATACCTTTTCCCAGGGGTGAGGAATTAACGACTGCTGGGCCTAGATTAAAGGTGAGGGAGGGGAGAGATTTCATAGGAACCTGAAGGGCAACTTCAGAATGTGGAGAGGATGTATCCACTAGTGGGAGAGTCTAAGACCAGAGGCCACCGCCTCTGAATAAACGGGCATATCCTTTAAAAAGAAGATGAGGAGGAATTTATTTCGTCAATTGGTAGTGAATCTTTGGAATTAATTGCCACAGATGGCTGTGGAGGCCAAGGCAATGGGTATATTTAAGATTGAGATTGACAGATTCTTGATTAGTATGCGTGTCAGGGTTATGGGAAGAAGGCAGGAGAATGGGGTTTAGAGGGAATGGTAGACTCAGCGGGTCAGGTAGCATCTCTGGAGAACATGGATCGGTGACATTTCACAGAGTGCTGGAGAAACTCTGGAGGGATAGAGAGAGAGGGAATGCCGGGGCTACCTGAAGTGAGATAAATCAATGTTCATACCACTGGGCTGTAAGCTGCCCAAGCGAAATATGAGATGCTGTTCCTCCAAATTGCGTTTAGCCTCACTCTGACAATGGAGGAGACCGAGGACAGAAACGTCTGTGTAGGAATGGGAAGGAGAATTTAAGTGTTCAGCAACCGGGAGACCAGGTTGGTTCAGGTGGGATGAGCGAAGGTGTTCCACGAAACGATCGCCCAGTCTGCGTTTGGTCTCGCCGATGTGTAACAGTCCACATCTTGAACAGCGGATACAGTAGATGAGGTTGGAGGAGGTGCAAGTGAACCTCTGCCTAACCTGAAAGGACTGTCGGGTACCCTGGACAGAGTCGAGGGAGGAGGTATAGCGACAGGTGTTGCATTTTCAGCGGTTGCAGGTGAAGGTACCTGGGGAGGGGGTGGTTTGGTTTGGGAAAGGGATGAGTTAACCATGGAGTTGTACAGGACAGGAACATGGCTTTCAGCCCACAATGCAGAATATCTTGCCAATTCAAACTAATCTCCTCTGCCTGAACATGATCCATGTCCCTCCATTCCCTGCATATCCATTTACCTATCTAAAAGCCTCTGCAACACCACTATCGTATCTGCCTCCACCACCACTATTGGCAACATGTTTCCGGCACTTATCATTCTCTGTATGAACAAATTGCTCTGCACGTCTCTTTTAAACCTTCCCCCCTCTGCCCTTAAAGCTGCGCCCATGTAGTTTTTGACATATCCTGCCTGGGAGAAAGATTCTGGCTCTCTAAACGATCGTACGATCTTCAAATTCTGGCAGCCTGAAAGGCGAATGGTTAAATTTTGTGCAAAATCTCCACACAGCTTGATTGTACTTTGAAAAAAAAATGTATATGTGATCTTGTTCATGCATTTTTCGAAATGATTAAATTAGGTCTTCCATCAACCAAGGGATTTCCCAAAGGGAAGGTCCTGTCCCACCAGTCCATGTACCAGGCTTTGTCTGACACTTGGGGTGAGGAGAGAATTGAGCTGACAGTGGCTGCAGTATGGTGTGGCAGATTGAGTACCACGGTTGCCATGGAGATTACAAATACAGCTGTAACTCAAAAGGGCAATTGTTAAACTGGATGCGTTGGAACAGCAGAGCTGCCGAGGAATAACGCTCGCCGGAGAACTCCCAGATGGGGCGCTAACCTGTTTATGGGATGATTGGAAGGGGTTCCACGTTTTAACATGCTAAAGTAATGTCTTCCTGATGCCCGTATTTGCAGCCAAGCACAGGAAAGCCTGCTGTGCGGCACATTATTTATTCAAGAGTCAGCCCCGGACCAGTGGGAATAATAGTGCGAAGGGATTTGTCTGTAACATATGCGCTGGTGTTAATGATGAAAAAATTACCACATCAATTAGACATGGATTGCTAAAGGGAGGGCCGGAACACACTGTCTATGTGATTTAATCCATGTATATGACAATTAACTCCTCCGGCTTCATTTGGTTGGAAAGCAAGTGAAAGGGAAAGGGGGGGGGGGGGATGACACGAAGAGGCTGGGTGCAGCTGGCAGGGTTATTTTAATCTGACACCAAATTAATCACACTGAAATCAATCTATTCCTTATTATCTGATTTGTGTTCCAGCTTTATTTACATTTTTTTTATACTTCGTGGGCACTAGCTGTTGCCATAACTAATAAGACGCCTTTTACGGGCTGCGCTGAATATTAAGGGCAGGTCCCCTGATATTCTGCTTTATTTCTGATGGTCGGAGGCATTGTTAACATGGAATAAATCAAGTACCTGTGGAACAATTGTACTGTCAATCCTCTGGTGCGCTGCAGGAACCCCTGCCAAAATAAACATTTGCTTGTGAAACGTGCCACGCCACTTATCAACAAAGCTCGCTTCGATAAACTCTAGATTCCCAAAGATTTTTTTGAATATAGATTGCTCTCTGTTTGCTTCCAGGCAGCATAGAGTCAGAGAGCACGGAAGCAGGCCCTTCTGCCCAACTCGTCCATGCCGACCAAGATGCTCCTTCTAAGCTGGTCCCATTTGCCTGGCTTTGACCCAAGTTCCTCTAAACTTTTCCTATCCATGGACCTGTCCAAATGTTTTTCACAGTGCCCTCCATAATGTTTGGGACAAAGACCCATCATTTATTTATTTGCCGCTGTACTCCACAATTTGAGATTTGTAATAGAAAATATCACATGTGGTTAAAGTGCACATTGTCTGATTTTAATAAAGGCCATTTTTCCACATGGCAGCTGAGGAAGCACAATCTGCCACAGGCAATGATGGTCCAATTCTACACGGCCATCGTAGAGTCTGTTCTCACCTTTTCCATCATGGTCTGGTTTGGCTCAGCCACCAAGCACGACGCCTGGAGGCTGCAGCGAATCGTCCGATCAGCAGAGAAGGTTATTGGCTGCAACCTTCCCTCCATTGATGAACTGTACACCGCAAGGGCCAGGAAGCGAGCGGGCAAGATCATCTCTGACCCCTCTCACCCTGGCCACAAACTCTGGAAGGCGACTCCGGATTGTCAAAGCTGCCACAGCCAGACATAAAAACAGTTTTTATCCACGAGTAATTGCTCTACTCAACAGCCAAAAATCTGTAGCCTCCCTTTGATCTGGTATTTTGTTGGTTCACATTGATTGATTGAATCCTTTATTTGTCATTCAGACCTTTCGGTCTGAACGAAATGCTGTTGCCTGCAGCCATACATGTAATAATAACAAAACACAATAAACACAAATTAACATCCACCACAGTGAGTTCACCAAACACCTCCTCACTGTGATGGAGGCAAAAGTCTTAGAGTTACTGTCTCTTCCCTCCTCTTGTCCCTCTGCGCCGAGGCGATACCCCACCGGGCGATGGTAAGTCAGTCCCGCGGTTCAAGCTCCGCGGGCCGGGGGGTGGTCGAAGCTGCCCGCAGCTGTTGCAACGGGTGCTCCGGAAAGCAGGCACCAGCCTGTGACCTGCGAGCTCCCGACATTGTCCTCCATTGGCCCGCGGCCGAGCCCCGGATCCAGGTCGCCGCCGCCAGAACGCCGCCTCAGCCGCCGTAGCACCGTCTCCGCTCCGCACCGGGCCGCCCACAAGGCAGCGTCTCAGCCCCGCACCGGGCTGCTCACACGGGAGCGCCTTCCAGCCGGTAGCCGGTCCGCCCACACGGCAGCGTCTCAGCCCCGCACCGTCCGCCCTCACCGGAGCGCCGAGTCGTGCCGCTACCCGGACGTCGCCACAGCTCGAAGACGGCCAGCCTCGCGTTGGTGAGTCCTGGCTGGCTCTACCTCCGGACCCTCGAGGTCGGTCGCAGGTTGGAGGCCGCCAGCTCCGCCATTAGGCCTCAGCGCAGACGGGGGAAGAGAAGGGGGATACGACAAAAAGTCGCATTCCCCCGAAGGGAAAGACAGAAAGCTCTGTTTCACCCTCCCCCCACACACATAACACCACCTAATAACCAAAAAAATTACTAAACTAGACAAAAAAAAACAACATAAAAAGTAAAAACAGACAGACTGCAGGCGAGCCGCAGCTGTATCACAGCGCCGCCACTTCCGGAGACACCATTCACATGCTTGATCAATGGTGTTTTATCATTAATGTTTTATTATTATTAATGTCTAGTGTTTACTGAGTCATTCGTAACTGTCACTGTATGTCATGTTGCTACTTGTGGGCAGAGCACCAAGGCAAATTCCTTGTATGTGAATACTTGGCCAATAAACTTACTTACTTATATATATTTTGGTTTCACCATGTAGAAATTACAGCAGTGTTTATACATAGTAACCCTATTTCAGGGCACCATAATGTTTGGGACACAGCAGTGTCATGTAAATGAAAGTAGTCATGTTTAGTATTTTGTTGCATATCCTTTGCATGCAATAACGGCTTGAAGTTTGCGATTTATTGACATCACCAGTTGCTGGGTGTCTTCTCTGGTGATGCTCTGCCAGGCCTGTATTGCAGCCACCTTTAGCTTATGCTTGTTTTGGGGGCTAGTCCCCTTCATTTTTCTCTTTAGCATATAAAGGCATGATCAATCGGGTTCAGATCGGGTGATTGACTTGGCCACAAGAATTGACCATTTTTTAGCTTTGAAAAACTCCTTTGTTGCTTTAGCAGTATGTTTGGGATCATTGTCTTGCTGTAGAATGAGCCGCCAGCCAATGAGGTTTGAGGCATTTGTTTGAACTTGAACAGATAGGATGTGTCTATACACTTCAGAATTCATTATACTACTACCTTCAGCAATTGTATCATCAATGAAGATAAGTGAGCCAGTACCTTCAGCAGCAATACATGCCCAGGCCATAACACCCCCACCACCGTGTTTCACAGAAGAGGTGGTATGCTTTGGATCTTGGGCAGTTCCTTCTCTCCTCCATACTTTGCTCTTGCCATCACTCTGATATGTTAATCTTTGTCTCATCTGTCCACAAGACCTTTTTTCCAGAACTGTGGTTGCTCTTTTAAGTACTTCTTGACAAACTGTAACCCGGCCATCCTATTTTTGCGGCTAACCAGTGGTTTGCATCTTGCAGTGTAGCCTCTGTATTTCTGTTCATAAAGTCTTCTGCGGACAATGGTCATTGACAAATCCACACCTGACTCAACTCAAGAGCCAAGGGTCAAGAGTGTTTTATTGTCATATGTCCCAGATGGGACAATGAAATTCTTACTTGCTGCAGCACAACAGAATATGTGAATATGTAATCATCGTATATAACGGGAATAATATTTTGCAGTTCAGAGCTTATTCGTTGTGTTTAATAGCCTAGTGGCTGTGGGGAAGAAGCTGTTCATGAACCTGGACGTTAGTTTTCAGGCTCCTGTACCTTCTTCCTGATGGCAGTAGTGAGATGAGTGTGTGGCCAGGATTGTGTGGGTCCTTGATGATTTTGGCTGCCTTTGAGGCAGCGACTATGTTAGATCCCTTCGACGGTGGGGAGGTCAGAGCCGGTGATGGACTGGGCAGTGGTCACAACTTTTTGTAGTCTTTTTTGCTCCTGGACGTTCAAGCTGCCGAACCAGGCCACGATGCGACCAGTCAGTATGCTCTCTACCGTGCACCTGTAGAGGTTCAGGAGAATCCTCTTCAACTTGCCGAATCTCCGTAATCTTCTCAGGAAGTAGAGTCGCTGATGTGCCTTCTTTACAATTGCATCGGTGTGCTGGGTCCTGAAGAGTGTTTCTGATCTGTCAGACAGGTTTTCTTTATTAAAGAGATAATTCTTCTGTCATCAGCTGTGGAGGTCTTCCTTGGCCTGCCAGTCCCTTTGTGATTAGTAAGCTCACCAGTGCTCTCTTTCTTCTTAATGATGTTCCAAACAGTTGATTTTGGTCAGCCTGAAGTTTGGCTGATGTCTCTAACAGTTTTATTCTTGTTTCTCAGTCTCATAATGGCTTCTTTGACTTTCATTGGCACAACTTTGGTCCTCATGTTGATAAAGAGCAATAAACATTTGCAACGGTGATGGAAAGACTGGAGGAAAGACAAGGTGCTGAGAGCTCTCTTATACCTGCATTAAGGAGGCATTTAAACACACCTGAGCAATTACAAACACCTGTGAAGCCAGCCATGTGTCCCAAACATTATGGTGCCCTGAAATGGGGGAGACTATGTATAAAAACAGTCCTTGTAATTTCTACATGGTGAAACCAAAATGTATAAAAATGGCCTTTAATAAAATCTGACAATGTGCACTTTAACCACATGTGATTTTTTCTATTACAAATCATAAATTGTGGTGTACAAAGAAATAAATGATGGGTCTTTGTCCCAAACAGTATGGAGGGCACTGTAAAATCTGCTATTGTACCTGCCTCAACTACCTCGTGATTTTGTCACATTACATAATTTTGACAAAATCGTGAGAGGAATAGATCAGGTAAATGCCACAAGTCTCTTGTCCAGAGTAGGGGAATGGAGAACCAGAGGGCATAGGTTTAAGTTGAGGGGGGAAAGATTTAATAGGAATCTGAGGGATACCTTTTTCACACAGTGGGTGGTGGGCGTATGGAACGAGCTGCCAGAGTTGAGGCTGGGACTATCGCAACGTTTAGGAAACAGTTAGACAGGTACATGGATAGGACAGGTTTTTGAGGGATATGGGTCAAACGCAGGCAGGTGGGACTAGTGTAGATGGGACATGTTGGTCGGTGTGGGGAAGTTGGGCCGAATGGCCTGTTTCCATGAAGTATGAATCTATGACTATCAACCCCCAACCTCCTGGACCTCTGGCAGCTCATATCATACCACCACCCTCTGAGTGAGAAGGTTTGTCCACAGGTTCCTATTAAATCTTTCCCCTCTCACCTTAAACCTATGACCTAAGTTCTTAATTCCCTTACTCTGGGTAAAAGACCCCTATACCTCACTTTTATCAGGTCCCCCCCCCCCCCCCACAACTTCTGGCATTCCAGATAAAATAATCCAAGTTTGTCCAGCCTCTCACAGTGATACAACCATCAACCTTTCTGTTACAGCGAACGCTGCAGATTTACGGCAGCAGGTTGGTGAGAGGCACCCTCTCTTACACCTGCTCTTGATCGCTTAATGATGACAAGATTTGGTGCTGCTGGTTACTAGACAGAAAAATTGAAGCATCACAGCACTTTCCCCAGGGTATCTGGGATCTACACGAACAGAAAAGCAACTGCATATCTACTTACCATGAAAGACAGGGAGGTTCTCAGTGCAAAGAATAAGAGAGAAGAATGTCAGACTGGTGATGTGTCGGAAGGAACTGCTGATGATGGTTTAAACCGAAGATATACAGAAAAAGTTGGAGTAACTCAGCGGGTCAAATGCAGTGCCTCCCATAATGTTTGGGACAAAGAATCATCATTTATTTATTTGCCTCTGGACTCCACAATTGGATAAATGTGGTTAAAGTGCACATTGTCAGATTTTATTAAAGGCCATTTTTATACATTTTGGTTTTACCATGTAGAAATGACAGCTGTGTTTATACATAGTCCGCCCCCATTTCAGGGCACCATAATGTTTGGGGCATAGCAATGTCATGTAAATGAAAGTAGTCATGTTTAGTATTTTGTTGCATATCCTTTGCATGCAATGGCTGCTTGAAGTCTGCGATTCATGGACATCACCAGTTGCTGGGTGTCTTCTCTGGTGATGCTCTGCCAGGCCTGTATTGCAGCCATCTTTAACTTATGCTTGTTTTGGGGTCTAGTCCCCTTCAGTTTTCTCTTCAGCATATAAAAGGCATGCTCAATTGGGTTCAGATCGGGTGATTGACTTGGCTACTCAAGAATTGACCATTTTTTTGCTTTGAAAAACCCCTTTGTTGCTTTAGCAGTATGTTTGGGATCATTGTCTTGATGTAGAATGAACCGCCGGCCAATGAGTTTTGAGCAGATAGGATGTGTCGATACACTTCAGAATTCATTATGCTACTACCATCAGCAGTTGTATCATCAATGAAGATAAGTGAGCCAGTACCTTCAGCAGCCATACATGCCCAGACCATAGCACCCCCACCACCGTGTTTCACAGATGAGGTGGTATGCTTTGGATCTTGGGCAGTTCCTTCTCTCCTCCATACTTTACTCTTGCCTTCATTCTGATACAAGTTAATTTTCGTCTCATCTGTCCACAGACCTTTTACCAGAACTGTGGTTGCTCTTTTATGTACTTCTTGGCAAACTGTAACCTGGCCATCCTATTTTTCCAGCTAGCCAGTGGTTTTCATCTTGCAGTGTAGCCTCTGTATTTCTGTTCATGAAGTCTTCTGCGGACCGTGGTCATTGACAAATCCACACCTGAAAAGTGTTTCTGATCTGTCGGATAGGTGTTTGGGGATTTTTCTTTATTTTAGAGAGAATTCTTCTGTCATCAGCTGTGGAGGTCATAGACGATCACGGTGGCCCAGCGGTAGAGTTGCTGCCTTACAGCAAAATGCAGCGCTGGAGACCCGGGTTCGATCCTGACTACGGGCACTGTCTGTACGGAGTTTGCACGTTTTCCCCGTGACCTGCATGGGTTTTCTCCGAGATCTTCGGCTTCCTGCCGCACCCCAAAAGAAGTACAGGTTTTAGGTTAGTTAATTGGCTTGATAAATGTAAAAATTGTCCAGTATAAAATTCTTCAACTTCCAGTACAGCCCCTGGTAGACTCTTCGGAAGGTACAAGGTACCCTTCTCCCAAAGCAGAAATGTCAAAGACTAGAGGGCGTAGCTTCAAGGTAAGAGGAACAAAATCTAACAGGGATATGTGGGGAAAGTGTTTGCACAGAGAGCTGGTGGGTGCCTGGAACAAGTTGCCAAAGGTGTTGGTGGAAGCAGAGATGATAGTGGCCTTTAAGAGGCTTTATGTTCAAGAAGGAACTGCAGATGCTGGAAAATCATAGAAACATAGAATCATAGAAAATAGGTGCAGGAGGAGGTCATTCGGCCCTTCGACCCAGCACCGCCATTCATTGTGATCATGGCTGAACGTCCCCTATCAATAACCGTATCCCTTGACTCCACTAGCCCATAGAGCTCTATCTAACTCTCTTAAATCCATCCAGTGACTTGGCCTCCACTGCCCTCTGTGGCAGGGAATTCCATAATTTCACAACTCTCTGGGTGAAAACGTTTTTTCTCACCTCAGTCTTAAATGACCTCCCCTTTATTCTATGAATCGAAGGTAAACAAAAGTGCTGGAGAAACTCAGCGGGTGCGGCAGCATCTATGGAGCGAAGGAAATAGGCAACGTTTCGACCCGAAACGTTGCCTATTTCCTTCGCTCCATAGATGCTGCCGCATCCCGCTGAGTTTCTCCAGTACTTTTGTCTACCTTTAAGAGGCTTTAGATAGATAGAGGGATGGTTCGTGCGCAGGCAGATGAGGTGCCAGTTCATCTTGGCATCACGCTCGGCACAGACATTGTGAACCGTAGGGCCTGTTCCTGTGCTTTACTGTTTAATGTCCCAAAGAGAGGAACAGAAAGGTTGGATTAAAGAGGAGAAAGGAAGGACATAAAACTAAAAAGATTCCAATGTTAATTCCAAAACATCTCCAAAGCAATTAAAATATGAAGGATTGGAAGGCCACATTTGTAGCAGCTAATCTTCAATGCCATTGAAGTCAGCCGAGAGTAATGAGCACTTATCATTGGTTGAAGAGTACTCAAAGACTTGCTATAATTTTAGTGCTGCATTTAATGCGTAGCTGCCTTTCAAGTATAGCCACTTCACTTCCTTTAATGCATTTGAACAAGGGGTCAGGCAATGAAATGCTATTTTTACAAATCTACTACCAGAGCAGTACACCTGGAACAGCAGTCTTTGCTTTGCCCTTGCCTGAAGTGGCTGTGTTACGCTCATACAGTGAATTCTGAGCAACGTTAGCCTCTGTTCTTCGCACAACCATTTCCAGGCTAATAAAAATAGATAGCTCAAATGATAACACAAAAAGGTGGCATGCATGGTGGCGCAGCTGGTAGGGACTGCTGCCTCACAGCGCCAGAGACCCATGTTCGATCCTGACCTCAGGTGCTGTCTGTGTGGATTTTTGTACGTTCTCTCCGTGGCTGCACGGAATTCCTCTGGGTTTCCTCCCACATTCCAAATAAGTGGGGGTTTGTAGATTTATTGTCCTTGTAAATGCCTGCGTGTGTGTAAGGAGTGGATGAGAATTAGTTTTCGTTTAGTTTATCGTCACGTGTACCGAGGTGCAGTGAAATGCTTTTTGTTGCGTGCTAACCAGTTAGCGGAAAGACTGTACTTGATTACAATCGAGCTGTCCACAGTGCACAAATACGTGATAAAGGGAATAACGTTTAGTGCAAGACGAGGTCTAGTGAACTTTGATTAAAGACAGTCCGAGGGTCTTCAATGAGGTAGATAGAAGCTCAGGACCAATCTATAGAACTCGTGTAAAAGGGTGATCGATCAGCGGCGTGGACTCAGTGTGCCGGAAGGTCAATTTCCATTCTGTATCTCTAAACTATATGATACTAAAAATGTGGGAATGATCAGCAGGTTATTTATCATCTGAAGGATAATGACCGGATATCATATCCAATAAGAGTTACTCCAGCATTTTGTGTCTACCTTCGATTTAAACCAGCATCTGCAGTTCCAATACTTAGAGCTTTGATTTAGGCTTATTATCGTCACGTGTACCGAGGTACAGCGAAAAGCTTTGTGTTGCATGCTATCCAATCAAATCAGATATATCATGCAAAGATAGTCAAGTCAAGTCAAGATACAATCAAAGCAACATAGAAACATAGAAACATAGAAAATAGGTGCAGGAGTAGCCCATTCGGCCCTTCGAGCCTGCACCGCCATTCAATATGATCATGGCTGATCATCCAACTCAGTATCCCATCCCTGCCTTCTCTCCATACCCCATGATCCCTTTAGCCACAAGGGCCACATCTAACTCCCTCTTAAATATAGCCAATGAACTGGCTTCAACTACCTTCTGTTGCAGAGAATTCCACAGATTCACCACTCTCTGTGCAAACTCTGATACAATAGGTAGAGCAAAGGGGAAGATACAGAGTGCAGAATATAGTTCTCAGCATTGTAGCGCATCAGTTCCAGAGACAAAGTCCAATGTCCGCAATGGGGTAGAGGTGAATTGGACAGTACCCTAGCTTATGGAAGGACCATGGGAGGGTACAGGGTGATCGCAGATCGATGCGGACTCAAGGGCCGATGGGCATGTTTCCACGTTTTATCTCTAAAGTGTAAAATCTAAAGTTAAGTCACTAACTAGCTCCTTTGTCTTGCTGACATTGATTGTTCGTGATCCGGCCCACCATTGTGCAAACTTGTAGATGGGGTTAGAGGTGAATTTGGCAGCGCAGTTGTGAGTGCGTCGGGAGTAGAGTAGGGGACTGAGAATGCATCGTTGCAGGGTTGCAGGTGTTGAGAGTTATTGTGGAGGAGGTTGGGGCACGGACTCCACCGCGCGTAGTAAATCGATGACTTGCACCTTTGTCTTGCTGACATTTGTTTTATCGCATCTCCATGGACCACACCTCAAAGCTTTGGTGGACTTCCTTGCTGATGCATACACATTATTCATGGACACAAAACTGTGTCATCTTTGGCTTGGCTCAGCTTAGAGATACAGTGCAGTAAAGGGCCCTTCGGCCCACTGAGTCCACGCTGACAACGATCCCTGTACATTAGCACTATCCTGCGCACTAGGATAGTGCTAATTACCGAAGCCAATTGACTTACAAACCTGTACTTCTTTGGAATTTTGGAGTGAACCGGAGCTCCCGGAGAAAACCCACGCGGTCACGGGGAGAACATACAAACTCCATACAGACGGCACCCGTCATCAGGATCGAACTTGGGTCTCTGGCGCTGCAAGGCAGCAACTCTAGTGCTGTGCCACTGTGCCATCCAAGCTAACATAGGGAAGAATTACATCTTCTGAAAAGGTTAAGGCTACGGATGTGATATATTGTGGTTAAATGTCTGAATGGAAATGATCTACATAAAGCCAAGCCAACAGTGGTTCCCACCACGACCTCTCCCTCTCCTGCTGCTCATCAGTGCAGCAGCTTAGAACACTTGTGATGAAGCTCGGCGTTGCGGGGAGTGCTAACTTTCCTTTGTATCGAGCAGCAGGTGATTCCTCCCATCCCTCAATATTGTACACGCACAGAGCGCAAATTAAAGTGACATGTTGCAGTATTTCATCTGGAATAAAATGGATGGGCAGGGGATTAGGAGAGGGATAGCTCCAAATATCTGATCGGCACGTGCAACACACATGGTGCTCGCTGCCAGAGGCAGCAAAGATGACAGATTTAATCATTCCACCGTATGCAGATTAAATATACTTGTCATCGGTTTGGGTCAGGACAATGGCTTCATTACAAAACTCTTTTTGTTTTGACTTGCATCCATGCCTTATGACGTGGAGTGATTAATTAAAAAAAAATTTAATACACTTTCACCAATGATTAACAGCGTGCCGTCAATCATAATTTCTCTCTGTCCCGCCCCTACACAGCAAACCTATTTGCACGATGGCTCGAGATATTTAGAGAGAATTTTAGTTGGCGCCATGAGAAGAGGGGAAATTGAAATTATTTTCTATTGTCAATGCACAGGAAGTTGACTTCAAGCGGAAAGACGACAAATATTTTAAGATAAACATTCATCTGGTTGAGAAAAGTGATCTTTCCACTGAGTACGTCTGATTGACATATCAATACAGACAAAATAATGTGTGTTAAATTTGTTGCAGGAAAATCTCTTTTCATTCTTTTGAGAATTTTTTTGTTTCCAAATAATTTCAATTTAAGAGGCTGCTTCTCCAGGTTATAACAGTATTAACAAGTTCCCTGCTATTTCTAGCCCATTTTAAAACAGTGTGTATTGCATACAACAGGGAATATAAGTTTGTTTAAGAAGGAACTGCAGATGCTGGAAAATCGAAGGTAGACAAAAATGCTGGACAAACTCAGTGGGTGAGGCAGCATCTATGGAGCGAAGGAAATAGACAACATGGGAAGGGATTCGGCCCGAAACGTTGCCTATTTCCTTCGCTCCATAGATGCTGCCTCACCCTCTGAGTTTCTCCAGCATTTTTGTCTACCAGGGAATATAACATTTCTTGCATCTCTGTAACTATTTTTTTATTTTGTTCCCCACTAATCTACTTTGTCTCCTGCCAGAATGCCACTGCTGTATCCTCTTCCCCTCTTATGTAATCTGTGTATTTATACATATATAGATATAGATATATACATATATATATGGATATATACACACATATGAATATAGCTTCTCTCCAGAGATGATTCCTGCCCCGCTGAGTTACTCCAGCATTTTGTATCTACCACATATGGATATATATATATATATATATAGGTATATATATATACACACATATATATATACCTATATATTATAGCGGTGTGAGAAAGGGAGAGAGGGAGTGTGAGAATGATCAAAGAAAAGCGTGGAACTGGGAGCGTGAGATAAAGAGAGTATGGTGTTAGGTGTGTGAATGTATACGTACGTACGTATGTAAATTAACAAATTTGCAGATGACACAAAGCTGGGTGGCAGTGTGAACTGTGAGGAGGATGTTATGAGAATGCTGGCTGACTTGTACAGGTTGGGTGAGTGGGCAGATGCATGGCAGATGCAGTTTAATGTGGATAAATGTGAGGTTATCCACTTTGGTAGCAAAAACAGGAAGGCAGATTACTATCCAAATGGTGTCAAGTTGGGAAAAGGGAAGTACAATGGGATCTGGGGGTCCTTGTTCATCAGTTAATGAAAGTAAGCATGCAGGTACGGTAGGCAGTGAAGAAAGCAAATGACATGTTGGCCTTATAACAAGAGGAGCTGAGTATAGGAGTAAAGAGGTCCTTCTGCAGTTGTACAGAGCCCTAGTGAGACCACACCTGGAGTATTGTGTGCAGTTTCAGTCACCTAATTTGAGGAAGGACATTCTTGCTATTGAGGGTTTACAAGGTTAATTCCCAGGATGGCGGGACTGTCATATGCTGAGAGAATGGAGCGGCTGGGCTTGTATACTCTGGAGTTTAGAAGGATGAGAAGGAATCTTATTGAAACATATAAGATTATTAAGGGTTTGGTCACGCTAGAGGCAGGAAACATGTTCACCATATTGGGGGAATCCAGAACCAGGGGCCACAGTTTAAGAATAAAGGATAAAGGGGCCGTCCCACTTGGGCGACCTAATCTGCGAGTTTAGAAGAGTGTCTTCGACCTTCAAACTCGTAGCATGGTCGACATGTGGTCCTAGGGGGTGCTATGAGGTCGCTGGAACCAAAGATCCTATAGCGGAGCAAGATAGGTCACTCCTGCTAAATGCAATGGGCTGACGTGTAGTACGCAACGGAGCGGAACGTGGGCCTTTTTTTCATCCATTTCCGACCCAACCCGAGTGTAGTGTAATCGCAGTGTAATCAACGTTGCTGGGGAACAGTTTGTGTTAATAAATTATAATTCTGAAAATAAGAAGATTTTTACCAAATAACTTTTATTTTTACGAGGATGTTTCCGTCACCGGCTTCCGTCTCCGCACTAGTTATCTTTGCTCCGCTGTGGGATCTTTGGTGCGGAGACGGAAGCCGGTTACGGAAATGGGGCCGAAAATTACCCATTAATCTGCCCATGACCGTACTACATCTTTTTCGTCGAGTGATCTTTGCTTGCTATAGGACCTTTGGCTGGAACTCTCCTTCATGCTCGAGCGAAGTTCCCGAATACTCGTGGCCTCAGCTAGGTTGATGAAAAATTTTCAGCACGTTGAAATATTTTCCGTGAGTAAAATTTGGTCAGCATGGGTCTTTGTAACTTGTATGGCAGTGGAATGGGGTCACTATTTAGTTACAGGCAGTCGAGGGCAGCCGTAGGCAATCTCCTTTGCTGATCGGGTATTTTGATTGGCTCATTGGAGTTTTCAAGACCAAGGAAGACCTACCGGTAGGTAAAATGCCCGCTAAACTTTATTAAACGTTGGCTGACTTCTTAAAAGTGTCTCCACTCCTTCTCCCTCCCCTTCTCTCCCCTTCTCCTCCCCCCTCCGCACTCTCTAAAGGACTTACCGTTACTGTCCAGCCGTTTTACCCTCTTCTTCATCGCGGGTGTGAATTTCAGACAGCGCTCCCCCGCTTTCCCTGGCCCCCGCCTTTGCGATGTGTGTGTGTGTGTGTGTGTGCGGTCGGTCGATCCAGCTCGCAGTTTCATCGCTGACGGTCGATCCAGCTCGAGGTTTTCCAGGCGAGCGCCCTTGAGCTTGAAGGTCGAAGACACTATTCTGGACTCGTGGATTAGGTCGCCTAAGTGGGACAGCCCCTTAAGCCATTTAGAACAGAGACGAGGAAATACTTTTTCTCACAGAGAGTTGTGAGTCTTTGGAATTCTCTGCCTCAGAGGGCGGTGGAGGCCGGTTCTCTGGATACTTTCAAGAGAGAGCTAGGTAGGGCTCTTAAAAATAGCGGAGTCAGGGGATATGGGGAGAAGGCAGGAACGGGGTACTGATTGGGGATGATCAATCATGATCACATTGAATGGCGGTGCTGACTCGAAGGGCCGAATGGCCTACTCCTGCACCTATTGTCCATTGTCTATTGAATGTATGTGTGTATAGGCATGTGTGTGCATATACATATATATATATATATGTGTGTGTGTATATATATATACACACACACACATATTATTGATATATATATTTTAATATATTTCAACCAGGTAGGGAATCTAATTGCCATAAAATATTTTAGACCTGATGTAAAATCGGCTTTCACAGAGTCCAGGAGAATATCTATATTTTATAGCGGTCACTGAGCATGAGATGGATTCTGGTGATAGGACAGAGGCAATCAAAGCCTGTTGTTCCATTGACAGATACTATTTAGCAGATAGACTGATGGCCTTGTCCTTTATCTAACTGTGCTACAAATCACTGTCTGGAGGTGACTGCAGACGCCCCTATACTTCCAGTAATAATCAGAGAAAATCCCAGGGATATCTTTTCACTCTTTATTCATCCACTGCTCTTCCACTCTGGTGTCAAGCGTTTAACTTCCAGCTTTCCACATTGGGTAGAACCAAGAACATTTTATTAATAATAGAATAAAGCATTTGTTTTATAAACGGAGTGAAGACAAACAGTATTTCCCTGAGAAAATCTGATTGGACTCAGATTAAGTTGGAGACATGATTGTCTTCACTATAAAAAACATAGAGTGCTGGAGTAACTCAGCGGGTCAGGCAGCATCTGTGGAGAACATGGTTAGTGACGTTTCACAGAGTGCTGCAGTCACTCAGCGAGTCAGGCAGCATCTCTGGAGAACATGGATAGGTGACGTTTCACAGAGTGCTGGTGTAACTCAGCGGGTCAGGCAACATCTCTGGAGAACATGGATAGGTGACGTTTCACAGAGTGCTGGAGTAACTCAGCGGGTCAGGCAGCATCTCTGGAGAACATGGATAGGCAACAATTTGGATCAGTTCCCTTCTTCAGATTGATTGTAATGGGGGGCAGAAGTTGACAGAAAAAGGCACAAAGTGTTAACACAGGCAGACGTGGATAGGTAACATTTTCGTTCTGGACTCCCCAACATCGGGAACATTTTTCATGGATCTAGCCTGTCCAATCCTTTAGGAATGTTATATTTCTATAAGATATCCTCTCATCCTTCTAAATTCCAATGAATTCAAACCCAGACGACCCATTCTTTCATCATATGTCAGTCCCGACATCCTGGGAATTAATCTGGTGAACCTACGCTGCACTTCCTCAATTGCAATAATATCCTTCCTCAAATTAGGAGTCCAAAATTGCACACAATACTTCAGGTGCGGTCTCACCAGGGCCCTGAACAACTGCAGTAGGACCTGCTTGCTCCTATACTCAAATCGTCTCGCAATGAAGGCCAACATGCCATTAGCTTTCTTCACTGCCTCTTGTACCTGCATGCTTACTTTCAGTGACTGATGTACAAACACACCTATGTCTCGTTGAACATCCCCTTTTCCTAATCTGATACTATTCAGATAATAATCTGCCTTCACGTTCTTGCAACCAAAGTGGATAACCTCATTTATCCACATGAAACTGCATCTGCCATGCATCTGCCCACTCACCCAACCTATCCAAGTCACCCTGCAGCCTTATAGCATCCTCATCGCAGCTCACACTGTTACCCAGCTTTGTGTCATCCGCAAACTTGGAGATGTCACATTTAATTCCCTCGTCTAAATTGTTAATATATATTGTAAGCAACTGGGGTCACAACATCGAGCCTTGCGGCATCCCACTAGTCACTGCCTGCCATTCTGAAAAGGACCCGTTAATTCCTACACTTTGCTTCCTGTTTGCCAACCAGTTCTCTATCCATGTCAATACCCCACCCCCAATACCATGTGCTCGAATTTTACCCACTAATCTCTTGTGTGGGACCTTGTCAAAGGCTTGTTGAAAGTCCAGATACACCACATCCACTGGCTCTCCCTTATCCATTCTACTTGTTACGTCCTCAAAAAATTCCAGAAGATTAGTCAAGCATAATTTCCCCTTCATAAATCCATGCTGACTTTGACCGATCCTGTCACTGCTTTCCAAATGTGCTGCTATAACATCTTTAATAATCGACTCCAGCATCTTCCCCACTACCGATGTAAGACTAACTGGCCTATAATTCCCTGTTTTCTCTCTCCCTCCTTTCTTAATAAGTGGAGTTACATTGGCTACCCTCCAGTCCACAGGAACTAATCCAGAGTTGAGAGAACATTGACAAATGCATCAATGCATCCACGATTTCTAGGGCCACCCCCTTGAGTACTCTGGGATGTAGACCATTAGGCCCTGGGGATTTATCTGCATTCAGTCCCAACAGTTTACCTATCACTATTTCCTGACTAACGTGGATTCCCTTCAGTTCCTCCCTCCCACTAGATCCTCAGTCATCTAGTATTTCAGGTTGATTACTTGTCTTCCTTAGTGAAGACAGAACCAAACTATTAATTTATCTCTTCTGCCATTTCCTTGTTTCCCATTATAAATTCACCTGTCTCTGATTGTAAGGGACCTACATTTGTCTTCACTAATGTTTTCCTTTTTACATATCTAAAGAAGCTTTTAGAGTCAGTTTTTATATTCCCCGCAAGCGTTCTTTCATGCACTATTTTCTTCCTCTTAGTTAAACCGTTTGTCCTCCCCTATTGAGTTCTAAATTTCTCTCAGTCCTCTGGTTGTCTGCTTCCTCTGGCCAATCTATAGGCCTCTTCCTTGGATTTGAGAGGGACATGCTAAAGGGGGTGTCCCACTTGGGCGACCTAATCCACGTGTTAAGAAGAGTGTCTTCGGCCTTCAAGCTCGAGGGCACCCGCCTGGAAAACCTCGAGCTGCATCGACCGTCAGCGATGAAACTGTGAGCTGGATCGACCGACCACACACACACACAAGCACATCTCAAAGGACCAGGGAAAGCGGGGGAGCGCTGTCTGAAATTCACACCCGCGATGAATAGGAATGTAAAAGACGGCTGCGCAGTGTACGGTAAGTCCTTTAGAGGGCGCAGAGGGGGGTGGGGGGCGGAGAGAGGGAGAGAGAAGGGGGGGAGAAGGGGTGGAGACACTTTTAAGAAGTATAATAAAGTTTAACGGGCATTTTACCTACCGGTCGGTTTTCCTTGGTCCTGAAAACTCCAATGAGCCAATCAAAATGCCCGGTCAATGAAGGAGATTGCCTACGGCTGCCCTCGACTGCCTGTAACTCCATAGCGACCCCACTCCACTGCACTACGAGTTAAAAAGAACCATGCCGACCAAATTTTTACTCGTGGAAAATGTTTCAGCATGCTGAAAATTTTTCCGCGACCTAGCTGAGGCCGAGAGTATGCGGGAACTTCGCTCGAGCATGAAGGAGAGTTCCAGTGACTTCATCGGACCTCCTAGGACCACGTGTCGACCATGCTGTGAGTTTGAGTCGAGGGCAAACTCTTCTGAACTCGCGGATTAGGTCGCCGCAGTGGGACAGCCCCTTAAAAGGAGATATTCGGAACTAATTATTGTTTTTACAAGGAGGATGGTGGTTGCCTGGAAAACACTACCAGGGGTGGTGATGAAGGCAGATGGATATGCAGGGAATGGAGGGATATGGTTCATGTGCAGGCAGAGGAGATTAGTTTATTTTGGCATCATGTTCGGCACAAACATTGTGGGCTGACGGGCCTGTTCCTGTGCTGTGCTGTTCTATATAGAAACAAGGACCTGCAGATAGACAATAGACAATAGCTGCAGGAGTAGGCCATTCGGCCCTTCGAGCCAGCACCGCCATTCAATGTGATCATAGCTGATCATCCCCAATCAGTACCGCGTTCCTGCCTTATCCACATATCCCCTGACTCCGCTATCTTTAAGAGCCTTGTCCAGCTCTCTCTTGAAAGCATCCAGAGAACCGGCCTCCACCGCTCTCTGAGGCAGAGAATTCCACAGATTCACAACGCTCTGTGAGAAAAATGTTTCCTCGTCTCCGTTCTAAATGGCTTACTCCTTATTCTTAAACTGTGGCCCCTGGTTCTGGACTCCCCCAACATCGGGAACATGTTTCCGGCCTCCAACGTGTCCAAACCCTTAACAATCTTATATGTTTCAATAAGATACCCTCTCATCCTTCTAAACTCCAGAGTGTACAAGCTCAGCTGCTTCATTCTCTCAGCATATGACAGTCGCGCCATCCCGGGAATTAACCTTGTAAACCTACGCTGCACTCCCTCAATAGCAAGAATGTCCTTCCTCAAATTAGGGATGCTGATTAACAAAAGAGAACACAAAATGCTGGAGTAACTCAGTGGGTCAGACAGTATCTCTGGAAAACGTGGATAGGTGACGTTTCAGATGACTTCAGCAGATGACTGGGAAACGTCACCTCTTCATGTTCTCCAGAGATGCTGCCTGACCCGCTGAGTTACTCCAGTACTGTTCTATGTCAATGTATTTATGAAGTTATCTCCCCAAACTTACTATTAGCTTGAATCAATTATGTTTTTTCTTTTCAGCAGAAAGCACTGGAAATGTGTAGAGCCTAAAATTATCAAGATCTTTTACATAATTAATGACATTAAAGTTTCTTTGTCAGTAATATTGCAACTTTGAAGAAAAATGTCTTGTTTAGTTTAGTTTTGTTTAGATTTACAGCACGGAAACCGGCCCTTCGTCCCACCGAGTCAGCGTCGACCAGCTATCCCCGTACATTAATGCAATCCTACACACACTAGGGGCAATTTACAATTGTGCCAAAGCTAATTAACCTACAAACCTGCACGTCTTTGGAGTGTGAGAAGAAACCGGAGCATCCGGAGAAAACCCACGCAGGTCACGGGGAGAACGTACAAACTCTGTACAGAGAAGCACCCGTAGTCAGGATGGAACCCGGGTCCCTGGCGCCGTGAGGCAGCATCTCTACCGCTGCGCCACCGTATCTTGTCTAGTTCTTACATTTCAACAGAACTTCACCTTACATACAGTAATTTGTTCAAGAGGCCTCCTTCCCAATTTTAATCAGGACTTGAAAACAAACTGTTACGTAACTATACGTTGTTCCAATTTTACAAGATTCTTCCGTTCTCACTAATATATTCAGAACACATTGCAGGAAGGAAAAATCCAAGCAGTGACCTGTATTTTTAGCACCAGGGACTTCAGAGAAAACAAACGAACTCAATGTACAATGATCGTGATGTCGTGATGAATTTTGTTGACTAGTTCTCAATTTTCGAATAGCTGACTGCACCCATGTGGCATTTAAACACAGAATCTAATTTATAAATTAAACACTCGCTTCCTTGCTGTATCTGTCAAGCAATCAATTCAATCAATCAATTTCATAAGTCATAGGCCCATCAAATCTACCCCCCCATTCAATCATGGCAGAAGCTGTTCTTCCCCACAGCCATCAGGCTATTAAACAAAACGAATAAGCTCTGAGCTCTGAATTGCAATATTATTATTTTTTTTGTACTATATTTGTTATTTATTGAACTTTTTCTTTATTTCCCGTTATATGCAATGTTTACATATTGACATATTCTGTTGTGTTGCAGCAAGTAAGAATTTCATTGTCCCGTCCGGGGCATATGACAATAAAACACTCTTGACTCTTAACTCTTGATCTATCTTTCCCTCTCAACTCAACTACTCAATTCGCCTGCCTTCTCCCCACAATATTTGGATGCAGGAAACATGTTCCCGGTGTTGTGGGAGTCCAGAACCAGGGCCCACAGTTTTTAGAATAAGGGGGAGGCCATTTAGAACTGAGATAAGGAAAAACTTTTTCACAAAGAGGTGTGAATTTGTGGAATTCACTGCCTCAGAAGGCAGTGGAGGCCGATTCACTGGATGCATTCAAAAGATAGTTAGATAGAGCTCAAAGGGGTATGGGGAGAAGGCAGGAACGGGGTACTGATTATGGATGATCAGCCATGATCACATTGCATGGCGGTGCTGGCTCGAAGGGCCGAATGGCCTTCTCCTGCATCTATTTATCTATGTTTTCTATGTTCTCTGTTAAAGCTAAACTTGAAACTGTGGTTAGGATTGGGAAATGGTGCATAACAGTACATATTGTCAGTTTAAATTAATACTGCAGAAGTTCAAATGGCCGCAATGTATCTGCAGGCATTGGATCAACAACAAATAAATAGTTCAGTATATACAGGTATATATTTTTAAAAAACAACAAATTAATAAATTAATTGACAGGCAGACAGACAGATAGACAGACAGACAGGCAAACAGACTACTTCAGGGTTGCTACTATTAGTTTGGAAACATTTACTGCTTTATACTGTACTTTTCCTTTGGTGCTTTTGTTTATTTTTCCTTTCCTGAAGAAGGGTCTTCACCCCAAACGTCACCCATTCCTTCTCTCCAGAGATGCTGCCCGATCCGATGAGTTACTCCAGCATTTTATGTCTACCTTTCCTTTGGTGCCTTTGATAATAAATTATGATTCATAGAAACATAGAAAATAGGTGTAGGAGTAGGCCATTCGGCCCTTCGAACCAGCACCGTCATTCAAAATGATCATGGCTGATCATCCCCAATCTTATGAAGAAAGACTGGATAGACTCGGCTTGTACTCGCTAGAATTTAGAAGATTGAGGGGGGATCTTATAGAAACTCACAAAATTCTTAAGTGGTTGGACAGACTAGATGCAGGAAGATTATTCCCGATGTTGGGGAAGTCCAGAACAAGGGGTCACAGTTTAAGGGTAAGGGGGAAGTCTTTTAGGACGGGGATGAGAAAAACATTTTTCACACAGAGAGTGGTGAATCTCTGGAATTCTCTGCCACAGAAGGTATTGAGGCCAGTTCATTGGCTATATTTAAGAGGGAGTTAGATGTGGCCCTTGTGACTAAAGGGATCAGGGGGTATGGAGTGAAGGCAGGTACAGGATACTGAGTTGGATGATCAACCATTGAATGGTGGTGCAGGCTCAAAGGGACGAATGGCCTACTCCTGCACCTATTTTCTATGTTTCTATGTGCCCCGTCCCTGCTTTTTCCGCATACCCCTTGATTCTGTTAGCCCAAAGAGCTACATCTAACTCTCTCTTGAAAACATCCAGTGAATTGGTCTCCACTACCTTCTGTGGCAGAGAATGCCACAGATTCACAACTCTCTGGGTGAAAAGATTCTCCATTATGCAAGGGGCACTGCAGATATAAGCTTCAGCAAAACACAAAGTACTGGAAGAGATCAGCAGGCGAGGCAACATCTGTGGAGGGAATGGACAGGCGACGTTTCAGCTCGGGACTCTTCCTCAGACAGATTGTAGTAGGGGTATGAAAGCTGGGAAGGCGAAATGGAGGGTGGGACAATACCTGGCGGGTGATAGATGGATACAGGGAGGGGGATGATGGGCAGATGGGTGGAGTCAGTGACAAAGGCTAGAGGTGTAAAGGAAACAAATGTGTGTCAGATAAGGAGTGGAGACTAATGTAAAATGTAAAACCAGTGGGAGGGATATGGGTAGAAGGGGATGGGGGAGGTGAAAGTGGGGTGGGGGGGATTAAATAGCAATGAGGGACATGGAAGGGAGATAAGTGTACGGAGAAGGGCAGGGTGATTTGGGCGAGATAGTGGGAGAAATGGGTGCAAATGGAAGCTTGCTGGCTTTTGTAGCACAAGCTTGGTTTATGTAAGACTGTATGTTACCTCGCATTGCGAATCTCTCCTTTTCAATGCGGAGTTACTGCGGGGAACACGTAAGAGTCTATGATCAGCTTTGTGTGTAAGTGACAGGAGAGGGGAACGTTTCAGCTCCAGTGTGGCTGGAACCCAGGCAACCACCAGCAACACCACTGTGTACAGCTGCGTGATCTTCCTTGCCATTCATTCATCCCCTTGGTCTGCGCCGTTAGACAATCTACTGCCACAATCTTGAACTAAAATGGCCCTCAATCTGGAAACTCAAAGGCTCAAATTTAAAATATGAAGATTCTTGAGTTCTAATTGCAAAATAAAAGCTTACATTCAAAAATCTCTCAAATTCCATTTTATTCCCAAATGCACATAGGGTTTTCTTATTCCTTTTAAAGATTCCAGACAATTAGGAAATAGAACATGGATCAGCTTAGCACAGAAACAGATCCTTTTCCCCACAATGTCCGTGCCGAACCTGATGCCGAGACCAACCCTTATCTGCGTGCACATAATCCATATCCATCCAGTGGTGCCTTATGGGCCTGTTCCACATAGGCGATTTTTAGCCGACTGTCATAGTCGTAGCAGGTCATTGACAAACCGGCGACTGGACGGATGGGCCTGTCCCACTGGTCCTCGATTCACCTACTCTATGAGACTTTAGTGCTGTGAAACTTTCGGACAGATGTTTAGATGGCGGTGCTGGCCCGAAGGGCCGAATGGCCTACTCCTGAACCTATTGTCTATTGTCTATTGTCTATTGACTTCCTGACTCTTGCACTCAATGCCCTGGCCAATGAAGGCAAACATACAGTTCAGTTTAGTTTATTGTCACGGGTACCAAGGTACAGTGAAAAGCTTTTGTTGCGTGCTAACAGAAAGACAATACATGATTACAATTGACCATTTACGGTATATAGACACATGATAAAGGAATAACGTTTAGTGCAATGTAAAGCCAGCAAAGTCCGATCAAGGATAGTCCGAGGTTCACCAAAGAGGTAGATAATAGCTTTTGTTGCGTGCTAACCAGTCAGCGGAAAGACAATACATGATTACAATCAAGCCGTCCCCAGTGTACAGATACATGATTAGTGAATAACGTTTAGTGCAAGTTAAAGTCCGATTAAAGACACTCCGAGGGTCACCAATGAGGTAGATAGTAGTCCAGCACCGCTCTCTGGTTGTGGTAGGATGGTTCAGTTGCCTGATAACAGCCGGGAAGAAACTGTCCCTGAATCTGGAGGTGTGCGTTTTCACACTTCTAACTCTCTTGCCCGATTTGAGAGGGGAGTGGCCAGGGTGCGACTCGTCCTTGATGATGCTGCTGGCCTAGCCGAGGCAACGTGAGTTGTAAATGGAGTCAATGGAAGGGAGGTTGGTTTGTGCGATGGTCTGGGCTGCGTCCACAATTTGCTGCAATTTCTTACGGTCTTGGATGGAGCTGTTCCCAAACCAAGTTGTGATGCATCCTGATAAAATGCTTTCTATGGTGCATCTGTAGAAGTGGGTGAGAGTTGTAGGGGACATGCCGAACCTACTGAGCCTTCTAAGATGTGGAGGTGTTGGTGTGCTTGCTATGCGTTGGTGTACTATAGACAGTACTTTCGTTACCACTATCAGCTTGGAATAAATATCGTTTTCTTTATAGTTATTGGACTAGCCGGGCAATTCAAGCACTAAACAAGGAAAGTTATTAACATTTAGATCATGTGGGTAACACTAATATGTCAATGTAAATTCCTTACAGTGTAACACCAGTTTATTTGTTCGTTATGAATCCCAGGTGACTTCTATTAATTCAGTCGATGAGCAGCACATCTGCTCATCTTCCCTCTCCTCTCACACATTCAAATTAAACAAAGGTTTTTTATGAGACGTGGAGGTGTGTGCAGTGGATTGAGTAAGTATGGTTCAGCCTCAACCACACTCGCCGTGAAGTTGTTCGTATTCATATCATTCTTCACAAACCTTTCTGCTTGACGATCAAAGTCTCGCTTGATTCAATTTTTTTTGCAACCCAATAAATTAATGCAGAGAGTTGTAGATATAGCCCAGCCCATCACACAGACCACACTCCCTACCATTGTAGATGTAGCCCAGTCCATCACACAGACCACACTCCCTACCATTGTAGATGTAGCCCCGTCCATCACACAGACCACACTCCCTACCATTGTAGATGTAGCCCAGTCCATCACACAGACCACACTCCCTACCATTGTAGATGTAGCCCAGTCCATCACACAGACCACACTCCCTACCATTGTAGATGTAGCCCCGTCCATCACACAGACCACACTCCCTACCATTGTAGATGTAGCCCAGTCCATCACACAGACCACACTCCCTACCATTGTAGATGTAGCCCAGTCCATCACACAGACCACACTCCCTACCATTGTAGATGTAGCCCAGTCCATCACACAGACCACACTCCCTACCATTGTAGATGTAGCCCAGTCCATCACACAGACCACACTCCCTACCATTGTAGATGTAGCCCCGTCCATCACACAGACCACACTCCCTACCATTGTAGATGTAGCCCAGTCCATCACACAGACCACACTCCCCACCATTGTAGATCTAGCCTTGAGTTGAGAATTAAGGGACAGATGTTTAGGGGTAACATGAGGGGGAACTTCTTTACTCAGAGAGTGGTAGCTGTGTGGAATGAGCTTCCAGTGGAAGTGGTGGAGACAGGTTTGTTTTTATCATTTAAAAATAAATTGGATAGGGATATGGACGGGAAAGGAATGGAGGGTTATGGTCTGAGTGCAGGTAGATGGGACAAGGGGTGAATAAGTGTTTGGCACGGACTAGAAGGGCCGAGATGGCCTGTTTCCGTGCTGTAATTGTGATATGGTTATATGGTTATATAGCCCAGTCCGTCACACAGACCACACTCCCCACCATCGACTCCATCTACACTTCACGCTGCCTCGAAAAAAAAGCCGACACAATCAAAGACTTGTCCCTGTCCCAGCCCAGTCATTCCTACTTCTCCCCTCTCCCGTCCGGCAGAAGGTACAGAAGCTTGAAAGCGCGCACCATCACCAGACTCGGGAACAGCTTCTTCCCCTCTGTTATCAGGCTTCTGAACGGCCCTTCCATAAGCTGGGGTACTGTCCGATTCACCTCTACCCCATTGCGGACATTGGACTTTGTCTCTGGAACCGATGCGCTACAATGCTGAGAACTATATTCTGCACTCTGTATCTTCCCCTTTGCTCTATATATTGGACTTGTTTGACTTAATAATATTTATAAATCATATTGTGTAGGAAGGAACAGCAGATATAGTTTTTTACCAAAGATAAGCACAAAATGCTGGAATAACTCAACTGTCAGGCAACACCTCTGGAGAAAAGGAATTGGTGATGCTTCTGGTTGTGACCCTTCTTCAGACTGAATCAAGGGAGAGGGAAATCTGAGCCGGCACCGATGACCAAGGAAATGTGGAGCGATTGATCAATTGTAATAAAGTATTGTCTTGCTGCTGACTGGTTAGCACGCAATAAAAAGCTTTTCACTGTACCTCGGTACATGTGACAATAAACTAAACTGAGTGTGCAGCATGATAGCGCAGCGGTAGAGTGGCTGCCTTATGCCCCTGTCCCACTTAGGAAACCTGAACGGAAACCTCTGGAGACTTTGTGTCCTACCCAAGGTTTCCGTGCGGTTCCCGGAGGTTGCAGGTGGTTGCAGGGAGTGGAAGCAGGTAGGGAGACTGACAAAAACCTCCGGGAACCGCACGGAAACCTTGGGTGGGGCGCAAAGTCTCCAGAGGTTTCCGTTCAGGTTTCCTAAGTGGGACAGGGGCATTACAGCGTTTGCAGCGCCAGAGACCTGTGTTCCATCCCGACTACGGGTGCTGTCTGTACGGTGTTTGTGCGTTCTCCCCATGAAGCGTGGGTTTTCTCCGAGATCATCGGTTTTCCCACACACTCCGAAGACGTACAGGTATGTAGATTAGTTGGCTTGGTGCATGTGTAAATTGTCCCTAGAGTGTGTGGGATAGTGTCAGGGTGCGGAGATCGCTGGTCTGCATGGACACGGTGGGCCGTAGGGCCCGTTTCTGCGCCGCATCTCCAAACTAAACTAAACCGAACTGAACTGAGCCCACATTGTTGGCTGTGGAAGAGGTGATAACAAAGGGATATATAGATGGGATACATAGGGAAGTAGTATTATTTGATTTAATTGAACAGCATGCATTACAAAGCTTTTCACTGAACCTCGGTACATGTGACAACAATAAACTTAAACCTAAACCTGGACTTAATTTGCTTCGTATATTTTATCTACCTTTTACTCATTCTCCTGTGAACCCCAGCTGCATGGTGTAAATTGAACAAATAGACTGCTCTTCTGGTCACCCAGCTACAGGAAGGATGCCATTGAGTTGGAAAAGGGTGCTGAAGAGATTTGCCTGGGCTTGCGGGCTTGAGTTTCAGGGAGAGGTTGGATAGGCGGTGATTTTTTTCCTTTGGAGCATAAGGAGTTGAGGGGTGACTTATTGACATGTACAAGATCACGAGGGGCACGGATAAAGTGAACGCTCACAGTCTTTTTCCTCGGGTAGAGGATTCTAAAACTAGAGGGCACAGGCTTCAGGTGAGAGGGGAGAGATTTAAGAGGGACCTCAGGCAACTTTTTCACTCAGATGGCAGTCCGTACCTGGAGTGAGTTGCCAGAGGAAGCTGTAGAAGCGGGTACAATGTCGACATTTGGACAGATATATGAATATCTAAAGAGCTCCGGCGCAATAGACAATAGGTGCAGGAGTAGGCCGTTCGGCCCCTCGAGCCAGCACCGCCATTCAATGTGATCATGGCTGATCATCCACAATCAGTACCCTGTTCCTGCCTTCTCCCCATATCTCTTGACTCCACTATCTTTAAGAGCCCTATCTAGCTCTCTCTTGAAAGCATCCAGAGAACCAGCCTCCACCGCCCTCTGAGGCAGAGAATTCCACAGACTCACCACTGCCTGTGAGAAAAAGTGTTTCCTCGTCTCCGTTCTAAATGGCTTACTCCTTATTCTTAAACTGTGGCCCATGGTTCTGGACTCCCCCAACATCGGGAACATGTTTCCTGCCTCTAGCGTGTCCAAACCCTTACCAATCTTATATGTTTCAATGAGATACCCTCTCATCCTTCTAAACTCCAGAGGGTCCCGCCTTCCCGGGAATTAACCTTGTAAACCTACGCTGCACTCCCTCAATAGCAAGAAGGTGCTTCCTCAAATTAGGAGACCAAAACTGCACACAATACTCCAAGTGCCGTCTCACTAGGGCTCTGTACAACTGCAGAAGGACATCTTTGCTCCTATATTCGACTCCTCGTGTTACAAAGGCCAACATGCCATTCGCTTTCTTCACTGCCTGCTATACCTGCATGCTTACTTTCATAGACTGATGGACAAGGACCCCCAGATCCCGTTGTACTTCCCCTTTTCCCAACTTGAGACCCAGGCTCAATCCTGACTGCGGGTGCTATGTGTGCGGTGTAAGACAGCAACTCTACCGTTGTGCCACCGTGCCGCCACTTGTATCGCTGCCATCAGGGAATCGTTTAATATGCATTTAGCAATTTTCCAAAACTTCCAATACATACAATGGCCACTCCAGTGAAACAGAGTGACCAACCAAACATTGATTAGATTTTGCATCTTGCTATTTTTAGTTCTATTTTAATTGACTGCCTCGAATGTTCAGAATCTTAAATGAAGACACAAGTGGATAATCTTGAAACCATGTGAATGGGCTGAGTCACAATTTGTCTAACAGATTGAATCTAACATTGCATAAAATACTATCATTGTCGGCTAATGTACTCATAGTTGTTCCTTATATTTCCTGGTGTGATGCTGTAATTGCTTTCTGAAATAATGTTTTATTCTCTGCCTCAGAGGGCGGTGGAGGCCGGTTCTCTGGATGCTTTCAAGAGAGAGCTAGATAGGGCTCTTAAAGATAGTGGAGTCAGGGGATATGGGGAGAAGGCAGGAACGGGGTACTGATTGGGGATGATCAGCCATGATCACATTGAATGGCTCGATGGGCCGAATGGCCTACTCCTGCACCTATTGTCTATTGTCTATTGTTATAGTTGGCAACTAGAGCAATTCTTTCTCCAATAAGTTCATGATCTAGGAGCAGAATTAGGCCCTTCGGCTCATCAAGTCTACTCCGCCATTCAATCATGGCTGAACTATCTTTCCCTCTCAACTCCATTCTCCTGCCTTCTCCCCATAACCCCTGACACCCGTACTAATCAAGAATCTGTCAATCTCCGCCTTAAAAATATTCACTGACTTGGCCTCCACAATGAATTCCACAGATTCACAACCCTCTGACTAAAGAAATTCCTCCTCCTCTCCTTTCTAAAGGTACATCCTTTCATTCTGAGGCTGTGCCCTCTGGTCCTAGACTCTCTCACTAGTGGAAACATCCTCTCCTCATCCACTCTATCCAGGCCTTTCACTACTCGATAAGTTTCAACAAGGTGCCCCCCCCCCATCCTTCTAAACTCCAGCGAGTTTACTCCAACAGTCCCAGAGCCGTCGAACGCTCATCGTACATTAGCCCAATCATACCCGGAATCATTCTCGTGAACCTACCTCCTCCTCCTCAAGGACTAAAATGTATCGAGAAAAACGTACAACAAAATGGCCAACAACCCCCTTCAGTTTTGAAATGATTAGTATATTGGAGCAATTTTGGTGACAATGATGTCAGTGCAAGATCACTTTGTGGCATCTTATTCCCATTACAAAAGGAACAGCTCTAAACTTAAAATAGACATACCAGGCACATAGGATTTAGCTGTCTTTTAATTATTCTGCAGCCAGTCCTTGCACAGGATGCAAGGATTGACTGTCAACAGCAGCACTCTGCAGCGTGTAGCTGAGATTTTTTACATGTTATTAGACACAAAATGCTGGAGTAACTCAGCGGGACAGGCAGCATCTCTGGAGAGAAGGAAGCGGGTTGAGACCCAAACCTTCACTCCAGAGATGCTTGCCTGTTCCTCTGAGTTACTCCAGCATTTTGCATCTATTTTTGGTGTAAACCAGCACCTGCAGTTCCTTCCTATACATCATATATCAGTTGTTCAATATGATGCCCTCTGCAGTCAGCTGTGGTTTTATTCATCTTATTATTAACCTAGCAAAGACATGTGTACACTGGGGATCTATCTTTCATCAAAGTGGGAGACTGTTGGAAAATTTAAGTCTCGATATTCTTTTCAGGTCAACATGACTATTTATTTCTCTAGGTAGATCTTGCATGAAGAGTTCACAGTCAGTATTCAGTATCTAATCATTTGGAAATGCCTTTGCTGAACCATTAACAATTAACCCTCCTGCTGTTTGATAGAAGATCGCATTTGACATATTTAGGCTTAGTTTAGTTCAGAGACACAGTATGGAATTAGGCCCTTCAGCCCACCGAGTCCTCACCGACTATCGATCACCCTCTACACTAGCACCATGCTACACACACTTGGGACAATATACAATTTTACAGAAGCCAATTAACCTACATACCTGTACGTCTTTGGAGTGTGGGAGGAAACTGGAGTATTCGAAGAAAACCCACGCAGGTCACGGGGAGAACGTGCAAACTCCACACAGACAGCACCCGTAGTCAGGATCGAATGCAGGTCTCTGGCGCTGTGAGGCAGCAACTCTACTGCTATGAATAAACTTTAATTCAATGGTACTTTATTGTCACATGCACCTAGGTTCAGTAACAATCTTACTATATATAAGCACAGTCATACTTAAGTACAGGAAACATAGAAACATAGAAAATAGGTGCAGGAGGAGGCCATTCGGCCCTTCGAGCCAGCACCGCCATTCATTGTGATCATGGCTGATCGTCCCCTATCAATAACTCCCCATATCCCTTGACTCCACTAGCCCCTAGAGCTATATCTAACTCTCTCTTAAACCCATCCAGTGACTTGGCCTCCACTGCCCTCTGTGGCAGGGAATTCCATAAATTCACAACTCTCTGGGTGAAAAAGTTTTTTCTCACCTCAGTCTTAAATGACTTCCCCTTTATTCTAAGACTGTGGCCCCTGGTTCTGGACTCGCCCAACATTGGGAACATTTTTCCTGCATCTAGCTTGTCCAGTCCTTTTATAATGTTATATGTTTCTATAAGATCCACCCTTATCCTTCAAAACTCCAGTGAATACAAGCCTAATCTTTTCAATCTTTCCTCATATGACAATCACGCCATCCCAGGGATCAATCTCGTGAACTTACTCAATCCGCCTCAATCACAAGGATGTAGGTCCCTTGCAGTCAGAAACAGGTGAGTTGATCATGGGGAACAAGGATATGGCGGACCAATTGAATAACTACTTTGGTTCCGTCTTCACTAAGGAAGACATAAATAATCTGCCGGAAATAGCAGGGGACCGCGGGTCAAAGGAGTTGGAGGAATTGAGTGAAATCCAGGTTAGCCGGGAAATGGTGTTGGGTAAATTGAATGGATTAAAGGCCGATAAATCCCCAGGGCCAGATAGGTTGCATCCCAGAGTACTTAAGGAAGTAGCTCCAGAAATAGTGGATGCATTAGTAATAATCTTTCAAAACTCTTTAGATTCTGGAGTAGTTCCTGAGGATTGGCGGGTAGCAAACGTAACCCCACTTTTTAAGAAGGGAGGGAGAGAGAAAACGGGGAATTACAGACCAGTTAGTCTAACATCGGTAGTGGGGAAACTACTAGAGTCAGTTATTAAAGATGGGATAGCAGCACATTTGGAAAGTGGTGAAATCATTGGACAAAGTCAGCATGGATTTACAAAAGGTAAATCATGTCTGACGAATCTTATAGAATTTTTCGAGGATGTAACTAGTAGCGTGGATAGGGGAGAACCAGTGGATGTGGTGTATCTGGACTTCCAGAAGGCTTTCGACAAGGTCCCACATAAGAGATTAGTATACAAACTTAAAGCACACGGCATTGGGGGTTCAGTATTGATGTGGATAGAGAACTGGCTGGCAAACAGGAAGCAAAGAGTAGGAGTAAACGGGTCCTTTTCACAATGGCAGGCAGTGACTAGTGGGGTACCGCAAGGCCCAGTGCTGGGACCCCAGCTATTTACGATCTGGATGAGGGAATTGAAGGCAATATCTCCAAGTTTGCGGATGACACTAAGCTGGGGGGCAGTGTTAGCTGTGAGGAGGATGCTAGGAGACTGCAAGGTGACTTGGATAGGCTGGGTGAGTGGGCAAATGTTTGGCAGATGCAGTATAATGTGGATAAATGTGAGGTTATCCATTTTGGTGGCAAAAACAGGAGAGCAGACTATTATCTAAATGGTGGCCGACTAGGAAAAAGGGAGCTGCAGCGAGACCTGGGTGTCATGGTACACCAGTCATTGAAAGTGGGCATGCAGGTGCAGCAGGTATGTTAGCTTTCATAGCAAAAGGATTTGAGTATAGGAGCAGGGAGGTTCTACTGCAGTTGTACATGGTCTTGGTGAGACCACACCTGGAGTATTGCGTACAGTTTTGGTCTCCAAATCTGAGGAAGGACATTATTGCCCTAGAGGGAGTGCAGAGAAGGTTCACCAGACTGATTCCTGGGATGTCACGACTGTCTTATGAAGATAGACTGGATAGACTTGGTTTATACTCTCTAGAATTTAGGAGATTGAGAGGGGATCTTATAGAAACTTATAAAATTCTTAAGGGGTTGGACAGGCTAGATGCTGGAAGATTGCTCCCGATGTTGGGGAAGTCCAGGACAATGGGTCACAGCTTAAGGATAAGGGGGAAATCCTTTAAAACCGAGATGAGAAGAACATTTTTCACACAGAGAGTGGTGAATCTCTGGAACTCTCTGCCACAGAGGGTAGTCGAGGCCAGTTCATTGGCTATATTTAAGAGGGAGTTAGATGTGGCCCTTGTGGCTAAGGGGATCAGAGGATATGGAGAGAAGGCAGGTACGGGATACTGAGTTGGATGATCAGCCATGATCATATTGAATGGCGGTGCAGGCTCGAAGGGCCGAATGGCCTACTCCTGCACCTAATTTCTATGTTTCTATGTTTTTCCTCAGATTAGGAGACCAAAACTGTACACAATACTCCAGATGTGGTCTCACCAGAGCTCTATACAACTGCAGAAGAACCTCTTTACTCCTATACTGAAATCCTCTTGTTATGAAGGCCAACATTACATTAGCTTTTTTCACTGCCTGCTGTACCTGCACGCCAACTTTCAGTGACCGGTGTACAAGGATGCCCAGGTCTCGCTGCACCCACCCCTTACCTAACCTAACCCCATTGAGATAATAATCTGCCCCCTTGTTTGTGCTGCCAAAGTGGATAACCTCACTTTTATCTATAGTAGTGTAGGAGTAGTAGTTTGCACTGCGACAGTGCATGTTTCCGGGACCATTTTGTATGATTCACACTCAGTTGTTAAAAATGTAGAGTCTTAACTTGGCCATTAGGCCCGTTGTCGTGGTGACGGCACTGGGTAGGAGTTGCAGGGTTCGGCCTGGCCAGGCCATGTTGCCGGTGTTCTCCATCACCGCTCCGTGCTGCTGCAGGCTGCGTCCGATCCATGCGCTCGCATTCTTGGAGGTGCGCCCGATCTAATGTAGCCCAAGGCTGCTGCAGGGCCTCCAGCGGCCCACTCCACCCACACCCAGACCCACGAACGCCTCGTCCCCTCACCTCACTCAGCCTCCCTGCCCCCAGGGGGGAGCCCCCCCCACAGCCGACCTCCAAACCCCAGAGCACATCTGAGAGCGCGCTGGGGTGAGACCCAATTGTAAAGTGAATGAGCAGGATAATAATTGTAGTAATTCTTACTGTGATCAGCTTAATTTTACTTCGGAGTCACGTGAGTGACTACGTGAAGAACCCGCTCAGTGCGCAGGCGCGGCATTACGCCAGCAGTGCAACAGCGGCAGCGGGAGTTAGGCTCTCCCGCAACAGAGAAACGGACCGTCAGGTGAGTATCCTGAGGTCGGGTTTCTTTTACAGGGGAGCCCCTTTTTCTGCTTGTGTTTTACAGGCAGAGAAAAAGGCTCTGGAACAAAACTGTCCCCCGTTCGAGGAGGAACGTTTCCCGTCGGGGGGAAGGGGGGCAGCAACAGGCGGTAGGAGCGACCCGGTGTTCCGCAATTCCCCGACACCGTGCCGAGCCCAGCCCGATAGCGGGCTGGATGTATAGCCACCCGAAGAGGCATCCGGCAGGTGTTCCCGATTTGGGACGGGACGTCTCTCCACCCGCACGGGGGGAGAGAGAGCCGCCTGAGCCGCTGAAGCGGCTCTCGGAGCAGGTGCCTGCGAGACGCGCTGCTTGAGGGGCGCTCTCGCTACTACAAGGCACAAAAGCTCCAGAAGAAGGCGGTAGGAACATTTACCGGGCGACCGCTATCCCCATGCCGCGCCGAAGCCAGTCCTGCTAGTGCCCGAGCTGCGGGCTGGATGTTCAGCCATCCGAAGAGGCATCCGGCCGGTGGCTTCCGACTTGTCGGAGGGGACGTCTCTCCACCCGCATGGGAGAGAGACAGCCGCCTGAGCCGCTGGAGCGGCTCCTGGAGCAGGAGCTCCTGCGAGACACGCTACGTGAGGGGCAGTCTCGCTGGAGGGTTCAGGCATACCCTCCACAGTGCCTAGGCACTGCCCATCGCTTCCTCCTTAGTGTGGTTAGCTTTGGGGTGACCAGTGGCTGGGCTGGTCATGAAGAGGGGTCACTGGCTGAACAATATCGGGAGTATGCTTGAGGTACAGGATCAGGAAGAGCTGCTGGGTGTGGCCGCTATGTGGCTCCACCACTAGCGAGATGGCTTTTCAGTCTCAACTGATGGCCAGCTTACTACCTGTCTTTTCCAAAACACCTCTCCAAGACAGGTAGCCATGAGGCGTTGGTTTTATCACGCCTCCCCTAAATTGCATTTACTCAAAGTGCCCGCCATTATTGGGGGATACATTGAGCAGCGCATTTAACCTAAATATTTAAAAAATGCATTTGGTACCCTGACGTCGGCTATCATGTCCACCTGCTCATTCCAGAAGGGCAGGGTAGTATGGCAAAACACCTGACCCTACTGTTCAACGGTATATCTCATAACTTCTGAAATGAACTCACAAACCTGCCCTCAATCTATGAAATTAACAGGACTATGAGAACGCCGACCTCACAAGCACAGATCCTGCTACCTGGCACTTACCAAACCAGTCCTAAAAAACTGGACGAAGTGTTCAAACTATTCGGCACAAGAGGGCAGAGTCTGGAATGAGCACCACACTAAACCAGACAGCAGTACCTCTACGTGTCCACCAGGGGCGTCTACCTCATGGTACTGGTGAAAGCTCGGGGCCTGCATGCCAAACCCATAGCATTTTAGGCCACGGCCCAGAGCAGGCCCCAGGGGAAAATGCGCCACCCCCCAACAAACATCGTCCCTACAAGAACAAGGAACCAGAAACCGAAGAAAACAACAATGAAGACAGATAAGTATGGTTCCTACCATCACATAAAGGTTAAGGGTTGTACTAACAAGGGGTGGATGAATCACGCCTGGTTAGGAAGCTATCAGTCTTGGTAGTTATATACCAAAAAATAAATACAAGGGGAATAGAATTAATATCTTGCCACCAATTCAGCAAGCACCCCAAGTGGTCTACCCTCCCACGATGGTGAATGTCGCACCATCGTTGATAAACCACTTGAGTATTTCACCAGGTATACCCATTCATGGGATTTGTAACTACTACCATGGATCCAAGGATACTTTATGGTAGACATCGACCTTGAAGATGCTCACTATTCAGTACCTTCTCATATAAGTTTCGGATATACCGCAATTACCTGGATGGAGTAACCATGATGAGCGTTGCGGCATTTAAGTCAAAGTTATCCAGAATCAACTAGCCCTGACACTTAGAAACATTCCGTCATGGCATGTCTATATATTAATGACAAACTATCCTTGGATACAGCTTTAGCTGCATCGCTTCTCGGCCTTTTGGCTAAGATCAAGTGTAGTATCTGTTTTTATCAGTTTAATAATCTGATACGTCCCTTATCTAGGGACCATATATTAAATTGAATTTTGGAACAGGGAGATGGAATAGGGGCTTGCTCCGTCCACTCCACGCATCGACCCAGTATTGCAGTGCCTCTGGGAACGGTGCACAAAATATATATCCAGATATTTACGTTGACCATCCACAACGTTGTTATCTGGTATTCATTAAGACTATCAGTCATGGTGCATTAACCACCAATCAACTACGTGGCAAAGTAATTGGGATATAGCAGCATTACCAGCTACTGAACTTTGTACCTTTCCTATGAGCTGAGATACTAGTGTTCAAAACTATCTCCATACCTGTAATATGGGGGCAAATGGATTAATCTATAGTGTTATCATGGAATTTATCGGCAGGAAGGATTATGGTTGTACACTTCCACCTGTTTTGAGTAACATCTTATGTGTCCTGATGTGTTACTGAGCTTGTAATACTTAATGCCAATATGAATTGACTTAAACATATTATATATTAACTTACTTAATTCTAGTGAAGCATTTGCTCAGTAATCCACCAAATTTGCATGTTCGTTTATAAGATAACAACATCAGTGGTGGCATAAACCAAACCACTTGGGCGGAGAACATCGATATTAGGTGACAATTTATTAACAATTGCAAACCGTATGTCGTCAAACATGTTTGACCATCAGTAACTCACCTATCAGGTGAGCTAAATACTGTAAACATACATTTAAACCAAAAATATTTGCTGAAATCACTAAGCAATATGGACACCAGATATCGATTCCTTATATCCAATTAAATCACCACGTACTAACTTACGTCACATGAAACCAATCTCAAGGCAGCGGCAATGGAGACATTCCCGCGTATTGAGGGGTGGGGGGAACCTAATCTCTATGTTTTCCTTTCCTTCCACCTCTTCAATAGGTACTACGGCTTCATCAGTCGGGTACTACGCAAATTACAGTGGACCAAGTCCACGAGCATGGTTCCCAGTGATCCTCGACATGGTCATTAAAAGAATTGCAGAATTGGGAAGACCATTGCTGTGCTTGGATCAGCAGCACTGTCAACCTGATGACAGTATTCCGTCACATATCCTAGGGAACATACCTGAGGAGCATCAAGAAATGGTACACTGTTTCCAAAACAGGAATTACACATTCAACTATAACAAAAAACTGTACTGGAGCTCCTGGCAGGTCTTCACCACAATGAAGGACATGTTCTGTTAGCCTACTCAACTTGGGTACCGCTCACTGGTGATCAGATACAGGAGAGGTATATCAATCCATTCCCCAGAAATAGGTACACCCAAATTGGGATGTCAGTGAAATCCTGACATACCTTAGGGGATGATCACCAGCCAGGTCACTCACCCTGGAACAGCCTACCCTGAAGATGGACATGCTGGTGGCCTTACATCAACACAAAGAGCCAGCTCTCCCATCTACTGCGATGGGACAACATGGTTATAACACCAGATAGTGTCACATGCCCATTCAAGGGTTGGCCAAACAGAACAGACCAGGAACATCAGGTCCAGTCATGAAATTCCGGGCATACCCACCTGAACCACGTTTTATGTGTCATGACCCACTTAGAGATCGACACAATAAGGAATACCGAGGGAGAGGAAAAAGCCTTATGGGTCAGCCACAGGAAACCTTATGGTCGGGTGACGAGCTAAACTATCTCTAGTGGCTCAAGCAGGTACTGGGAGTTGCTGGAGTAAATACTAACGTGTATAAAATCTTATTCCACCAGGACAGCTTCCACGTCAGTAACTAAGAGGATGGACGAGCCTATGGACCACATCCTGGCTACTGCAGGGTGGTCTAGGGAGTATACGTTCCAAACTTTTATAACAAACCACTGACAGAACCTGTATCGTTTGCAGAAAAAGAATCTGCAAAAAATATATAATTTAAGCCCGGGTGAGCAATTGGTCTTGTTGTTGTTAATAACACCATTATTGTTTTTACAAACAGATTCATGGTTGATTACGATAACATACTTCCTCCCTCGAATGACTTCGGCAGCGAGTGAAGTATGAACTGTTACACGGTTTGAAATCACAGAGCTTTGAAGTCTTCACGTAGTCACTCACGTGACTCCGAAGTAAAATAGTAAGATTAAACGAGAACTTACCAGTTTGAAGTTTGATCTGTATTTTATGAGGAGTTACGATGAGGGATTACGTGCCCTCCGCTCCCACCCTCATTATATGGATCAAACTAATAAATTGATGTCTCCTTATCTTTACTATGTTTACTTCAAATAACTGTGTCTATCTGTGATTCCACACCGCTGCTTGGAAGTATGCCGCGCCTGCGCACTGAGCGGGTTCTTCACGTAATCCCTCATCGTAACTCCTCATAAAATACAGATCAAACTTCAAACTGGTAAGTTCTCGTTTAATCTTACTATTCTGCTTTACTCTTCAGTAATAGAATTTCCCACGGTGCCTCATTAAGTGGGCTGATTTTCTTTTTGTTCAGTGGGTTTACTGAACATGCCTTAAATCGGCCATGCTTTCACCCGATCTATATTGATCTGGATCTTCACGCTGCCTCGGGAAAGCGGCCAACATTACCAAAGACGTTCCACACCGGTCATTCCTTTTCCCCATTCGCGTTGGGGAAAAGACACGGAAGCTTGATAGCATGACCCACCGGTCAGCAGAATTTATAGAACACTAGACGACCCGAGGACCCGCTGGGTCCCCGTTGTGACCACAGACATGGCGATCTGAAAATGGCGCCGGGCCCGGCAACCCTCCCCCAACTGCGCAGGCGCGGCTGACGGGACCGGCAAGTGGGAGCGCATTGCCACGTTGAAACTTGTCCCATTCACAGTATAAAGCTCGTTAAATTTTATAAAGTGATTTACTTTTTAAAATATAATGAAACTTGATACTTCAAATCGCAGGCGAATGGTGGGTAAGGTGTCCCTAAAATTGTTAGAAACATAGAAAATAGGTGCAGGAGGAGGCCATTCGGCCCTTCAAAACAGCACCGCCATTCAATGTGATCATGGCTGATCATCCCCAATCAGTACCACCCCCCCCCCCCCCCCGTTCCTGCCCTCTCCCCATATCCCCTGACTCAGCTATTTTTAAGAGCCCTATCTAGCTTTCAAAAGCATCCAGAGAACCTGCCTCCACCACCCTCTGAGGCAGAGAATTCCACAGACTCACAATTCTCTGTCCCCTATCAATAACCCGTGCCTGCCTTCTCCCCATATCCCTTGAATCCACTAGCCCCCTAGAGCTCTATCTAACTCTCTCTTAAATCCATCCAGTGACTTGGCTTCCACTGCCCTCTGTGGCAGGGAATTCCATAAATTTACAACTCTCTGGGTGAAAATATGTTTTCTCACCTCAGTCTTAAATGACCTCCCCTTTATTCTAAGACTGTGGCCCGTGGTTCTGGACTCGCCCAACATTGGGAATATTTTTCCTGCATCTAGCTTGTCCAGTCCTTTTGTAATTTTATATGTTTCTACCTGTATAAGATCCCCCTCATCCTTCTAAACTCCAGTGTTGTGCTATCGCGTACCGTTTTGGCTGTATTTCTGGAACATACATACATACATACATACAAGATACATTTAGTTCTGTGTAGATAGATAGATCGCACAGTACTGCAGTGGCATGGCCTATGTTCTACAAATATGTCACTATTAGTTTAGTTTTTAGTTTACAGTTTAGTTTAAAGATACAGGGCGGAAACAGGCCCTTCTGCCCATCGAGTCCGAGCAGACCAGCGATCCCCACATATTAACAATACCCTACACACACTGGAGACAATTCTGGAGACAATTTTGCATTCATACCAAGCCAATAAACTTACAAACCTGTACGTCTTTGGAGTGGGGGAGGAAAACAAAGATTTTGGAGAAAACCCACGCCTGTCACAGGGAGAACGTACAAACTCCATACAGACAGTACCTGTATTCAGGATCGAACCCGGGTCTCTGGCGCTGTAATGCAGCAGCTCTACCGCTACGCCACCGTGCTGCCGCTTCGTTTAGAGATATAGCGTTGAAATAGACCCTTTGGTCCACGGAATCTGCGCTGACACTAGCTCTATAACACATTAGGAACAATTTACTGAAGCTAATTAACCTACAAACTTGTACGTCATTGGTTTGTAGGATGAAACAGGAGCACCCGGAGGAAACCCACGTGGTCACAGGGAGGGATAGCGTTTTAAAGAGATATACTGTATGGCATTTTTCTTTACAAAGAGGGGTGGTGAGTGCCTGAAGCATTGCCAGTGGTGGTGGTGGAGGCAGCTACGATATTGCCTTTAGGACTTTTAGGTAGACACATGGATATGCAGGAAAGAGGGAACGGTGGGAGATTGATGCAAGCAAAGAATTTCACTGTGACAATATAATATTCATTCATTCGATGGATTAAGTTCAAGAAGATAATGAATTTGTCTTGGCATTATGTTCGACACATTGTGGACCAGAAGGCCTATTCCTGAGATGTGGTGTTCTTTGTTCTAAACATGCCAATCTGAGCCAGTCCTATTTACCTGCATTTGGCCCATATACCTCCAGATCTTTCTTATCCATATACCGGTTCAAATGTTCGAGTCATAGAGTGATACAGTGTGGAAACAGGCTCTTCCGCCCAACTCGCCCACACCGGCCAACAATGTCCCAGCTAACCTAGTCCCGCTTGCCTGCGCTTGGTCCATAACCGTCCAAACCTGTCCTATCCATGTCCTATCCAACTGTTTCTTAAACGATGGGATAGTCCCAGCCTCAACTACCTCATCTGGAAGCTTGTTCCATACATGTGTGAAAAAGTTACCTCTCGGATTAAATCTATTAAATCTTTTCCCCTTCATTTTGAACCTATGTCCTCTGGTCCTCGATTCTCCTACTCTGGATAAAAGACTGTGCATCTACCCGATCTATTCCTCTCATGATTTTGTACACCTCTATAAGATCGCCCCTCATCCTCCTGCGCTCCATGGAATAGAGACCCAGCCTGCTCAACACACACCCAGATGTTGATATAGCACACACCCAGGTGTTGATATAGAACCTGCTTCAACTACCTCCTCTGACTGCTCATTCCATATACCTATCACCCGGCGCAGTGGTAGAGTTGCTGCCTCACAGCACCAGACATCTGCGTTAGCTCCTGACTATTGGTGCTGTCTGTAAGGAGTATGTACGTTCCCCTGTGACCACATGGGCTTTCTCTGGGTGCTTTGGTTTCCTCCCACACTCCAAAGCCTTACAGGTTTGAAGTTCAATTTGGCTTTGGTAAAAGAAGTGTAAATCACCCCTAGTGTGTGGGATAGTGCTGGTGTACAGGGTAATTGCTGGCCGGAGCGGACTCGGTGTTTCTAAACTAAACTAAACTATGATAAACCACCCCGCTGTGTGAACAAGTTATCCCTCGGATTCCTATTACATTTTTATGTATGCCTCTAGTTCTTGATTCTGCTGCACTGCAAAAAAAGACTGGCCGTTCACCCTGTCCATTCCCCTCATTCATTGAAACACTTCCACCAGATCACCCCTCAACCTCTAGCTCTGCAAGGAATAAAGTCCGAGCCTGCCCAACATCTCCCTATTGTGCAGGCCTTCGAGCCCTGGCAATATCCTCGTATATCATCCCTGCTCTCTTTCCAGCTTAATGGCATCTTTCCTATAGCAGGATGAGCAACACTGAACACACTATGCCAAATGCGGTCTCATTTCTGTCTAATTGGAATATTTCCAGTCCATTGAAAGCTTGGCAGCGAGAATGGTAGTGGATCTTGCAGCTCAGGAACGACTTTGCAAATTAGTCAATGTCATCTAGGGTTGTGGACCGGGATATTGTAGAAACAAGGAACTGCTGATGCTGGTTTACAAAAAGACACAAAGTGCTGGAGTAACTCAGCGGGTCAGGCAGAATCTCTGCTGATTTAGTTAAATGACCAAAACGGTTGATGAAGCCAGAGCTGTAGACCTGGGAATATGGATTTCAGTAAGGCATTCGACAAAGTTCCACATGGTAGGCTGCTCTGGAAGGTTAGATCCCATGGGATCCAAGGAGAGATAGCTGAATGGATAGAAAAGAGGGGTAACTTCTTTACACAATGGATGGTGGGTGTATGGAATGAGCTGCCGGAGGAGGTAGTTGAGGCTGGTACACTCACGTATAACGAACATTTGGACAGGTACATGGATAGGACGGGTTTAGAGGGATATGGAACAAAAGCAGGCAGGTGGGACTAGTGTAGATGGGACATGTTGGCCAGTTTGGGCAGGTTGGGCCGAAGGGCCTGTTTCTACGCTGTAAGACTCTGTTTCTGTGACTCTATGACTCAAGAGGAGATTAGTTTAACTTGGCAACATGTCCAGCACAAGTGGATCATTGTGGGCCGAACGGCCTGTTCCTGTGCTGTGAAGTGGAGATGGTCGAAAATTTCAAATTCCTAGTAATCAAATGTCACCAATAACTCCTCATGGACCACCCTATATTGAAGCGACAACCAAGAAAGAACACCAACGTCTCTACTTCCTTAGAAGGCTTCGGAAGTTCGGCATGTCCCCATCAACTCTCACCAACTCCTACAGATGCGCCGTAGAAAACATTTTATCGGGATGCATCACAGCTTCATTTGGGAACAGCTCCATCCAGGACCGCAAGAAATTGCAGAGAATTGTGGACGCAGCCCAGACCATCACACAAACCAACCTCCTTTCTATTGACTCCATTTATCCCTAACACAAGACCAGCAGCATAATCAAGGACCAGTTGCCCCCTAGCCTCTCCCTCTTCTCCCATCTCCCATCTGGCACAAGAAGTGTGAAAATGCACACCTCCAGATTCA
Organism: Amblyraja radiata; assembly: GCF_010909765.2. Taxonomy (NCBI): domain Eukaryota; kingdom Metazoa; phylum Chordata; class Chondrichthyes; order Rajiformes; family Rajidae; genus Amblyraja; species Amblyraja radiata. Next base: position 121,065,536 of record NC_045957.1, on the reverse strand, counting down.
GGGACAGTTTCTTCCCAGCTGGTATCAGGCAACCGAATCATCCTAACACAACCAGAGAGCAGCCCTGAACTACTATCTAACTCTTTGATGACTCTCGGATATCCTTGATCAGACTTTGCTGGCTTTACCTTGCACGTATCATGTGTCTATTCACTAGAAATGGATCAATGTAATCATGTATTGTCTTTTTGCTGACTGGCTAGCACGCAACAAAAGCTTTTCTCTATACCTCGGTACACGTGACAAACTAAATTGAATGAAACTGTGCCGTACGTTCTATGTCATACTAAAGTGAATGTCCTTCCTCAAATTAGGGGACCAAAACTGCACACAATACTCCAGGTGTGGTCTCACTAGGGCTCTGTACAACTGCAGAAGGACCCTTTGCTCCTATATTCGATTCCTCTCGTTATAAAGGCCAACATGCCATTCGCTTTCTTCACTGCCTGCTGTACCTGCATGCTTACTTTCATAGACTGATGTACAATGACCCCCAGATCCCTTGTACTTCCCCTTTCCCAACTTGCCGCCATTTAGATTGTAATCTGCCTTCCTGTTTTTACTACCAAAGTGGATTACAGGTGCACAACCTTTTATCCGAAAGCCTTGGGACCAGACACTTTTCGTAATTCAGAATTTGTCGGTCTTCGGAATGAAATTTTTTAGCGTAGATTTTAAGGCTGGCTCAGTGGTAGAGTGCTCGGCTCATATCCGCAAGGTCGCGAGTTTGCGCCTTGATCCCGGCAGTAAACTCGGTCGTGAGTTTGAGTCTTCAATGTAGTTTTTTCTTGCAGAATAAATGTTTGTATGAAATGCAGTGTAGGAGAGGTGTATGATTGTGTGGCAGAACTTTGGAAGTGATTGCCCACCAGTCTAAAACGCCGCTGTGTCTCCCTGTCCCTGGATAGCAGGGGCGATCAAATAGCACAATACCCTCTCCCCTCCAACTCCAGAGGAATCCGCTCCCCGATGGGCCGCTACGGCGACAAGTGGCAGTTTGCCCACAGCCCGAGCTGCGCCCCCTCATCCGCCACCCCAAGAACAAGACGTACCTTGCACACCATCAGCTTCTGCCCCTACGTGTCTCCTCTGGAGTTGGAGACGGGCTGGGCTGGAGTTGCTGCTGGCTGTGGTCTCTGGGATCTCCGTGCTTGCAGTGGCCTGGGGGTCGGTGTCCCGTTGGTCCGACGTCTCCGGCCACCCCCCTGGACAGGAGCTGAGACTGGGAACTGTACCGCCTTGCCCCCTCCCTCTGCAACTGCAAAAACCCCACTCTCCTGCAAGGGCGGTACAGTTCCCGGAGGATGGCAGGAGGCCGGAGTTCAGGACCAACAGGAACCCGCTCCCCGATGGGCCCCTATGACGCCCCGAGCTGCGCCCCGTCATCAGCGGGGCTGGGCTGGGCTGCTGTTGGCTGTGGTCTCTGGATCTCCGTGCTTGCAGTGGGCCTGGGGTCGGTGTCCCGATGAGGGGGCGCAGCTCGGGGAACGGCTTCTGTGGTCCTGACGTCTCCGGCCAGTTTGCAGTTTTCCTCTGGAGTTGGAACGGGGCTGGGCTGCTGCTGGCTGTGGTCTCTGGGAACTCCGTGCTTGCGGTGGGCCTGGGGTCGGTGTCCCGTTGGTCCTGACGTCTCCGGTGACTGGCACTGACCTGCTGGCATCGCCGACGTGAAGACAGTGCAAAGCCCCCGCGCGCCGGTGCAATGAGCGGGAGCTGGAGAGGGAGGGAAGGGGTCACACACATGGCCGGGAAGCAGAGGGGTGTAGGTGGGGTGAAACTGAAGGGCGACAATCTGCTGCTGCCTGCCCCGCTGAGTTTAAAAGTTCCCACGCAAGACTCACGATACACTGTGTATCGTCAGTCTACCGTGGGAACTTTTTAACTCAGCGGGCAGCAGCAGCATATTGTCAATTATTAACCCTCCCCCGCAATATAGCCTCACCTTCTCTTTTATGAATGGGGATTTAGTTCCCCTTTCTTCGAGGACCGACCGGAGGTTCCGCTGTCACCTCTGCAGGCCGCCCTCGGTGAACGTTTTCAAGGACCTTTCTTCAAGGACCGAAAAATGGCCGCTATTCGGAGGTTTTCGTTAAAAGGTCTTCGGATAAAAGGTTGTGCACCTGTACTACCAAGTGGATAACCCAACCTGATGCCATTTAGATAGTCCTTTTCTTCTGAGATTATTCTGATCTTAGTCAATGGTGTATCGATAATATTGTCTCAGTCAGCAAAGCTGGGAATGCAAATTGTTTTTTGATTCTGGGGAGGAAGCTGCAGGGTTTGGTCACCAAACAAACATTGCCACCTCTAATTGAGTGTAGAAATACACATCCCCGAGAGAAACAAACTGGTCGCAGTGTAATTTTGTGACTAGAAAACGAGGGTACAAATGTGATTTCCTGCTACATCATCCAGAACCTCATCCAAAGTTACTCTAATTGCTTTAAAAACTGCATTTGAACAAGATGTGCCTAGAAATCGGATTATATTGTGCTGTTTCTCTTCAGTGCGATGTGATTGAAAATTGATTATTCAGAAATTAGTCTGGGTTGTTCCTGCTGTGACTCACCATTGGAACCTTGAAACATAGAAACATAGAAAATAGGTGCAGGAGGAGCCCATTCGGCCCTTCGAGCCAGCACCGCCATTCATTGTGATCATGGCTGATCGTCCCCTATCAATAACCCGTGCCTGCCTTCTCCCCATATCCCTTGACTCCACTGGCCCCTCGAGCTCTATCTAACTCTCTCTTAAATCCATCCAGTGACTTGGCCTCCACTGCCTTCTGTGGCAGGGAATTCCACAAATCCACAACTCTCTGGGTGAAAATGTTTTTTCTCACCTCAGTCTTAAATGGCCTCCCCTTTATTCTAAGACTGTGGCCCCTGGTTCTGGACTCGCCCAACATTGGGAACATTTTTCCTGCATCTAGCTTGATCTGACGTCTGTGCCACAGCTGGCACAGGAACTAGTTTAGAACCACAGCGCGGAAACAAGCCCTTCGGCCCACTGCTGCCCAGTACACTGCCACTATCCTACGCACCAGGGGTAATTTGCAGAAGCCAATTAACCCGCACGTCTTTGGAGTGTGGGAGGAAAACTGGAGCACCCGGAGGAAACCCACGTGGTCACAGGGAGAATACAGACATCACCCATAGTCAGGATCAAACCCGGGTCTCTGGCGCTGTAAGGCAGCGTCTCTACCGCTGTGTCGCTGTGCTGCAATGTTGCACCTCATATTCCAAATCTTTTGGAGCAGCGTGACATTGGGAGTGACAGCGGGTAGAGCAGCTGCCTCACAGCGCCAGAGGCCCGGGTTCGATCCCATCCTCAGGTGCTATCTGTGTGTGTGTGTGTGGAGTTTGCACGTTCTACCTGTACTCGTATTTGTGCAATGACAATAAAGTTGAATCTAATCTAATCTAATCTAATCTAATCTTCTCCCTGTGACCACGTGGGTTTCCTCCGGGTGCTCCGGTTTCCTCCCACATACCCTAAACGTGTGGATTTGTAGGTTAATCGGCCCTCTGTAAATTGCCAATAGTGTGTAGGGAGTGGATGAGAAAGTGGGATAACATAGAACTAGTGTGAACGGGTGATCGATGGTCAGCGTGGACTTGATGGGCCCAAGCGCCTGTTTCCATGCTGTAGCTTTCTTTTTTTTAATTTATTAGAAGCAAATGTACAAAAATAGAACCAACGGTATATGAAATAATACAGTTATTGTACAGCTTCAATTTTAACATTTAGCTATACTTGGAAGAAAAGAAAGGAGAAAAAGCAAGAAAGAGAGAGTGAAACGTGCAAAGATAGAACCCCTAGACCACCTCCAGTTTAAATTCCATTTGGAATATTTTGGAGGACCAAGAAACCAAGAACCAAGAAAATGGTGTAACCAAAGAGTGAATAAATGAAAGAAAGAGGAGAGGAATAGAAAAAATAAGAAAAATAAAAGGACAAAAAGAGAAAGAAAGAAAAAAGTGGTGATATACCTGCCTCACATCCCTCCCCACCCACCTCATCCAACCTGTAATTAGATTTAAATCCAAAGTTGTGTTGTACCATACTATCCTTGTAATAAATCAATGAATGGTGTCCATGTCTTTGAAAAATTATCTGTTTTTTCTGCCAAGAGATGTAGCGTCTCGGACATGTTTATAATCCACATCTTAAGAGTAGGAACTGATGTATGTTTCCAAAATTTGAGTATTCGTTTTTTCGCCGTTATCAGGCCATAGTTAAGGAAACGTCTTTGAGATAATGATAGCTCAGAGAAGGCTTCTGACGTACCTAGAATAATTAATTCCGTATCGGGCCCCAATTTATTTTTAATGTTTTTGAAAAAATGTCAAAAATCCCTCTCCAGAAGTTATGTAACTTTATACAAGAGACAAAGGAATGTGTTATAGTTGCTTCCTGAAGAAGACATTCACAATGTCAATGGGCTAAGTGTTCAGCTGGCGACCGGAAGGTAGCCGGTTCGAATCCCGCTTGGAGTGCATACTGTCGTTGTGTCCTTGGGCAAGACACTTCACCCACCTTTGCCTGTGTGTGAATGTGTGTGAGTGATTGGTGGTGGTCGGAGGGGCCGTAGGCGCAGATTAGCAGCCACGCTTCCGTCAGTCTGCCCCAGGGCAGCTGTGGCTACAGAAGTAGCTCACCACCACCGAGTGTGACTGAGGAGTGAATGAATAATGCGATGTAAAGCGCCTTGAGTATTCTAGAAAGGCGCTATATAAATCCCATCCATTATTATTATTATTATTCAAGCTGCAGCTTTCAATCCAGCTTGAACCATACTTTCCCCGGAGCGCCCATCGCAGGGCATTGCTGGGAGGTATGCATGTGAATGCTGTACATCCGTACCCAAACCACCGAGTCTCACCCCGCTCACTCCCTCTTCTCCCCTCACCCATCAGGCAAGAGGTACAGAAGTGTGAAAACGCACACCTCCAGATTCAGGGACAATTTCTTCCCAGCTGTTATCAGGCAACTGAACCATCCTACCACAACCAGAGAGCAGTGCTGAACTACTATCTACCTCATTGGAGACCCGCAGACTATCTTTGATCGAACTTTACTGGCATTTTCTTGCACTAAACGTCACTCCCTTATCATGCATCTGTACACTGCGAATGGCCCGATTGTAATCATGTATTAAAGTCACAAGCCCATAAGTGATAGGAGTAGAATTAGGCCTTTGGGCCCATCGAGTCTACTCCGCTATTCAATCATGGCTGATCTATCTCTCCCTCCTAACCCCATTCTCCTGCCTTCTACTCTTAACACTTGGCACCCGTACTAATCAAGAATCTATCTATCTCTGCCGTAAAAGGAATTCCACAGATTCACCGCCCTCTGACTAAAGAAATTTATCCTAATCCCCTTCCTAAAAGAACGTCCGTTAATTCTGAGGCTGAATCAATGAGGTCCCCCCCTCATCCTTCTAAACTCCAGCGAGTACAGGCCCAGTGCCATCAAACGCTCATCATACGTTAACCCACTCATTCTCGTAAACCTCCTCGGGACCCTCTCCAGAGCCAGCACATCCTTCCCTAGATATGGGGCTCAAAACTGCTCACGATATTCCAAATGCGGCCTGACCAGCGCCTTATAGAGCCTCAGCATTACATCCCTGATTTTGTATACAAGCCCTCTCGAAATAAATGCTAGCATTGAGTTTGCTTTCCGCTGACTGGATAGCACACAATAAAAGAGCATTTCACTGTACCTCGGTACACATGACAATCAGCCAAACCAAACCTAACTAAACTAATCCAAACCATGTTCCCCATCCCCAGCAAGCTCTATCTTTCCTCCCGCATGTTCATAGATTCGAGGAGCAGAAATAGGCCATTCGGCCCATCAAGTCTACTCCGCCGTTCAATCATGACTGATCTATCTTTCCCTCTCGACCCCATTCTCCTTCCTTTCCCCATAACCCCTGACCCCCCGTAACCCCTGACTCCCCCCGTAACCCCTGACACCCCATAACCCCTGAACCCCCATAACCCCAGAGTTCAATGCGCTGGGGTAGGGGATCAGATGAGGTGGGTTTAAATGGAAAGAGGGTGGTGGGTATATAGAACAAACTGCCAGAGAAGGTAGTTGAGTCAGGTACTATAAGACACTTGGACAGGTACATAGATAGGAAACGTTTAGAGGGATATGGTCCAAACGTGAGCAAACGGGATTAGCTTAGATGGGCCATGTTGGCCAGCCCCGTAGAGTCATTCAACACAGAAATGATTTGGATGAGAACATACAGGGCAGGATTAGCAAGTTTACTCGAATACAAAAGTTTTGCAGATAATGAAGATGGTTGTGAACGATTGCAGCAGGATCTGGATCGATTGGCCAGGTGGGCGGAGGAATGGTTGATGGAATTTAATACAGCGAAGTGTGAGATGTTGCATTTTGGGACGTCGAACAAGGGCAGGACCTACACAGTGAATGGTCGGCCTCTGGGTAGTGTTGTAGAGCAGAGGGATCTAGGAGTACAGGTGCATGGTTCCTTGAAGGTCGAGTCGCAGGTAGATAAGGTGGTCAACAAGGCTTTTGGCACTTTGGCCTTCGTCAGTCAGAGTATTTAGTATAGAAGTTGGGAGGTCATGTTGCAGTTGTATAAGACGTTGGTGAGACTGCATTTAGAAGATTGTGTTCAGTCTGGGCACCGTGTTAAAAGAAAGACATTGTTAATCTTGAAAGCGTTCAGAAAAGATTTACAAGGATGTTGCCAGAACTAGAGGGTGTGAGCTATAGGGAGAGGTTGAGTAGGATGGGTCTCTATTTCAAGGAGCGCAGGAGGATGAGGAGAGATCTTATAGAGGTGTACAAAGTCATGAGAGGAATAGATTGGGTGGATGCACAGAGTCTCTTGCCCAGAGTAGAGGAATCGAGGACCAGAGGACATAGTAAGTAAGTAAGTCAATTTTATCTACATAGCGCGTTTAAATCAACTTGCGTTGAAACCAAAGTGCTTTACATTGAAGAGATAATTAAGTTTCCGTACATCCATAGAAAAATTAATAAAAAGTAAAATGACACAACACATTATAGAATTTAACATGAACGTCGCCCACAACAGAATCAACATTTTCCATTGCGGGAAAGGCATCAGAAAGTTAAGTCCTCTTCCTCTGTGATCACCCGAGGTCGGGGCCTATTTGTGGGCTCCGCAGCCAGTCCGATGTTTTCATTCCCTCTTGCCGGAAAGATGGAACTCCGGCGTCGGGTGAACACTCCTCAGTGGCTTGGAATGTCTGGAGCGGCCGGTGAGATTCAAGATGAGGGGAAAAAGATTGAATAGGAATTCACTGTAAGGCCTTTTATTGCTTTCTGCTTTCAGCTGGTGCTCAGGACCGGGTGGGATATGCCTTTGGCCTGGGCCTTGAACGACTGGCGATGATTCTGTACGGAATACCAGACATCCGCTTGTTCTGGAGTGAGGACGAACGATTCTACAGACAGTTCCAGGTTACTCACATTGACCAGAAAGTCACATTTCAGGTAAAAAAATATGCAATTTTTCATTTCTACACATGCATTGACACCTGGACAGCTGCATGGATAGGAAAGGTTTAGAGGCATATATAGACCAAATGCAGGCATATTGGTAAGAAGGAACTGCAGATGCTGGTTTACACTGCTGGTTTACACCGCAGATAGACACAAAATGCCGGAGTAACTCAGCGGTACAGGCTGAATCTCTGGAGAGAAGGATTGGGTGACGTTTTGGGTCGAGACCCTTCTTCGGACTGAGAGTCAGAGGAGAGAGGGAGACAGAGATACGGAAAGGTCAGCCTCCTGTGATCTCCTGGTTGCCAAACACCTTACACCCCCCTGCCCCCCCCACACTGACCTTTCTACCCTAAGCCTCCTCTTCTGTCAGAGTGAGGCCTAATGCAAATTAAATTTTGTATGCCTCGTTGTCACCTTCCCCTAGCTAACAATGATCCGTTCTATAATAATATAATAATAATATAATAATAATAATAATATATTTTATTGTCATTGCACATAGGTGCAATGAGATTTGGAATGCGGCTTCCATCCGATAGTCATAACTTAAACTACTAATAAAATTTAGATACCCCGAGAAACATGATTTATAAAAAAAAAAGAACTAAAAGTAAAACCGTTTAAAGTGCAAATATGTCTGTGCCAGGTCTATGTGCATGAATACAGTTCATGAGGGTGGGGGGGCACCCAGCAGGACCGGTTCAGAGCAGCGATAACTCTGGGGATGAAGCTGTTCCTGAGTCTGGAGGTGCGGGCGTAGAAGGCCTTGTAACGTCTGCCGGAAGGTAGGAGTTCGAACAGACTCTTGCAAGGGTGTGAGGAGTCTTTGTGGATGCTTCTACATTTTCCTTGAACTTCGTCCCCTTTGATCTTTCATTTTCACACCTTACCCTTCCATATCTCTGTCTCTCTCTCCCCTGACTCAATCTGAAGAAGGGTCTCGACCCGAAACGTCACCCGTTCCTTCTCTCCTGAGATGCAGGCACGTGGGGCTTAAATGGGGCACCTGGGTCGGCATGGACGAGTTGGGCCAAAGGGCCTTTTTCCGTGCTCCGTGCCTCTATGACTGGTCTAAATATCAGCCTAATAATCTCCCTCCACCAACAATCCCCTTGTGCTGCTTCACGCTTTGGTTGTCTTGGTGTTGCTAAGGTGAAGAGGCAAGCGTGTTTTATGGTTATATGTCCCGAAAAGAGGTGAATTAAATTCTTACTTGCAGCAGCACAACAGATACGGTATGTAAACAGAGTACTCTGCAAAAAAAACCCATCATTAAAAAAAGTCTGGTATATAAAAACAGACAAACAAATAATGGGCGGCACAGGTGGGCGGAGTTTGTACGTTCTCCCCGTGACCACGTGGGTTTTATCCGAGATCTTCAGTTTCCTTCCACACTCCAAAGACGTACAGATTTGTGGACTAACTGGCTTCCATATAACTGTAAATAGCCCCTAGTTTACTTCTTTCGTGCCCATCTTCCATGTTACAAATGTTGACATCGCCGCCATCGTCCGTCTTGAAAAGGACGCGAGCTTCCGGCGACAATCAGTGGGAGCCGTCACTTGTAGCAATAGATGATGGAGGCAGCAGAATTAGCTCAGGATACTCAGGTCTCCAGCCCCGCGACGTGGAACGCTTCTGCTATGGTGCCAATTGTCCCGAGTGTGTGTAGGATCTGTTGTTAAGGGCCTGTCCCACTGTACGAGGTAATTCAAGAGCTCTCCCGAGTTTAAAAAAAAATCAAACTCGTGGTAAGCACGTAGAATGTACGTAGCGGGTACGTCGGAGCTCGGGACGTCTCTTAGCCGCTCGTAACGCTAACGGCAGGTACTCGGGAAGCGCGGTAATAGACAATAGGTGCAGGAGTAGGCCATTCGGCCCTTCGAGCCAGCTGTTGCAATTACATTAGATTGGGAGGGCGGCACGGTGGTGCAGCTGCAGAGTTGCAGCGTCAGAGACCTCGGTTCAATCCCGACTACAGGTGCCGTCTGTACGGAGTCTGTCTGTTCTCCCCGTGACCTGCGTGGGTTTTCCCCGAGATCTTCGGTTTCCTCCCACACTCCAAAGACGTACAAGTTTGTAAGTTAATTGGCTTGAGTTTGTATACTTGGTATAAGTGTAAATTGTCCCCAGTGTGTAGGCCTGTGTTAATGTGCCGGGATCGCTGGTTGGTGCGGACTCGATGGGCCGAAGGGTTTGTTTCCACGCTGTATCTCTACACTAAACAAAAATTCCAGGATAATGACCCAACGTCAACGAGACTAAGTCAGATCCCTGCAATGACGACACTTAACTAGTGCCAAGACCACAGAAGCACGGGAGCAACATCAGGGGAGAGATTGCTTTGGCTTTGTGTAATGGTGTGAAATGTGACAGCATGGAGGAAGCCAGTTGGAATACGATTTATTATTGTCACGTGTATTGTGAAAAGCTTCTTTTAGTTTTGTTTCTTACGCCCCCTTCGGTCATGGCTGACCTTGGGTGTCTCCAGGGTGCTATTCCCTATATGGAGGACGCCCTGTGCGTGACTTTGTTTAACGTGGGGAGACTGGTGCACAGACAGCCACCCCACGGTCCTTGACAGATCAGGATCAGGATCCAGTGGCATGGAGTCCAAGACGACCGGAGACCCTTTACTGCTGCAGCCTTCATCCGCCTTCCCAGCCGTTGTGACGCTCCACTAAGGTCAGCCATCGTCCTCCGCCTGTCCCACCATTGAGGTCTTGGTTGGATTGCTCTTTGTCAGAGACCTCCCCCCCTCGACCTTAACGCCATGGGTGACCCTACCAGGAGCACAGCTCCAGACGGCATCGCTCTCAGGATCTCAGGTCCACACAAGTTTCTCCACCACAACAAGGTGACAATCTACGGAGTTTTGTTTATAGATACAGCATTAAAACAGGCCCTTCGGCCCATCAATAGACAATAGGTGTAGGAGTAGGCCATTCGGCCCTTTGAACCAGCACCGCCATTCAATAGGATCATGGCTGATCATCCCCAATCAGGACCCCGTTCCTGCCTTCTCCCCATATCCCCTGACTCAGCTATCTTTAAGAGCCCTATCTAGCTCTCTCTTGAAAGTATCCAGAGAACTGGCCTCCACCGCCCTCTGAGGCAGAGAATTCCACAGACTCACCACTCTCTGTGTGAAAAAGTGTTTCCTCATCTACACTCTATATGGCTTACCCCTTATTCTTAAACTGTGGCCCCTGGTTCTGGACTCCCCCAACATCGGCAACATGTTTCCAGCCTCTAGCGTGTCCAAACCCTTAATAAATCTTATATGTTTCAAAAAGATTCCCTCTCATCCTTCTAAATTCCAGAGTATACAAGCCCAGCCGCTCCATTCTCTCAGCATATGACAGTCCCACCATCCCGGGAATGAACCTGGTGAATCTACGCTGCACTCCCACAATAGCAAGAATGTCCTTCCTCAAATTAGGAGACCAAAACTGCACACAATACTCCAGGTGTGGTCTCACTAGCGCCCTATACAACTGCAGAAGGACCTCTTTGCTCCTATACTCAACTCCTCTTGTTATGAAGGCCAACAAGCCAATCGCTTTCTTCACTGCCTGCTGTACCTGCATGCTTACTTTCATAGACTGATGAACAAGGACCCCCAGATCCCGTTGTACTTCCCCTTTTCCCAACTTGACACCGTTTAGATAATAATCTGCCTTCCTGTTTTTGCTACCAAAGTGGACGACATTATCCACATTAAACTGCATCTGCCATGCATCTGCCCACTCACCCAACTTATCCAAGTCACCCTGCATTCTAATATCATCCTCCTCACACTGCCACCCAGCTTTGTGTCATCTGTAAATTTGCTAATACTTTGAATTCCTTCATCTAAATCATTGATGTATATTGTAAATAGCTGCGGCCCCAGCACCGAGCCTTGCGGTACCCCACTAGTCACTGCCTGCCATTCTGAAAGGGACCCGTTAATCCCTACTCTTTGTTTCCAGAGTATGATTGACTCCAGCAACTTCCCCACCACCGATGTCAGGCTAACTGGTCTATAATTCCCTGTTTTCTCTCTCACGCCTTTCTTAAAAAGTGGGATAACATTTGCTACCCTCCAATCCACAGGAACTGATCCTGAATCTATAGAACATTGGAAAATGATCACCAATGCGTCCACGATTTCTAGAGCCACTTCCTTACGTACCCTGGGATTCAGACCATCAGGCCCTGGGGATTTATCAGTCTTCAGTCCCATCAGTGTACCCAACACCATTTCCTGCCTAATGTGGATTTCCTTCAGTTCCTCCCCAGATCACCCCAGACCCTCTGGCCACTACTATATCAGGAAGATTGTTTGTGTCCTCCCTAGTGAAGACAGATCCAAAGTACCTGTTCAACTCCTCTGCTCTTTCCTTGCTCCCCATAATAAATTCACCTTTTTCAGTCTTCAAGGGTCCAATTTTGGTCTTAACTAATTTTTTCCTCTTCACATACCTAAAGAAGCTTTTACTATCCTCCTTTATATTCTTGGCTAGCTTACCTTCGTACCTCATCTTTTCTCCCCGTATTGCCTTTTTGGTTATCTTCTGTTGCTCTTTAAAAGATACCCAATCCTCTTGCTTCACGCTCATCTTTGCTATGTTGGACTTCTCTTTTATTTTTACACTGTCCCTGACGTCCCTTGTCAGCCACGGGTCGCCCCTTACTCCCCTTGGAATCTTTCTTCCTCTTTGGAATGAACTGACCCTGCACCTTCTGTATTATTCCCAGAAATATCTGCCATTGTTGTTCCACTGTCATCCCTGCTAGTGTATCTTTCCAGTCAACTTTGGCCAGCTCCTCCCTCATGGCCCCATAGTCCCCTTTGTTCAACTGTAAAATTAACACTTCCGATCTACCCTTCTCCCTCTCCAATTGTAGATTATACTTGACTATATTATGGTCACTACCTCCTAATGGCACATTAACCTCAAGTTCCTTTATCAAATCCGGTTCGTTACACAACACTAAATCCAGAATTGCCTTCTCCCTGGTAGGCTCCAATACAAGCTGCTCTAAGAATCCATCACAAAGGCACTCCACAAAGTCCCTTTCTTTGGGTCCAGTACCAACCTGATTTTCTCAGTCTTACCTGCATGTTGAAATCTCCCATAACAACCATGGTACCTTTGCGACATACCAATTTTAACTCCTGATTCAACGCACCCTATATCCAGGCTACTGTTTGGGGGCCTGTATATTAGTCCCATTATGGTCTTTTTACCCTTACAATTCCTTAGTTCTATCCATACTGACTCCACATCTCCTGTTTCAATGTCACCCCTTGCAAGGGACTGAATTTCATTCCTCACCAACAGAGCTACCCCACCCCCTCTGCCCACCTGTCTGTCTTTTCGATAGGAGGTATACCTTGAATATTCAGTTCCCAGCCCTGGCCCTCTTGCAGCCATGTCTCTGTAATTCCCACAACATCATACTTGCCAGTCTCTAACTGAGCCTCAAGCTCGTCCACTTTATTACTTATACTTCACGCATTCATATACAACACTTTAACTTCGGTATTCACCTCCCCTCTCACTCCGATCACTATTGGCCCTGACCTTACTCTCTAACCCCTTCTCGAACTTTCTTTCCCATTAATTCGGGAGTCTTTTGTAACTTTTCCTGTATTTCCATCTTTATACTCCCAATTTGTCAACCCACCCCCCTGCTATTTAGTTTAAACCCACACGTGTACACGAGTCCACGCCAACCATCGATCGATTGTTCACACAACTCTGTTATCCCACGTTCTCATCCACTCCCTACACACGAGGGGCAATTTACTGAGAGCCAATTAGCCTACAAACCCACACGTCTTCGTGGGTGATGGTGGAGGGTTGTTTTTTAGACTGGAGGCCTGTGACTAATGGAGTTGCCTCAGGGCTCGGTGCCGGGTCCATTGCTGTCGGTGACATATCAACGATTTGGATGAGGATGTACAAGGCATGATTGGAAAGTTTGCAGATGACACTAAAATAGGCGGTGTCGTAGACAGCGAAGATGATTATTAAGGATGTTGCAGGATTGTCATCAGCTGGGAAAGCTGAGGAACAGCAAATGCAGCTGATCATGTTCAAGGCACTTCCAGCAAAGACTGAAAGGCAATTCATCATTCTGATCCCAGCCCATACCCATCGGATATATTCATTGACTGCAGAGTGTGACTGCAGTGATGCATCCCAAGGGGTTTCTCTCTCTAACCTACGGATAGGACCTTAAATTCACCAACACACTAAACGTCAATTCTGTAGCTCCGTAATGGAGAAAATTAGTACAGCAACGTGTCAGTTCAATACTACCACGGCCAGGTTCCCAGCTGGAATGTCACTTAGCAGATTGGAAGCTATAGAGTAAAATATCTCTTCACAGTGTGAGAGAGAGGGAGAGAGGCAGAGACGGAGGGGGAGAGAGACAGAGAGAAGAGAGAGAGAGAGCGATAGAGAGAAAAAGAGACAGAAAGAGAGAGAAAGAAACAGAGAGAGAGAGAGAGGGAGAGAGACAGAGATAACGATATATATAGATATATATGTAGAGAGAGAGAGAGAGAGGGAGAGAGACAGAGAGAGAAAGAGAGAGAGAGCGAGAAAGAGAGAGAGAGGAAGTGAGAGAGACAGACAGACAGACAGACAGACACAGTGAGAGGGAGAGAAAGATGGGACAGAGACAGAGAGAGACAGAGAGAGAGTGACAAAGAGAGAGAGAGAGAGAGAGAGAGAGAGAGAGAGAGAGAGAGAGAGAGAGAGAGAGAGAGAGAGGGAGAGAGACAGAGATAGAGAGAGAGCATCGCAGTTCCCCAGTTCAAGTTTGTTCATTCCCTTCTTGTGGCTGGCTGCCATTCAACTCACAATCGAAGCAGCTTGCTGTAAGCTTTGCCAGTCTTCAAGAGCTGTAGAGAGCTATTCCACCACGCTAGTGGTGGCCACCACATCAGGGCGGCACGGTGGCTCAGCGGTAGAGTTGCTGCCTCACAGCGCCAGCGAACCGGGTTCAATCCATACTGTGGGTGCTGTCTGTACGGAGTTTGTACGTTCTCCCCGTGGGTTTTCTCCGGGGTGCTGCGGTTTCCTCCCACACTCCAAAGATGTGCAGGTTTGTAGGTTAATTGGCTTCGGTAAAAATTGTAAATTGTCCCTGGTGTGTAGGATAGTGTTAGTGTGCAAGGGGATCGCTGGTCGGCGCGGACTTGGTGGGCTGAAGGGCCTGTTTCCGCCCTCTAACTCTAAACCAAAACTGAACCACACTAGTTCTACGCTACCCTCTGGAAAGGCTGCCCATGAGTTTCTGCTTAAATTCCTCCCCTCTCAAGTTGAATGGAAAGATACCCTAGCAGGGATGACGGTGGAAGAACAATGGCAGGTATTTCTGGGAATAATACAGAAGGGGCAGGATCAGTTCATTCCAAAGATGAAGAAAGATTCCATGGGGAGTAAGGGGCGACCCGTGGCTGACAAGGGACGTCAGGGACAGTATAAAAATAAAAGAGAAGTACAACATAGCAAAGATGAGCGTGAAGCAAGAGGATTGGGTATCTTTTAAAGAGCAACAGAAGATAACCAAAAAGGCAATACGGGGAGACAAGATGAGGTACGAAGGTAAGCTAGCCAAGAATATAAAGGAGGATAGTAAAAGCTTCTTTAGGTATGTGAAGAAGAAAAAATTAGTTTAGACCAAAGTTGGACCCTTGAAGACTGAAAAGGGCGAATTTATTATGGGGAACAAGGAAATGGCAGATGAGTTTGAACAGGTACTTTGGATCCGTCTTCACTAAGGAGGACACAAACAATCTCCCTGATATAGTAGTGGCCAGAGGATCTAGGGTGACGGAGGAACTGAAGGAAATTCACATTAGGCAGGAAATGGTGCTGGGTAGACTGATGGGACTGAAGGCTGATAAATCCCCAGGGCCTGAAGGTCTGCATCCCAGGGTACTTGAGGAACGGAGATGAGGAAACACTTTTTCTCACAGAGAGTTGTGAGTCTGGAATTCTCTGCCTCAGAGGGCGGTGGAGGCCGGTTCTCTGGATGCTTTCAAGAGAGAGTTAGATAGAGCTCTTAAAGATAGCGGAGCCAGGGGCTATGGGGGGAAGGCAAGAACGGGGTACTGATTGGGGATGATCAGCCATGATCACATTGAATGGCTGTGCTGGTTCGAAGGGCCGAATGGCCTACTCCCGCACCTATTGTCTATTGTCTATTCCAAGACCCTCTGACCAAAGAGATTCCTCCACATCTCCTTTCTAAAAGTACGCCCTTATATTCTGAGGCTGTGCCCTCTGCTCCTAGACTCTCCCACTAGTGGAAACATCCTCTCCACATTCACTCTATCAAGGCCTTTCACTATTCGGTAAGTTTCAATGAGGTGCCCAACCTCATCCTTCTAAACTCCAGCGAGTACAGGCCCTGCGTGGTCAAACGCTCATCGTACGTTAACCCAGATAGTACTGGGACAATTCTCGTAAACCTCCTCTGGACCCTCTCCAACGCCAGCACATCCGTCCTCAGATATGGGGCCCAAAGCTGCTCACAATACTCCAAATAAGACTCTTATAATTATACTCTTGTAATGAACCTGTTGAAAACTGATTATTCGTGTTGGGCAAACATATGATTCAGTATTCCTGGATAAATTGTAAACTAGAGTACAGCGATCTGTCTCTTTTGTACATTGTCATATATGCAGCTGGAATAGGAAATTGGATTTACAGATCTCGCATGAAGTGCAAGCGATGCTTCTTTTGAAAATTATGAAAAGCTGCTCAGAAACAATGCAGCCGGAGGATTAATTAAATACATTTTGCAGATGTGGGCGTTCGGTATATTTGCTTCATTGCCACTGACCTTTGATCCTTGTCGGAAATTAATTTGTTTTCACAATTTGAAATTGTTAACTGATGATAAAATCTGATGTCATTGCTAAAAACGAATGTAGAAGTTTAATTTAGTTTATCATTGCCACGTGGACCAAGGTGCAGTGAAAATCAATGAAAAGACAATACATGATTACAAACAAGCTGTCCACAGTGTACAGATACACGATCAATGGAATAATGCTTAGTGCAAGATAGTCCAGATAGTCTTCTCCACGTCTTGCGAATGAAACATAAACCAAAGGAATAGTTAGATCTCAAGCCGGGTGTTGAGCAGCCAGGTAGTTGTCTCTGCGTCAATGTCTGCCAGGCCCTGAGCGCCATTTGGTGGGTGGTAGAGCGGGCACCCAGAGATGACATGGTTGGCTGTCTGTTGTTCTGCTCCGCATTAACAGGCTGGGCTCTGGTGGAGCCCCCATCGCCACACGCTGGCATTGAAACGCCCAAGGTCCGATTAAAGATAAGAGGTCCACAATGAGGTAGATGGGAAATCTCTACTTGGTCATAGGACGGTTCAGTTGCCTGATAACAGCTAGGAAGAAACTGTCCCCGAATCTGGAGGTGTGCGACATCACACTTCTGTACCTCTTGCCTGATGGGAGAGGGGAGAAGAGGGAGTGACCGGGGTGAGACTGGTCCCTGATTTTGCCAAGGCAACTTGAAGTGTAGATGGAATCAATGGAAGGGAGGTTGGTTTGTGTGATGGTCTGGGCTGCGTCCACAATTCTCTGCAATTTCTCGCGGTCTTGGATGAAACTGTTCCCAAACCAAGCTGTGGTGCATCCTGATAAAAAAGACTTAAGGGCCTGTCCCACTTGGGTGTCATTTACGTGACAGGCTGGTAGTGACTGACGTGCGACGGTCGCACGCATCATTATACGTCCGCACAGCCGTCTGGAGCGCGTCACGTCATTTGAAGATGGACACAAAATGCAGGAGTAACTCAGCGGTACCGGCAGCATCTCTGGAGAGAAGGAATGGATGATGTTTCAGGTTGAGACTCTTCTTCAGTCTGAAAGAAGGGTCTTGACCCGAAATGTCACCCATTACTTCTCTCCAGAGATGCTGCCGGTCCCGCTGTGTTACTCCAGCATTTTGTGTCTATCTCCAATTGTCTTGGCACTGCTCTGGGATCCGGATCCGCAACGGCCTTGAGCCCCAGGCCGAGCTCGGCGATCGCTTGCCTGCTTCTGCTGCTGTTGGAGGTGTGGACGTTATGCCGCGCCAGGGTCTTGGGCCTGTCCCACTTTGGCCATCAGTTACGTGACAGGCCGGCAGCGCGCGAAGATTTAGTGCAGGACAAAGTCCACACTCCTCCACACCACTCCATGCGCCCGTCCCGCACTGCCCACGCACTACCCACATGCTAGCAGGTCACGTAAATGGCGCGCAAATGACGGCCATGTGGGACAGGCCCTTAACTTTGAGGTTTTAAATGTATTAAGTTATTTATTTTAAATATAAATGAAGCTTCATCTTGCCATAAAGTGTGGGGGGGGAGGGGGGGGGGCTGTACCATTGATGAAGTGATTAATTGATTAAAGGCTTGGTGATGCTTACTCCATGGGGCTACAGTAGGATCTGTGTGACAGGGTGGGTATAAAAGTCTGATAATAGTGGGAAAGAATCTGGTGGAAAGACACGAAGTACTGGAGTAACGCAGCGGATACAATAACGACTTTTAAAAGATATTTGGACAGATGAAAGGATAGTTTAATTTATTGTCACATTCACCAAGGAATAGTGAAAAACTTTTAGCTGACTTTAGTTTAGAGATACAGCGTGGAAACAGGCCTTTCGGCCCTCCGAGTCCGCGCCGACCAGCAATCCCCGCGCACATCCTACACGCACTAGAGACAATTTTACATTTATACCAAGCCAGTTAACCTACAAACCTGTATGGCTTTGGAATGTGGGAGGATACCGAAGATCTCGGAGAAAACCCACGCAGGTCACAGGCAGAACATACAAACTCTGTACAGACAAGCACCCATAGTCAGAATCGAACCTGCCGCTTCTTCTTCTTCTTCTTCTCTTCTTGCGAATGAAACATAAACCAAAGGAATAGTTAGATCTCAAGCCGGGTGTTGAGCAGCTAGGTTGTTGTCTCTGCTGGCGTCAATGTCTGCCAGGCCGAGCTCCATTTGGTGGGTGGTAGATCTGGCACCGAGAGATGACATGGTTGGCTGTCTGTTGTTCTGCTCCGCATTCACAGGCTGGGCTCTGGCGGAGCCCCCATCGCCACACGCTGGCGTTGAAACGCCCAACTCCAGTACGGAGTCTGTCGAGCTTCACCCGTGCTCCTCTGGCTCCCGCTGTAAGGCACCAACTCTACAGCTGTGCCACAGTTTTGTTGCATGCGAACTCATCAGCGGAAAGACTATACACGATTACAATCAAGCCATCCACTGTGTACAAAAACATGGTAAAGGAGATAACGTGAACACGTATATTGCAAGATAAAGTCCGATCAAAGATAGTCTGACGGTCTCCAATGAGGTAGATAGTGGTTCAGGACTGCCCTTTAGTTGTAGGGATAGGATGTGTTTAGAGGGCTGTGGATCAAATGGAGGCAAACAGGACTACCCCAGTATGCCAGCTTGGTTGACATGTACAAGGTGGGCCGAAGGGCCTGTTTTCACGCTGAACCACTCTATGACTCTAATGCTTGAAAATGCAGCCTGCAGTTGTGGACATGCTGGGATAGATTTCCACTGTCATATCATTTGCACTGGATGTCCTCAGAGAATTAATGCAGCATTTGCCTAAATTTTAACACCAGCATCTTTATTAAGCAGTTTATCTAAATTCTCTAATTCTCTAAGGTCTAAATTCTAGAGGTCTATCAAATCATGAGAGGAATAGATCGGGTGGACGCACAGAGTCTCTGGCCCAGCAAAACCTCATTTGTTTAGTTTAGATATACATCGTGGAAACAGGCCCATCGACCCACCGGGAAGGAAATCGGAGCACCCGAAGAATACCCACAAGGTCACAGGGAGATAGGCATAGACTATAGGTGCAGGAGTAGACCATTCGGCCCCTTTGAGCCAGCACGTCCATTCACTGTAATCATGGCTGATCATCCACAATCAGTACCCCGTTCCTGCCTTTTTCCCATATCCCCTGACTCCGCTGTCTTTTAAGGGCTCTATCCAACTCTCTCTTGAAAGCATCCAGAGAATTGGCCTCCACTGCCTTCTGAGCCAGAGAATTCCACAGATTCACAACGCTCTGTGTGAAAACATATTTTCCTCATCTCCGTCTAAATGGCTTACCCCTTATTCTTAAACTGTGGCCCCTGGTTCTGGACTCCCCAACATCGGGAACATGTTTCCTGCCTCTAGTGTGTCCAAACCCTTAATAATCTTATATGTTTCAATAAGATCCCCTCTCATACTTCTAAATTCCAGTGTATACAAAATGTCTCTGAAAAGTCATAATTGTAGCCATTTCTATAGCTTCCTCTGGCAGCTCATTCCAGATACAAACTACTCTCTCAGCGAAAAAGCTGCTCCTGAGGTCCCTCTTAAATCTCTCCCCTTGACCCGACTGCCCCCCAGTTTTTGCATCCAGGATGCTTTTTTTGCGTTGCTGATGCTTTGCATAATATAGTGTGTTTTTGACCAACTGTGGAGAAGTGTGAAGAGGGGAGCACATTAAATGGTTAACGGAACTGTCGTTCTTTATTTTTCTGCATGAAATTCCGAGTGGATATTTTCTTTCCTCCGTCAGTCCAAAGGTCTATCTCTTGATCACCTGACAGCTCTCAGTTTTGTCTTGGAGCCTGATCCTTTGACATGCAGGAATGTACTTTGATATTGGCAATTTGAAGATACAATTCCTGTCAGTGCTTGCTAGCAATAAGGGTGTACAATTTTAGCGATCGGTTTTATTGCATATTTCAGATTTTTGCAGTGTTCGGTGACATCTTCCATTTGGAGTGTGCTGTGTGGTTCTGATCATTTCTGCAAAGTCAGCTTCACAATCCACTCGAGGCTACTCCTACACTGAGAAATGGGATCACAAATTAAAAGAAGATGTTCGACACATTGAGTTCATTCAATTCTCCCTGTAGAAAAGCTATTTGAACTGATCCAATTAAACTGTAAACTGTAGGGGCAGGTTTTATACACAGAGGGCGGTGGGTGCCTGCAACTTGCTGCCGGGGGTGGTGGTGGGGGCGGGGGGCAATTACAATCGTGGTGTTAAAGAGGCTTTTGGATAGGCACATGGATGGAGCAGCGGTAGAGTTGCTGCCTCACAGCGCCAGACCCGGGTTCCATCCTGACTACAGGTGCTGTTTGTACAGAGTGTGTACGTTCTCCCCGTGACCGCGTGGGTTTTCGCAGGGTATTATAGAGTCATAGATTAATACAGTGTGGAAACAGGCCCTTCGGTCCAACTCACCCACACCAGCCAACAATGTCCCAGCTACCCTCGTCCCACTTGCCAGCGCTTGGTCCATAACCCTCCAAACCTGTCCTATCCATGTATCTGTCCAACTGTTTTTTAAACGATGAGATAGTCCCAGCCTCAACTACCTCTTCTGGCAGCTTGTTCCATACAACCACCACTCTCTGTATGTAAACGTTACCCCTCAGATTCCTATTCAATCTTACCCCATCACCTTGAACCTATGTCCTCTGGTCCTCGATTCCCCTACTCTGGGTAAAAGACTGTGCATCTACCCGATCTATTCCTCTCATGATTTTGTATACTTCTCTAAGATCCGGTGCTCCGGTTTCCTCCCACACTCCAAAGACGGGCAGGTTTGTAGGTTAATTGGCTTGGTGTATGTGTAAAGTGTCCCTAGTGGATAGTGCTAGTGTACAGGGTGATCATTGGTCAGCGAGGACACGGTGGGCCGAAGGGCCATCAAAAGCCATTAATAGCCATTTAAGGCCACCCACCCACCATCCATCACCCACCACCCATCATTCACCCTCCCATCACCCACCCAAATTCTGACTGACTACCCTAGCTATCCCTCTCATAATTTTATATACTTCTCTTCAGGCTCCCCTCAATCTTCAATGCTCCAGAGAAAACAATCCATTGTTATTTTTGCACATTTTCCCTCTGTTATACCATCCTTCCTTAATAATTCATAGCAATATTAAATAGAAACATAGAAAATTGGTGCAGGAGGAGGCCATTCGGCCCTTTGAGCCAGCACTGCCACTCATTGTGATCATCGCTGATTGTCCACAATTAATAACCCGTGCCTGCCTTCTCCCCATATCCCTTGATTCCACAAGCCCCCTAGAGCTCTATCTAGCTCTCTCTTAAATCCATCCAGTGATTTGTCCTCCACCGCCCTCTGTGGCAGGGGATTCCACAAATTCACAACTCTCTGGGTGAAAATGTTTTTCCTCACCTGTCTTAAATGGCCTCCCCTTTATTCTAAGACTGTGGCCCCTGGTTCTGGACTCGCCCAACATTGGGAACATTTTTCCTGCATCTAGCTTGTCCAGTTCTTTTATAATTTTGTATGTTTCTATAAGATCACCCCCTCATCCTTCTAAACCGCAGTGAATACAAGCCTAGTCTTTTCATTCTTTCCTCATTTGACAGTCCCGCCATGTCTGGGATCAATCTCGTGAACCTACGCTGCACTGCCTCAATCACAAGGATGTCCTTCCTCAAATTAGGGAGGACATCCTTCTTCATACAAATCTTAAAGATGTTACTGAAAGAATAATATTATGAGAAATAAAGCATGAAGATGTAAAATGCACACATTGCTCAGAACATGGAATACAATTTGTTTCAGTCAGTTGTTAATTGATCCAGTGTCATGGGGCATAACGCACTGGGGATTTCAGACTGAATGATATTCTAATACTGTGGCACTTCAGAGGAGTGAATACAATTTTCTTATTCATAGTCTATGCACATAATTTATTCCACAATGAGAATTAGGATGCCCTTCCCTGGAACTGCCTCAGTTAATGCTCTGAAAATTGCATATTTTAAATATATTTTTAATAATTTGTGACAATACTAAACTACGCCCCATCACTCCAGATTACTGTCCGTAAATATAAATGTATTTGAGAATCGGTAGGTTGGGAAACATTAGAAATGGTGAGTGTGACCTTAATACTAGCTGTTAATTGTACATGCTGAGAACTGACAAAACTTCCCCCGTGTTCAAGTCTACCTTCACCAGAAATTAGAAGTTTAAATGGGTCTCAAAACTAGCTGCGGAGGTCTTTGCAGCTTGTATACCGTCTATCATGTTGGACTTCAAGCGTTGAAGGCAAGGTATTCAACGTGCTGGGCCAGATCTTAGCAAGTTTCTCCATATAAAGACATGGGAGGAATGAGAAGGATTTCTTCTCTGGCAGTAATAGGGGGAACATTGCTCACTTCATTGGCTGCAACCTTCCCTCCATTGATGTACTGTACACTGCAAGGGCCAGGAAGCGAGCGGGCAAGATTATCTCTGACCCCTCTCACCCTGGCCATCAAAGGTAGACAAAAATGCTGGAGAAACTCAGCGGGTGAGGCAGCATCTATGAAGGAATGGGCGACGTTTAGGGTCAAGCCTAAACGTCTCCTGTTCCTTATCTCCATAGATAAGGACCAGGAAGCGCGCAGGCAAGATCATCTCTGATCCCTCTCACCCTGGCCACAAACTCTTTGAATCACTTCCCTCTGGAAGGCGACTCCGGACTGTCAAAGCTGCCACAGCCAGACATTAAAAACAGTTTTTATCCACGAGTAGTTGCTCTACTCAACAGCCAAAAATCTGTGGCCTCCCTTTGATCTGGTATTTTGTTGGTTCACATGCTTGATCAATGGTGTTTTATAATTAATGTTTTATTATTATTAATATTTAGTGTTTTCTGAGTCACTCGTAACTGTCACTGTATGTCAGGTTGTTACTTGTGGGTGGAGCACCAAGGCAAATTCCTTGTATGTGAATACTTGGCCAATAAACGTACTTGCCTATTTACTTACTTCACTGACAGCACTGCAGATTATAGTACAAATAATAGAGCAATCAAATTCAATTACCTTTTATTTGCTATATCACATTTATGACATTAATGTAACCCCTGATTGTGCTGGAGTAAGTCAGCAGGTAAGGCAGCAGCATCTCTGGATAAAAAGGATGGGTGACGTTTCGGGTCGGAACCCTTTTTCAGCCCTTTTCCGCCTTTTTCCCAGGATGGGAATGTCGGTGAGACTTGTTGTTGGGGCCATGCCAAACTTCCTAAGCTTTCCAAGGAAGAAGAGACGTTGGCGTGATTTCTTGGTTGTTGATTCAATATGGGTGGCCCAGGCAACCACCACCACCCTTGCGAACAAAACCTGCTCCACATATCTCCTTTAGACTAAAGGGGCTGTCCCACTGCGGCGACCTAATTGGCGAGTTTAGAAGAGTTTAGGAGAGTTTGAAAAAGTGTAATGTTGAAGACCTCCTTCGACTATGTAGAAGACTATCTTCGACTACCTTCAATTACTTTCGACTACCCTTGATTACCTACGAATAACATGCCGACCTACCTCGACTAAACCTACGAGTAAAAAAAATATCGATTTTTTCCATGGAGACCTTTTTTTACTCGCGGACATTTTTCAGCATGTTGAAAAATACGCCGCGACCTAGCTGAGGCCACGAGTACGCGGGGACTACTCTCGAGCATGAAGGAGAGTTACAAAGACCTCCTAGGACCTCGTGTCGACCATGCTGCAAGTATGAGTCGAGGGCAAACTCTTCTAAACTCGCCAATTAGGTCGCCGCAGTGGGACAGGCCCTTTAGCTCTCACCTTAAAGCTATGCGCTCTTGTATTAGACATCATGGGTACTTACCTCCCAACCATCGAAAGCATCTACAGGAGTCGCTGCCTCAAAAAGGCAGCCAGCATCATCAGATCAATTTCCCACCTGGGATAAATAAAGTTCTATCGTATCGTATCATAGAGAGACCCACGGCACCCTGGCCACGCTCTCACTTCACTCCTTCCATTGGGAAGAAGGTACCAGGAGCCTGAAAACTGTAAGGTCCTGTCAATTCACATTTATTTTTTTTATATAGCACATTTAAAAAGCAACTCTCGTTGGCCAAAGTGCTTTACATTTGTTATAAGAATAGTATAAACAAACAAACTACATACATATATACATATAGCCCTCGCTCAGTGGATGTCAGGAAAGGCTTGGGAGTATAGATAAGTTTTTAGTCTTCACTTAAAGGAGTCGATGGAGGGGGCAGTTCTGATGGGAAGGGGGATGCTGTTCCACAGTCTAGGAGCTGCAACCGTAAAGGCGCGATCGCCCCTGAGCTTATGCCTAGACCGCGGGATATTCAGCAGGCCCAGGTTCAAGAACAGCTTCTTCCAAACAACCAGCAGGCTCTTGACCAGCACAAAACACTAACTAAGCTCGGAACTATAAACTCTCTTAGTTTCATTAAGGACTTCAGGGTTTTTGCACTAATATTGGAGTTTCTAATTTGGAGAATTCCACAGATTCACCACGTTCTTGCGAAAGAAATTCCTCCTCATCTCCATTCTAAAGGTATGACCTTTCATTCTGAGGCTGTCCCCTCTGGTCCTAGACTCCCCTCACTACCAGAAACATCCTCTCCTCTGTCACTAAGTTAGTCTTTCATTGTTTGGTCGGTTTCAATGAGACCCCCGCCCCCTCATGCTTCTAATCTCCTCTGCCTGCACGTGATCCATGAAGAAGGTGTGGAAAAGGTAAAAGTTTCAGGACTGATCTTAGAGGGGAAGAACTTGTCCTTTAAGTCTGGACGTCCACATTTCAAACTCCTTTATCTTTAATAACACTTGGACCGGTAAGTGAGCAGGAAAGGCTTAGAGGGACATGGGCCAAACGCAGGCAGGTGGGACTAGTGTAGATGGGGTATGTTGGTTGGCGTGGGCAAGTTGAACCCAATGGCCAGTTTCTATGCTGCATGACTTTATGACTACTTTTAGAAAGTAGACGAGAGAAAATGTAATGGCCGGGGTGACGGGCATCCTTGGTGACACCACCAGCGTTACCGATTCAAAGCACTGTGTGGGCGGCACGCTGGCCCAGCGGTAGAGTTTCTGCCTCACAGCGCCAGAAACCCGGGTTCCATCCTGACTGTGGGTGCTGTCTGTACGGAGTTTGTACGTTCTCCCCGTGACCCGCGTGGGTTTTCTCCGAGTGCTCCGGTTTCTTCCCACACTCCAAAGACGCACGGGTTTGCAGCTCAATTTGCTGCTGTCAATTGTAAATTGTCCCGAGTGTGTAGGATATTGCTAGTGTATAGGGCGATTGCTGGTCTGCGCGGACTAGATGGGCCCTCGGGCCTGTTTCCACGCTGTACCTCTAAAGATGCACATTAGTTTGACTTTGGTGTTGATGCTGATGATGGATGCACAACGGCAGTCTGTCTCGTGCCCAATTTATCTTCTGCTTGACTATGCTGAACCACAGCGCCTCGATGTTTGGCTTTGTCATGGTGTCTACGTATCCATCTAACTGAGAGAACATTTATGTCTCTTTAATTGGTTTTATAATATTTGCCTTCCCTTCATCAGTTTGAACTAATACTGATTCTCAACTGTCTGGCAATTATTACCCATACTTCAATCAAGTGTTTAATCAAACATGTATTAATATTTATTCAAGGAGCTTTCTTGGGGTTCTCTTTGTCTTCTGGTTAAGCAGATGTTTTATCACGAGAAACATTCTCCTCATTAAAGATTTAAAATATTACAGAAAGATTTTTATGTCTTATGATTATCATCCAGAGTATGACAACACATTCCCTGACGGATTAACGGGCAACAGCGACCATTCGAAAGTAAAAGGCGGAATTACTGCTCTATGCCCAATAAGACAGTTATACTTGGGGAATTCAATTATACTCCAAATAATCCTGTCATAAATTCATAAGGTCATGTGATGGGAGCAGAATTAGGCCATTCAGCCCTTCAAGTCTACACCGCCATTCAATCATGGCTGATCTATCTCTCCCTCCTAACCCCATTCTCCTGCCCTCCCCATAACCCCAGACACCCGTACTGATCAAGAATTAGATTAGATTAGATAGATTAGATATAATTTATTGCCACACAGCCAGGCTGGTGGAAATTTGGGTTGTCTGCAGCGATACAATAATAAAGAACACACAACCACAATAAAACTGTAACACAAACATCCACCACAGCATTCATCACTGTGGTGGAAGGCACAAAATTTGGCCAGTCCTCCTCCATTTCCCCCCCGTGGTCAGGACCAGAGTCCAGAGTCAGTCCAGGATCGGCTCTTCCTCACCGGAGACCGCGGCTTTAAGTTGTTGTAGGCCGCAGGCCGGCGGTCAAGATTTAAAGTCCCCGCCGCGGCCAGAAGCACCGTAGACTGCAGGGCCGGCGGTCGAAGCTCCCCTCCAGGATCTATCTATCTTTTTAAGATAAGATCTATCCCATCTTAAAAATACCCATTGACCTGGCCTCCACAGCCGTCAATGGCAATGAATTCCACAGATTCACCACCCTCTGACTAAAGAAATTCCTCCTCATCTCCTTCCTAAAGGTACATCCTTTTATTCTGAGGCTGTGACCTCTAGTCCTAGACTCTCCCGCTAGTGGAAACATCAACTCTATCTAGGCCTATCTATTCCCAATTCCTTGAATATGCCCAAGGCAGACCATGATAGCAGGGAATGGAGGGATATGGATCACGCGCAGGCAGAGGAGTATACTGCCCTTGCATCATGTTTAGTAAGGGCATTGTGGGCTGAAGGGCCTGTTCTCTGTTCTAAAACAACACAGCGATGGGTTTGGCCCATCCAGGCTCACCTGTTCTAGCTGGGTTAATTAATTAGCTGAACCACTTTGAATCAGAAGATATCTGGGGCATCACCTCCATGAGATGATGAGGATGTTGATAGGCAAGTGAGATCTCCATACGAATCTAAAAATTGGTGCCTTATGGGCCTGTCCCACGTAGGCAACTTTTTAGGCGACTGCAGGAGACTATGCAGTCGCCACATGGTCGCGGGTGGTTGCCGGGGAGTCGCCTTCATGGTCGTGAGGAGTTCCCGCATTCTGGGAACTAGTCGCGGCCTCACTATGGTCGCCGCGAATTTTTCAACGTGTTGAAAAAATAGCGCCTACTAGAATGAAGCCGCCATGGAGAGCAGCGAGAATTCTCGTGCTGAAGTTGGGTCGCCAGGACGTCCTAGTGGGTTGCCAGGAGGCTGAAGGTTCTCGTAGGTTGTAGCCGGTGCTGACCGGTGAATTTCATTGGCTCATTGGGGGAAAAAAAACGTAAGCAGTAGTGTTCAGAACCAAGGATAACCGACCGGTAATGTTAAATGTTCGCCGAGCTTCACAGCCGTGTATCTCTGGCTTCTTAAAAGTAGTCTCCACTCCTTCTCCCTCCTTCTGTCCCCTTCTCCCCCCCCTCTTTTAAAGGACTTAGCTGGTGACCTGCGTTCAATCCTGCTGCTTGTGTGGAATTTGCACGTGCTTGCTGTGATTGCATGGGTTTCCTCTGGTTTCCTTCCACACCCCAAAGACGTGCGGGTTTTTAGGTTAATTGGCCACTGAATAATATGCACCCTAGTGTGTTGGGAGTGGATGAGAAAGTGGGATAACATAGAACTCGTTTGAATGGGTGATTGACATGGACACGGTGGGCTGAAGGGCGTGTTTCATTGTAGAAATAAAGAATTGCTAATGCTGGATAATGCACGAAAGGACACAGAGTGCAGGAGTAAATCATCAGGACAGGCTGCATTACTGGAGAACATGGATAGGTGACGTTTCGGGTCGGGACCGTTTTTTAGCCTGATTGTAGGGGGGCTACAATTAGTGTGAAGATGGGTCTCAACCTGAAAGTCACCTGTCCATGTTCTCCACAGATGCTGCCTGATCCGCTGAGTTACTCCAGCACTCTGTGAAACGTCACCTATCCATGTTCTCCACAGATGCTGCCTGACCCGCTGAGTTACTCCAGCACTCTGTGAAACGTCACCTATCCATGTTCTCCACAGATGCTGCCTGACCCGCTGAGTTACTCCAGCACTCTGTGAAACGTCACCTATCCATGTTCTCCACAGATGCTGCCTGACCCGCTGAGTTACTCCAGCATTTTGCGGCCTGTTTCTGTGCTGTATTTCTAAACTTTAAATTTTTTGCATCAGCACATTTGCATCTTCTATCTTCAAATCTGCTGGGACAATTTCAGAATCTCGGAAATTCTAGAGGATAATCACTGAAGCATCCTCTTTCTCTGCAGTTCCTGTCTTTGAACCGTGAGATGCAGGCGATCAGGACAATTGTCTGGTTGTCCCTCAGTTAATTTTACCAGTACTTTAGTGATATTAATAACCAAGTCCTTCATATCATTGGACCCGTGGCTCCATTTGCTGCTATATTTATTGCATCTTCATCAGTGAAGACAGATATAGACGTTTATGTAATGGTTCAGCTATTTCTTTGTTCTACATTGTAATCTCACCTGACATCGTTACGATGGAATCCCATTTACTTCTTGCTAACTTTTATATTATTCATAAAACTATTATTTTTTTCTTATTGTGATGGAAGGCGAAATAAATTTCAAGTCCTTCCTCTAGTTCTTCCTTGGTTGGGGGCCTCGAGCCCCCGTTGACGGGACGATCTTGACTCCCGTAGCCGGCGGCATTACGGGCCCTCCGCGTTGAGGCGATCCGCTCCCGCATCGGGGGGGATGTCAGCTCCCCCGCGCCGGGCGATCGAACCTCGCGTCGGGGCTGATTGAACCTTCCGCGACGTTGGAGCTCCCGACTCGGCCTCTCCCAAAGGCTGCGAGCCCTTGGTGATAAAGTCCGCGGTGGTCGCGGTGGGACCAATCCCAGGCAAGGGATCGGCTCCGATGTTAAGTCCGTGCCCCGCGGTGGGGCTCACGACAGTCCGAGGAGGCCTCCAGCTCCAGCGATGGTAGGCCGCAGAGCCCGGAGAATGTGATCCGAAAAATAATCAGTTCTCCGGCAAGGTAGGAACTTGAAAAAAAATGTATCCCCCGATCCCCTCCCCCCTCCCCCCACGTAAAATAAACCAAAGAACACTGAAACAAAACTTCTAACAAAATAAAAAATAACAAAAAGAGTGAAAGACAAACAGACTGCCGGCAGGGCTGCCATCTCCCCCGCAGCCACGCCCCTTAGTCAAGATATCCTGCTCGACCAGCTTCATGAGACCACTCATGACCTTCTCTTTCATGGCTACAGGTACCGGCTTTGTAGAACACTGTGATGGGGTCACACCCTCCGTCCTAGTCACCAACATGACCTTGCCAGGCAGTCTCCCAGGTCTTTCGTCCTCTAAGACATCTTTGTATCTCTTGAGTAATGAGCCGGCCTCGCTAACAGCATTCAGGCTCTCGAAGTTCTCCTGGTGAACCGTGAGGAGTTTCATCTGTTGTGCAGCTTTGCCGCTCAGGAGCGGTGTGTGAGCCCATCACAGGGTTCTGCAAAGACTAGGCCAGGTAGACCGCCGGAAAGGTACGGCGAGTCTGTCACAAAGTAATGTGTTTTGCGGTGATGGACCTATATGCTTATGAGAAGAAAGCATTTGAACATTAGTTTAAACATTTTCCACTCTTGCACCCTGTTCTATAGACAATAGACATTAGGTGCAGGAGTAGGCCATTTGGCCCTTCGAGCCAGCACCGCCATTCAATGTGATCATGGCTGATCATCCCCAATCAGTACCCCGTTCCTGCCTTCTCCCCATATTCCCTGACTCCGCTATTTTTAAGAGCCCTATCTAGCTCTCTCTTGAAAGTATCCAGAGAACCTGCCTCCACCGCCCTCTGAGGCAGAGAATTCCACAGATTCACAACTGTGAGAAAAAGTGTTTCCTCGTCTCCGTTCTAAATGGCTTACTCCTTATTCTTAAACTGTGGCCCCTGGTTCTGGGCTCCCCCAACATCGGGAACATGTTTCCTGCCTCTAGCGTGTTCTCTTTGAGCTTTAGATTGGGTGGTGGAGCCACGTGGAAAGATGGACTGGCCTGCGCCATTTTGAAATATCAGCGTATTCCCTCACTCTCGACAGCTTATTTTATCTTGAAGCAGTCTCTCACAGCAAGTCGTTTTAAACTTTGACTCCCACAGCACTGATTTACACGTAGCGTCTTATCTTTGTGTGTTCACTGACCTGCATTCACTCGTGCATGCAGCTAGTCCGGTCGCTGAGCGTTGAAACATTGATTCCTGAAAGTTTTTCAAAACATTTTTGCTAATCATCATAGTGTCTATTTGATTCACAAATGTTCACTTTCACTGCTGCCACCATGTTTTGATATCTGTCTAAAATAAGTAAACTAGCACATAATATACAGAGAAAGATGACTGCACATGCACTCGTGTTGGAATCAAAAACAGGAATGATTTATTTCCAAGTCAAAGGTCACTGACGACATGTCGCCTGTATGGTCGTGAGTAGTCGTCCAAAGATTCGTATCTTTTTCTGGTCTACGCTGGTTTTTCAACATGTTGAAAATTTTCGGAGAACTGCTGTGACTACGACGGGTGCCGGCAAGTCGCCGAAAAATATTGCGTAAGTGGGACAGGCCCATTAGTGTGCGGGGATCGCTGGACAGCGCGGACTCGGCGTGCTGAACGGCCTGTTTCCGCATAGTATCTCTGAACTGAACCCCCCTGAGTTACTGGTGACTATTTTCATATCAACAAGTTGGACGTTCTTTGTCTGTATGCAACTCCAAAAATCACAGAAATTCATTTGGAGATGGCCCAGTCAGGGGCGTGTTGGAGCCTTGGGAACTGTGGCATTCAGGAGTGCTTGGCATTTGATTACCCTGGAAATATTGCTGGACTAACTCGCTCATTATTCCATTTCCATTCTGGCTCTCCTCCACTTTCTAAATATCATTGCTAATGTCAGTTTAATTCCTGGAAGAGACATTTTCATTTAAAGCCAGATTTTGGACCAAAAATGAGAAAGATCAGCCGAGTTTCAGTTTGGAATCTTATACCCAAGAGTGAGATCAGGCAAAGATAGGAGAAATGTCAATCCGATGTACTTGTACGGTGCGAAATCTGAATAATTATCTGTGCCATCAGTTCCTTTGTTAATAAGAAAGACACAGAGTGCTGGAGTAATTCAGCGGGTCAGGCAGCATCTGTGGAGAACATGGATAGGTGATGTTTCACAGAGTGCTGGAGTAACTCAGTGGGTCGGGCAGCATCTGTGGAAAACATGGATAGGTGATGTTTCACAGAGTGCTGGAGTAACTCAGCAGGTCAGGCAGCATCTGTGGAGAACATGGATAGGTGACGTTTCACAGAGTGCTGGAGTAACTCAGCGGGTCAGGCAGCATCTGTGGAGAACATGGATAGGTGACGTTTCACAGAGTGCTGGAGTAACTCAGCAGGTCTGGCAGCATCTGTGGAGAACATGGATAGGTGACGTTTCACAGAGTGCTGGAGTAGGGACTCTTCATCAGACTGATTCCCTGGTTATTCTGTTCTCTTGTGCTATTTTAGAAACATAGAAACATAGAAAATAGGTGCAGGAGGAGGCCATTCGGCCCTTTGAGCCAGCACCGCCATTCATTGTGATCAATAACCCGTGCCTGCCTTCTCCCCATATCCCTTGATTCCACTAGCCCCTAGAGCTCTATCTAATGCTCTCTTAAATCCATCCAGTGATTTGGCCTCCACTGCCCTCTGTGGCAGGGAATTCCACAAATTCACAACTCTCTGGGTGAAAACGTTTTTTCTCACCTCAGTCTTAAATGGCCTCCCCTTTATTCTAAGACTGTGGCCCTTGGTTCTGGACTCGCCCAAAATTGGGAACATTTTTCCTGCATCTAGATTGTCCAGTCCTTGTATAATTTTATATGTTTCTATAAGATCTCCCCTCATCCTTCTAAACTCCAGTGAATACAAGCCTAGTCTTTTCAATCTTTCCTCATATGACAGTCCCGCCATCCCAGGGATCAATCTCGTGAACCTACGCTGCACTGCCACAATCACAAGGATGTCCTTCCTCAAATTAGGAGACCAAAACTGTACACAATACTCCAGATGTGGTCTTACCAGATTTAGATTTTGTTCCAAGGTTAAGTTTATTCTTCAGATTCTCATCTTCCCCTGATTAGTTCCTGCTCTCCAGGTAAAAGTTAATCTCCTACCCTGCTGCTTTTTTAGAAAATAAACCTGGCATGAACCCAAGACGTCATTTACATTTTAATAATGGAGAAAAAGCAACAGAAGTAAGAGATGAGCAAAGGAGACGGCACAGCAGTGTTTCCGTGGCAACAGGATGCCAAGGATGCTGTTGGCATGGGTTGCTGGTCTACTGCTGGTGGGAAGTTGGCAGCAGTGCTGTCTAGGGAGGTGCCAACAGCAATGCCCCGGCACTCTGAGAGCTTGACAGGCGAGAACCAGGAGTTAATCAGGAAATAAAATGGAACAATGCACCACAGCTTGGTTTGGTAACAACGCTGCCCAAGACCGCAGTTGTAGATGCCCATCACACAGACCAGGCTTTCCACCACTGGCTCCATCTACACTTCACGCTGTTAATGGGACCACAGCCCACATGATCAAAGACCTGCCCCAACCCGGTCATTCCTTCTTCTCCCCACTCCTGGCAGGCAGAAGGACCTGAAGCTTGAAAGCGCGCACCAACAGAGTCAGGAACAGCTTCTTCCCTTCTGTTATCAGGGTGAATTATCTGAACGGTCCTTCCACAAGCTCGGGCACTGTCCCATTCACTTCATTAGTAATGAGGTTTTAATTTATTGATTTTTCAAAAATATAGATTTTCTGTGAGCATTGTGTTTACAGGCATGTTCCGCAGCTGCAAGAAATTCATTGTTCCATTGTCAATACATACGGCAGTTAAACACTCTTGACTCTTAGAGAAACAAGGAACAAGGTGCTGAGATGCAGAAAAAAACACAGTGCTGGAGAAACTCAGCGCATAGGTGACGTTTCACAGAGTGGTGGAGTAACTCAGCGGGTCAATAGACAATAGACAATAGGTGCAGGAGTAGGCCATTCGGCCCTTCGAGCCAGCACCGCCATTCAATGTGATCATGGCTGATCATCCACAATCAGTACCCCGTTCCTGCCTTCTCCCCATATCCCCTGACTCCGCTATCATTAAGAGCCCTATCTAGCTCTCTCTTGAAAGTATCCAGAGAACCGGCCTCCACCGCCCACTGAGGCAGAAAATTCCACACTCACACCTCTCTGTGTGAAAAAGTGTTTCCTCATCTCCGATCAGGCAGCATCTGTGGAGAACATGGATAGGTGACATTTCACAGAGTGCTGGAGTAACTCAGCGGGTCAGGCAGCATTTGTGGAGAACATGGATAGGTGACGTTTCACAGAGTGCTGGAGTAACTCAGCGGGTCAGGCAGCATCTCTGGAGAACATGGATACGTGACGTTTGGTTCGGGTGTTTCTTCAGACTGGGTCTGAAGATCAAGACAAGACAAGGCAAGACAAGATACATTTATTAGTCACGTACCAATTGGTACAGTAAAATGTGTAATCGCCATACAGCCATACAAATAACAATGCGCACAGGACACGATAGTTTTTTTTTAACACAGACATCCCCACACAGTGGGATCAAATTCCCACTGTGAGGGAAGGCTCCAACAATTCCGTCGTCCTCCTCTGTCCGCCCGTGGTCGGGGGGGCTCCCGAACCCCCCGTTGTCGCCGCTCCGGGTGGCCCGATGTTCAGGCCCGCTCGCCGGGGTGATGGAAGTCCGACGTAGGGACTGGAGGACCCTCAGCGGCTTGGACATCCGAAAACGGCCACCTCCTCCCGGAGTCCGCGGCTCCCAAAGTCCGCAGGCTGCGCTGGGCAGAGATGCAACGCTGGCGGCCCTCGGCAAAGGGTCCCAGGTCTCCGCGATGTTGAAGACAGCGTTGGCCGCGCTGAAAGCTCTGCGAACCACAGCTCCGCGATGTTGGAGCAGCAGCCCAACACTCCGGAGCTCCAAACGGCGATCCAAGTATGCATCGCCCGCTCTGCGGTGAATCCAGCGCTGCGACGCCGCTGTTGAAGCTCTGGTCCGGTCCCTGGTCCCCGGCAGGAAAGGCCGCTCCAATCCAGGTGGTAGGCCGCGGGGAGGGGGACGAGGACGCGACTCGGCGAATAGTCGCGTCCCCGCCAGGATGTTACCTGACTCGCTGAGTTACTCCAGCACTTTGTGCCCTTTTCTTGACTGGTTGTGAGCCCATGGTTAGTTTCGGCCCATGGTTTCATTGAGAAGGTGATGTTGGGCTCTTTCCCCGGTGGCCATCTTGAGATGATGGGGCCCCCATATAAATTTACTGAGACATCTGGATTCTTCTCAGTTATCCCCGTTGTCACCTGGTCAGCAGGATTTATGTTTCACGCTTTCGAGTTGCTGGTTTCACTGAATCGAGGAGTTGTGCGACGTCCTGAAGTAACGTCATGAACTCCTGCACCAGTAATGTTCGAAATGAAGAGAGATGAGCACAGTTCAGTTCACAGCCGAGAGACTTTGGAAACACAAAATGGCTTTTAAAATTACAGTTAACTCCATGTGCATGGTTATTAATTTAACACCTCCCAAATAAACTGTAGAATTCTAAAAGTGTTAATGCACTCAGCTTACATAACTGCTCCGACCTGAATACAAATCATTTAAAAACCGTTAGTTAAAAATTAAACGCCCTGATTCTCAGTCTGATGAAGAATCTCAACCCAAAACGTCGACCGAACTCAACCCAAAGTGGACTGAACTTTTATCGCCTTCCCTCACAGTGGGAAACGTTGACTCCGCTGTGTGGAGATGTTCATGTTAAATTCTATCGTGTGTTGTGTTCTTTGTATTTGTATGGCTGTACGGCAACCCAAATCTCACTGTGACAATAAATGTAAACTTGAACTTGGAACCTATCCATGTTCTCCACAGATGCTGCCTGTCCCGCTGAGTTACTCCAGCACTCTGAAACGTCACCTATCCATGTTCTCCACAGATGCTGCCTGACCCACTGAGTTACTTCAGCACTCTGAAACGTCGCCTATCCATGCTCTCCACAGATGCTGCCTGACCCGTTGAGTTACTCCAGCACTCTGTGTCTATCTATAGATTATGTCTGTGGAATTCTCTGCCTCAGAGGGTGGTGGAGGCAGGTTCTCTGGATGCTTTCAAGAGAGAGCTAGATAGGGCTCTTAAAAATTGCGGAGTCAGGGGATATGGGGAGAAGGCAGGAATAGGGCACTGATTGGGGATGATCAGCCATGATCACATTGAATGGCGGTGCAGGCTCGAAGGGCCGAATGGCCTACTCCTACACCTATTGTCTATTGTCATACATAAATACATACATATAGCCCTCCCTCAGAGGACATCAAGAAAGGCTTGAGAGTAAAGATGAGTTTTAAGTCTCGACTTAAAGGAGTCGATTTAGGGGGCAGTTCTGATGGGAAGAGGGATGCTGTTCCACAGTCTAGGAGCTGCAACCGCAAAGGCGTGGTTGCCCCTGAGCTTATGCCTAGACCGCGGGATGTTCAGTAACCCCAAGTCGGCCGATCCGAGGGACCTGGAGGTGGTGTGGTGGGTTAGCAGACTTTTGATGTAGGTGGGGGCAAGCCCGTTAAGGGCTTTGTAGACATAAAGAAGGATCTTGAAATTTATTCGGAACCACACAGGGAGCCAGTGGAGAGACGCCAGGATCTGGGTGATTTCGGGTGCCCGCAAGGAGTCTCGCTGAGACTACATTTTATCTTTGTCCCGCCCCCTCACCTGACATCAGTCTGAAGAAGGGTCTCGACCCGAAACGCCGGCCATTCCTTCTCTCCCTGTCTCACCCGCTGAGTTACTGCAGTATTTTGTGTCGTCAAACAGCAAGCTGGCCTCTCCTATTCAGTTTATAGTTGCACACAGGATTTTAGTCACAGTTGGATCTCCCAGTCGTGAACCATTTTAACTCCCCTTCCTATTCCTACACCGATCTTTCTGTCCTGGGCTATTGAGGGAGTGCAGCGTAGGTTCACCAGGTTAATTCCCGGGATGGCGGGACTGTCATGTGCTGAGAGAATGAAGCAGCTCGGCTTGTACACTCTGGAGTTTAGAAGGATGAGAGGGTATCTTATTGAAACATATAAGATTGTTAAGAGTTTGGACACGCTGGAGGCAGGAAACATGTTCCCGATGTTGGGGGAGTCCAGAACCAGGGGCCACACAGTTTAAGAATAAGGGGTAAGCCATTTAGAACGGAGACGAGGAAACACTTTTTCTCACAGAGAGTTGTGAGTCTGTGGAATTCTCTGCCTCAGAGGGCGGTGGAGGCCGGTTCTCTGGATGCTTTCAAGAGAGAGCTGGATAGGGCTCTTAAAGATAGCAGAGTCAGGGGATATGGGGAGAAGGCAGGAACGGGGTACTGATTGGGGATGATCAGCCATGATCACATTGAATGGCGGTGCGGGTTCGAAGGGCCGAATGGCCTACTCATGCACTTATTGTCTATTGTCTATTGTCCATTGCCAGAGTTAGGCCAGCACCTCATATTCCACTTGGATAGCTTGTACTCCAATGTTGAATTCTCCAATTAAAGGTAACTAATCAACCCCCCCGCCCCCACCCACACTTATTTCCTCCTCTTCCCTGTGCTCCACATGGATGCTATTCCTCACATTCTCCTACCCCGCCTTTCCCCCTCTCCTTCCATCCCTTCCTCCGGCTTCACATTTCTCACGGTATTTTCTCATCTGTGGCCTTTGTCCACCCATCTACCAATAAACCCCCTTCAACTGATTGCACCCATCACTTTCCAGCCTTTAACAGCCCCCTCTCTTCCGGCTTTCTCCGCCCCCCCCCCCCCCTTACTTACATGGCGGCATAGAGGCGCAGCTGGTAGAGCCGCTGCCTCACAATGCCGGAGATCCAGGTTTGATCCTGACCTCGGGTGCCGTCTGTGTGGAGTTTGCAGGTTCTCCCTGTAACTGGTAGCTCCGCTTTCTTCTCACATCCCAAAGGCGCATGGGTTTGTAGGTTAATTGGCCTCTGTAAATGCTCTGAGTGTGTGTGGGATAACAGAACTAGTATGAAGAAGTGATCGTTAGTCGGCATCTCCTTCAGAGATGCTGCTTGACTAGCTGAGTTACTCCAGCACTTTGTGTCTTTTTTTGTAAACCAGTATCTGCAGTTCATATTCCGCTTGGGGAGTCTGCATCCTGGGGGCATGAACATTGAATTCTCCCAATTTTGTGAGTCCTTGCTGTCTCCTCCCCTTCCTCAGCCCTCCTGCTGTCTCCTCCCATCCCCCAGCCTTCGGGCTCCTCCTCCTTTTTCCTTTCTTCTCCCCGCCCCCCCACCCCCACCCAGTCTGAAGAAGGGATTTCGGCCCGAAACGTTGCCTTTTTCCTTCGCTCCATAGATGCTGCTGCACCCGCTGAGTTTCTCCAGCTTTTTTGTGTATCTTCTGCAGTTCCTTGTATCTACTCTCGTCTGAGACATACAGCAGGGAACAGGCCCTTTGGCTCAATCCGTTCACCCCCACCAAGATGTCCCATCTAAGCTAGTCCCATTTGTCTGCGTTTTGCCCATATCCCTCTATGTAGCAGGGTCTCGACCCGAAACGTCACCAATTCCTTCTCTCCAGAGATGCTGCCTGTCCCGCTGAGTTACTCCACCTTTTTGTGTCTGTCAAGAGAGAGCTAGATAGGGCTCTTAAAGATAGCGGAGTCAGGGGATATGGGGAGAAGGCAGGAACGGGGTACTGAAGGGATGATCAGCCATGATCACATTGAATGGCGGTGCTGGCTTGAAGGGCGGAATGGCCTACTCCTGCACCTATTGTCTATTGTCTATTGTCTCCCTCTATGTACCCGTCCAAGTGACTTTCAAATGTTGTGATAGTCCCAGCCTCAACTACCTCCTCTGGCAGCTCGTTCCATACACCCACTCTCCTCTGAGTGAAAACGTCGCCCGTAGATCCCTATTTAATCTTTGCCCTCTCACCTTAAACCCATGTCCACTGGTTCTCGATTCCCCTACTCTGTGCATGTGCAGTTCCTTGTGTCTTTTCGTCACTACCCTTTTAACAAATGGAATATCATAACGTTTAAGAGACATTTGAACAGGTACATGTTAAAATTGTCCCTCGTGTGTGTGGGATCATGTTAATGTGTGAGGATCGCTGGTCGGTGAGGCAATCCTCCGTCATGACAGAAACCACCGTCATGTTTTTATTTCAGATTGTCAGCATCCTGTTTCTCCACTGTATCTGTAAACTAAACTAAAGAGGCAGTGCCTGTGGCTGCCCTAGATAGAGAATGGGAGCTGGTTCTCTGTCCCATTATACGGCACTTGGACTGCAGCGCAGTGTCAGACAGCCCCTTCCACAGATGGCTGTGGACGAAGCCTAGACTGCTCGTTTGGAAACGGGGCACTATTGGTTACAGAAACCACCGTCATCCAGCTGGAAAGAGTGCAGAGAGGATTTACAACCATGCTGCCAGGGTTTAGTTCAGAGATACAGCGCTGACACAAGCCCTTTGGCCCACCGAGTCCACGCCGACCAGCCATCCCCGTACACTAGCACTATCCTACACACTGTGGCCAATTTACCGAAGCCAAGGTCTCGACCTGAAACGTACCGATTCCTCATCTCCAGAAATGCCGAGTTCCTCCAGCATTTTGTGTCTATCTTCGGTGTAAACCAGTATCTGCAGTTCCTTCCGTCAAACCTGCACGTCTTTGGAGTGTGGGCGGAAACCGGAGCACCCGGAGAGAACCTGCGTGGTCGCGGGGGGAACGTACAGACTCCGTACAGGCAGCACCAGTCGTCAGAATGGAAGCTGGGTCTCTGTGGCTGTGAGGCAGCAACTCTACCGCACACCACAGGTCTTGGATGGAGCTGTTTCCAAACCAGGCTGTGATACATCCTGATAAAATGCTTTCGATAGTGCAGTAATCTGTAGAGAACATAATAAATGGAAAAAAAAAATCAATAAATTAAAATCCCCAAAAGTCTTTAGTGCAATCAATACAATTGTAGTTCATAATTTAGTCAGTATTTTAGTCTTCAAAAGCCTGATAGTTGTTGGAAAGAAGCTGTTCTTGAACCTGGAGAGACCACCAGACCACAAGCTTTCTACCGAATACCTGTAGATGTTCAAGAGTGTATTCGTTGACCTACTGATTCTTCTCAATCTTCCAACGAAGCAGAGGCGTTGATGGGCTTTCCTGATTACATCATTGTGCTGGGTAAAGGACAGAAACGCAGGGCCAGGAACTTAATTTTTTTTACTGTGCCTGGAAACAGGCCCCTCGGCCCACCGCGTCTCCATGGACCAACGATCGCCCGTTGACACTAGTTCTATGTTATTCCACTTTCTCATCCATTTGCCAATGCCAATTAATTTAAAAAAAATTTTTTTTTTAATTTATTAGAAGTACAGTAAATTACAGTAGTACAAGCCACATATCTTATTACATTTATTGTAGCCTTCATTTTTTAGGCTTTAAGGAAAGATAGAAATAAAGAAAGTAGAGAAAGTGAGAGAGAGTTGTGTTAGTGTAAAAGAGTGATCAAAAAAAAAAAAAAAACCCCCATTAAACAAATAGTTAGGGAAAAAAGTTAAGAAATAGACCATAGAAAAGAAAGAAAGAAAAAGAAACAAAAGCTCTATTATGAAAACCGCGCAAAAGAGATATACCAACTTCGTATTTTTCATCCCCCCTTACCAGATCCTGAAACCATTTCTTTTTTTGAAGTACTGATGCATCTTATACTTGTAGTAAGTCGATAAATGCAGACCACGTCTTTTGGAAGTGGTCTGATTTATCTGCAAGGAGGAGTCTCATATCTTCCAGGTGTAATGTTTCAAACATGTTTGAAATCCACATATTTATTGTTGGTATAGGAGCGTTTTTCTAGAATTTAAGTATAAGCTTTTTTCCCGTTATTAGCCCATTAGTCCAGAACAAGGGGTCACAGTTTAAGGATAAGGGGGAAATCTTTTAGGACCGAGATGAGGAAAAAAAATTTCACACAGAGAGTGGTGAATCTCTGGAATTCTCTGCCACAGAAGGTAGTTGAGGCCAGTTCATTGGCTATATTTAAGAGGGAGTTAGATGCGGCCCTTGTGGCTAAAGGGATCAGGGGGTATGGAGAGAAGGCAGGTACAGGATACTGAGTTGGATGATCAGCCATGATCATATTGAATGGTGGTGCAGGCTCGAAGGGCCGAATGGCCTACTCCTGCACCTATTTTCTATGTTTCTATAATTAAATAGATTATTTTGAAACACATTTAGTTCAGGGCTACCTTCCATTGTTCCAAAGATAATCCATTCAGCTTTTGGTATCAGTTTTATTTTAAATAAATTTGTGAAGATTTCAAAAATTTCAGTCCAGAATTTTGGAATTTTTATACAAAAATAAAATGAGTGCGCTATAGTAGCTTCTTGAGATCGGCATTTATCACAAATGGGTGAGACGTTAGGAAAAAGTTTACTTATTTTGTTTTTTGAATAGTATAATCTGTGGAAGATTTTGAGTTGAATTAGAGTGTGTTTTACGTTAATCTAGCATTTATGCATGTAGAGTAAATGTTTATCCCACCTCTCTTTTGAAATTTTTATAGCTAGTTCTTGTTCCCAGTCTCTTCTAATACCGTCGGTTGATGGTATTTCTATATTTAAAATGATATTATACAAGTATGATATTAAATTTGCTGATTCGGCCTTTGTCTTCATTGCTTCGTCCAGTAAATCTGGTGGCATATTATAATAATCTTGTGTATATTTTTTCAGATAGTCACATATTTGAAAATATTTAAAATAGTGATTATTTCTCAAATTATACTTTAATTGTAATTGTTGGAATGATAATAGTTTTCCAGTTTCATTCAAGTCTCCGAGTGTTTTAATTCCTATTCTGTCCCATTGTGTAAATGATTAATCTATAATAGAGGGTTTAAACGACGGGTTATTAACTATTGGAGATAACAGAGATAGATTTCTTAATTTTAGGTTATGTTTTATTTGTTTCCAAGTCGATGCCAATTAATGTACAAACCCCGCACGTCTTTGGAATGTGGGAAGAAACCCACACGGTCACAGGGAGAACGTGCAAACTCCACACAGGCAGGATGGAATCCGGGTCTCTGGTGCTGTGAGGCATAGGCTGTACCCGCTGCGCCACCGTGTGCACTGTGCTTAGAATGCATGGCTGCTTCTCCAGCATTGATAGTTTTATCCATGCACCCTTCCACTGTTTTCTCTGGTTAGGTTCAGGTTTATTCTTGTCACATGTACCGAGGTACAGTGAAAAGCTATGTTCTCCACGTTATCCAATCAGGTCAAGTAAGCATGCAGGTACAGCAGGCAGTGAAGAAAGCGAATGGCATGTTGGCCTTCATAACAAGATGGGTTGAGTATAGGAGCAAAGAGGTCCTTCTGCAGTTGTACAGGGCCATAGTGAGACCACACCTGGAGTATTGTGTGCAGTTTTGGTCTCCAAATTTGAGGAAGGACATTCTTGCTATTGATGGAGTGCAGCGTAGGTTCATAAGGTTAATTCCTGGGATGGCAGGACTGTCATATGTTGAGAGAATGGAGCGGCTGGGCTTGTACACTCTGCAATTTAGGATGAGAGGATATCTTATTGAAGCATATAAGATTATTAATGGTTTGGACATGCTTGAGGCAAGAAACATGTTCCCAATGTTGGGGGAGTCCAGAACCAGGGGCCACAGTTTAGGCATAAGGGGTAAGCCATTTAGATCGGAGATAAGGAAACACCTTTTCACACAGAGAGTTGTGAGTCTGTGTAATTCTCTGCCTCAGAGTACGGTGGAGGCCAGTTCTCTGGATACTTTCAAGAGAGAGCTAGATAGATCGCTCAAAGACAGCGGAGTCAGGGGATATGGGGAGAAGGCAGGAACGGGGTACTGATTGTGGATGATCAGCCATGATCACATTAAATGGTGGTACTGGCATGAAGGGCCGAATGGCCTACTCCTGCACCTATTGTCTATTGTCTATTGTCAAACAGAGTCTTATAGTCATACTGCGTGGAAACTGGCGGGCCCGTCGGCCCAACAGGCCCACACCGACAAAACATGCCCCATCTACACTAGTCCCACCTGCCTGCGCCTGTTCCATCCATGAACTTGTCTAAATGTCTCTTAAACATTGCAATAGTACCTGCCTCAACTACTTCCTCTGGCAGCTCGTTCCATACACCCACGTCCCTTTGTGGGGAAAAAAGTTACCCCTCGGGTTCCTATTAAATCTTCCCCCCCCCCCCCCCCCCCTCACAAATCTATGTATTCTGGTTCACGACTCCCTTACTCTGAGCAAGAGGGATTAAGTGTCTACCCAATCTAATTCTCATGATTTTGTACACCTCTATAAGATCATCCCTCATCCAACTGCGCTCCAAGGAATAGAGTCCCAGCCTGCTCAACCTATAATAGCCTGCTCAATAATACAATGCATAACTATAATCAAGGCAAACTCCAGTACAATAGATAGAACAAAGGGGAAGATACAGAGTGCAGAATATAGTTCTCAACATTGTAGCGCATCAGTTCCAGAGTTCAGGTGAATCGGACAGTAACCTAGCTTATGGAAGGACCGTTCAGAAGCCTGATAACAGAGGGGAAGAAGCTGTTCCTGAGTCTGGTGGTGCGTGCTTTCAAGTTCCTGTACCTTCTGCCGGACGGGAGCGGGGAAAAAAAGGAATGACCGGGGTGGGACAGGGACAAGTCTTTGATTACATTGGCTGCCTTTTGGAGGCAGTGTGAAATGGAGATGGAGTCAATGGCTGGGAGTCTGGTCTGTGTCGGCTACAAACCTTCCTGCGTTTTGTGAGCTTTTCCATCGACCCGTGACTAACCAGCATAGTCATCAGTTGATATCCCCCCCCCCCTCTCCAAATTGACCAGGGTATTTGACTTCACTTGCCTCGCAGACAGTGAGCTTGAAGCTGTGTTGATGACTGCAGTCGGCGAACCTGCTCATTGCTGCATTCTCGGCACCGACTAAAATCAGTGGTGGAAACATTCTAGAGTTACTCTGTCAAATAAATGTTGCCGCTGAGCAGATTTTGCATAGATTCAACAGCTGAAAATATAATTCTCTGGTCACATTTTTCCGGCATTGTTTGTTATATTAAA
This sequence comes from Amblyraja radiata, assembly GCF_010909765.2. Classification (NCBI taxonomy): domain Eukaryota; kingdom Metazoa; phylum Chordata; class Chondrichthyes; order Rajiformes; family Rajidae; genus Amblyraja; species Amblyraja radiata. Next base: position 121,021,988 of record NC_045957.1, on the reverse strand, counting down.
CTAAACAACTGCACAAGTTTTATTCTCTGGTGCAATTAAATATTATGTTAGAAAGTGACAATAGACAATAGGTAATCAGCCAAGATCATACTGAATGGCGGTGCTGGCACAAAGGGCCGAATGGCCTACTCCTGCACCTATTTTCTATGTTTCTATGCCCTGAACTACTGTCTACCTCATTGGTGACCCTCGGACTATCATAGAGCGGACTTTGACAATAGACAATAGACAATCGGTGCAGGAGTAGGCCATTCGGCCCTTCGAGCCAGCACCGCCATTCAATATGATCATGGCTGATCATCCACAATCAGTACCCCGTTCCTGCCTTCTCCCCATATCCCCTGACTCCGCTATTTTTAAGAACCCTATCTAGCTCTCTCTTGAAAGTATCCAGAGAACCTGCCCACACCGCCCTCTGAGACAGAGAATTCCACAGACTCACACTGTGTGAAAAAGTGTTTCCTCTTCTCCATTCTAAATGGCTTACTCCTTATTCTTAAACTGTGGCCCCTGGTTCTGGACTCCCCCAACATCGGGAACATGTTTCCTGCCTCTAGCGTGTCCAAGCCCTTAACAATCTTTAATGTTTAATAATAATTAATAATGTTTCAATAAGATACCCTCTCATCCTTCTAAATTCCAGAGTGTACTAGCCCAGCCGCTCCATTCTCTCAGCATATGACAGTCTCCGCAGTTCTAGAGCTGAAACTTTCCCCAGCTGACCTATTTTAAGTGTTTGCTGAGATATTTATAATGCACAGCATGGTGTCCACCCTCAGTGATATCTCTTCACAAACTGCTATCACTGCCCCCGGGAATGAATATCTGATTTGCACAAAAGTAAACAAAACAATCTTCCTTTCCCGATATGAAAAAAAGGGAAACAGTTCTCCCCTTTGAACAATTTAAGAAAGAACTGCAGATGCTGGAAAAATCGAAGGTAGACAAAAAATGCTGGAGAAACTCAGCGGGTGAGGCAGCATCTATGGAGAGAAGGAATGGGCGACGTTTCGGGTCGACCCTAAACGTTGCCTATTCCTTCTATCCATAGATGCTGCCTCACCCGCTGAGTTTCTCCAGCGTTTTTTGTCTACCTTCCCCTTTGAACAGACTCCCCCCCCCCCCCCCTCCTCGCAGGTTGCACATCGTTCAATGTCCTATTGACGGCCGCATCTATTGAGCTTGCCCGTTCAACCGCAACCAAGTAGATGTTCGGGGGAGGTTAACGTTTTGCACGGTTGCAGTTTTTTTTACATTTGCCGAGGAGATCGGGCACTGAAGTCACTGCCAGGTCCACACTTGGGGGGCGGGGGGGGGGAAGAGAGGGTAGCAGCAAGAAGAGATCAGCCTGCAAATTAATCCAAAGCCTTTCCTCTTCTGCTGCCGTTTTTTGGTGGCCTGACAGCATGCGACGGTGTCAGCTGTTGTCCCCAAGGTCCCGCAATCTGCCGCTCTCACTGCAAAGAGTTGAGTTGCCTTGAGGATTAAACAGTCGCAGCGCCGCATTGCAGTGCTGTGCTGCACACCGCCAGGATAGACGGCAGCCCGGCACAACAGAGAGTCTCCCAGCCTGGTCAACACTCACTCCCATGATTGTACTCCTGTGTTACAATCACCACTAATTGAAGAGCCAATTCCGTTCGAACACATCTGTAAATTTCATTCTCAAAGATTCGTGCCATGCAAAATTGCTTTTAACTGGGTGCAATTGGAAAAGCAAAGAAAGCAAGCCCCACACGATGAGAAATCATTTGTATTGATTGTGTTGTAATTGTGTAACTGCACAAAATAAGCTTGTTTGCAGCAGTTGCCTAGAAACCCTTTACAGTCTCCGTCGGCATGTGGACTGCAGTCTCACACCAACACCAGACTTCATCAGTTTACCAGCAACAGTGGATTTGATGCCCATTTAAAATCCAGAGGAATAGGTTTGCCATCGGAAAATAGTTGGTTGCTTTCCCTGAAGCTAAGCCGCGATTAACGCCTGGAATAGCTTCATTTATATAGTCACGGGTCAAGAGTGAAGAAAGCGAATGGCATGTTGGCCTTCATAACAAGAGGAGTTGAGTACAGGAGCAAATAGGTCCTTCTGCAGTTGTACAGGGCCCTAGTGAGACCACACCTGGAGTAGTGTGTGCAGTTTTGGTCTCCAAAAGTTGAGGAAGGACATTCTTGCTGTTGAGGGAGTGCAGCGTAGGTTCACAAGGTTAATTCCCGAGATGGCGGGACTGTCATATGATGAAAGAATGGAGCGGCTGGGCTTTTATACTCTGGAATTTAGAAGGATGAGAGGGGATCTTATTGAAACATACAAGATTATTAAGGGTTTGGACACGCTAGAGGCAGGAAACATGTTCCCGATGTTGGGAGAGTCCAGAACCAGGGACCACTGCTTAACAATGGCGGTGCTGGCTCGAAGGGCCGAATGGCCTCCTCCTGCACCTATGTTTCTATGTTTCTTTTTGTGTTTCTACAATAGAACCCCGCAGTACAGGAACGGGCCCTCCGGCCCACAAAGTCTGTGCTGACCATGACGCCTGGCCAAACTGATCTCATCTGCCTGCAAACAATAGAACGGAGACGAGGAAAAACTTTTTCGCAAAGAGGGATGTGAATCTGTGGAATTCTCTGCCTCAGTGGAGGCTAATTCTCTGGATGCTTTCAAGAGAGATTTAGATAGAGCTGTTAAAGATAGCGGAGTCAGCGGATATGGGGAGAAGGCAGGAACGGGGTACTGATTGTGGATGTTCAGCCATGATCACAGTGAATGGCGGTGCTGGCTCGAAGGGCCGAATGGCCTACTCCTGCACTTTATTGTTGAATGTCGAGATGGAGTACGGGAATGAGATGGAGAATTTAGTGCCATGTTGTCAGGACAATAACCTCTCTCCGTCAATGTCAGCAAGACAAAGGAGATAGTTATTATCTTCAGGAAGTACAGTGGAGGACATGCTCCAGTCAGCATCAATGGTGCAGGGACTGATGAGGGATATTCAGCATGACTTGGACCATGAGAAATCATGTCACTCTAATCTGACAGAGTTTTTTAGTTTTGTTTGTTGTTATTGTCACGTGTACCGAGGTACAGCAAAAAGCCTTTTGTTGCATGCTATCCAGTCAGCGGAAAGACTATACATGATTACAATCAAGCCGACCACAGTGTACAGATCCAGGATAAAGAGAATAAGATAAAGTCCAATTAAAGATACGTTGAAGGGACTGCATATGCCGATTTATACCAAAAATAGTCGGATAATTCTGATCTGATATGGATCTGCACGTGATCCATATCTCTCCATTCACTGCACTTCCATATGCCGATCTAAAAGTCCCTTAAATGTCATATGATATCAGCCTCCACCACTACTACAGGCAATGTGTTCCGGGGCCCCCACCTACCTCTGGAAAACATTCGCCCTGCACATCTCCATTAAACATCCCCCTCTCATCTTGAATGAATGAATGAATAAGTTTATTGGCCAAGTATTCACATACAAGGAATTTGCCTTGGTGCAACATCAAGGAGCAGTACACCGTGGCTGCCACCGTCAGCAGCAGCAAGCAGCAAGCAGCTACATTGCACGCAGCTGCACTGCAAGCAGCTACTTATAGCTACCTGCAGTTCCATAACAGGCCTGAAAACAGAGTACTCATAGACATCATAATAATCCCAAAAATGTTCAATAAATGAAAAAAACACACATTGGTGCAAAACAAAAGCCTAAAGTCCCCAGTTGCTACCAAGACAGTTCGTAGTCTGTAGTTTAGTTGGTGTTTGTTGTGTTTAAGAGCCTGATGTTGCTGGGAAGAAGCTGTTCGTGAAGCTGGAGGTCATGGTTTTCAGACTCCTGTACCTTCTTTCCGATGGCATCAACTCCATTCTCAATGGCTGCTGTGGAGCTCAATCAATAGTAGCTTCGTTGTTTTTAGTTTAGTTTAGAGTTCTTCTTCTTCTTCTTGCGTATGGCGTGCTAAGCCTAAAGTTGTGGGACAACTTGTACTATTTGATCTTATTTAATTGCGCACGCCAGGTTGATTGCATTCATCGAAACAGGGCGGACCATGTGAAGGTTGCAATCTCCCACCCCAGTTTACAGCATGGAAACAGGCCTTTGGGCCCACCGAGTTCACGCCTATTTAATCTCACTTTTTCATCATCTCTCTACACACTAGCTACTAACACAGCGTTGAGGAAACAATCAGACAGGTACATGGATAGGACAGGTTTAGAGGGATATGGTCAAACGCTGGCAGGTGGGACGAGTGTGGGTGGGCCGGTTCCTACGCTGTATGACTCTATGATGCCGAGGGCAATTGTATAGAGGCCATTAATCCACTCGCCCGCACGATCAGAGCACCCGCAGGAAACGCACGCGGTCACAGGGAGAACATGCAAACTCCACACAGACAGCATCTGAGGACGGGTTCCAACCCAGGTCTCGGGTGCTGTGAGACAGCGGCTCTGGCAGCTCTGCCACCCTATGATTATTTGAGTCTGTCTGTAACCACATTGAAGCACTTTTACCGGCAAGTCCAGAATTAGGCAAATGTATCTCTCAGATCTTCGTGCTGAGTACCCACTGCTGCCCAGTTGTGATTTGCACATGGGACATGCAGGGAATGACTTTGTTGCCCGTGCAACGCTGCTTTTGATGCGTTACACGAGAACCTGGATTACATTATCCTGGGAGCGCCCTCGGAAAGATTCCCAGGGATGACAAGGAGGCACAAGTTTACGGTCAGAGAGGAAAAATTGACCAGTATTGAGTGGCACCATTTACAAGCAGATGGCGGTGGTTATCTGAAACACGCCTGGTATGGTCAAGAGAGTCAAGTCAAGATGGTTTTATTGTCATATGTCCCAAAATTGAGCAATTAAATTGTTACATGCAGCAGTACCACAGATCATGATGAAGCTGCTCCTGAACCTGGGTGTTACAGTTTTCAGGCTCCTGTACCTTCTACCCGATGGCAGCAGTGAAATGAGTGCGCGGCCAGGGTGGTGTGGGTCTCTGGTGATGCTGGCTGCCGATTTGAGGCAGCGACTCCTGTAGATCCCTTCTTCTTCCTCTACTTCACCTCTACTTCCTGAGAAGATTACGGAGAGTCGGTATGTCAAGGAGGACTCTCTCTAACTTCTACAGGTGCACAGTAGAGAGCATGCTGACCGGCTGATCGTGGCTTGGTTCGGCAACTTGAGCGCCCAGGAGCGGAAAAGACTACAAAAAGTAGTAAACACTGCCCAGTCCATCATCGGCTTTGACCTCCCTTCCATTAAGAGGATCTATTGCAGTCAGTGCCTCAAAAAGGCTGGCAGCATCATCAAGGACCCACACCATCCTGGCCACACACTCATCTCCCTCTACCTTCAGGTAGAAGGTACAGGAGCCTGAAGACTGCAACGACCAGGTTCAGGAATAGCTACTTCCCCACAGCCATCAGGCAATTAAACTCAATTCACACAAAACTCTGAACATTCATAGCCTATTATCTGTTTATTTGCACTTTATCTGTTTATTTATTCATGTGTGTATATATTTATATAATGGTATATGGACAGTTGGCAAAAATGCTGGAGAAACAGCGGGTGCAACAGCATCTATGGAGCGAAGGAAATAGGCAACGTTTTGGGCTGAAACCCTTCTTAAGACATTGATCTGTTCTGTATTCATGCCTACTATGTTCTGTTGTGCTGAAGCAAAGCACAAATTTCATTGTCCTATCTGGGACACATGACAATAAACTCTCTTGAATCTTGAATCTTGATGGTGAGGAGGTCAGTCCCCGTGATGCACTGTGGGCAGTGTCCACCACTTTCTGCAGTCTTCTTGGTTCCTGGGCGTTCGAGTTACTGAGCCAGGCCGTGATGCAACCAGATGCTCTCGACTGTACACTTGCAGAGTTCAAGAGATCATTCGTTGACATATCGAATTTCCTCAATCTTCTAAGGAACTACAGCTGCTCCTCGACCCATGATGGGGCTACGTTCCGATAAACCTATCGTAAATCGAAAATATCGGAAGTCGAAAACGCGTTTAATACAATGTGATCACGTGACCGGAATTGAGCTGCGGCTCGTTGCCCGGCGTTTGCCGATCGTAAAGTCGAAATATCGTAAGTTGAAGCATCGTAAATCGGGAGCATCTGTAGTGGCGTCGATGGGATTTATTTCTGATTGCATCAATGTGCAAGGTCCAGGTTACAGCCACAGGTTACAAAAAAAATGCACGGGCCGTAAAGAGGCATATTGTAAGATCGAAAATTCATCCTTAGCAAATGAGAGGTCCATGAGAGGTCCATTTAAGAGTTTAATAACTCTGGAGTAGAAGCTGTTCTTGAGTCAGTGGTGGTAAGAAAGAACTGCAGAGGCTGGTAAAATCGAAGGTAGACACAAAATGCTGGAGTAACTCAGCGGGTCAGGCAGCATCTCTGGAGAGAAGGAATGACCCGCAGAGTTACTCCAGCACTCTGTGAAACGTCACCTATCCGTGTTCTCCACGATGCTGCCTGACCCGCTGAGTTACTCCAGCACTATGTGAAACGTCACCTATCCATGTTCTCCACAGATGCTGCCTGACCCGCTGAGTTACTCCAACACTCTGTGTCTTCTGCCAGAGGAGGTAGTTGAGGCAGATACTATGAACTGCATTTAAACACTTGGACGGGCACATCAATAGGGAAGGTTTTGAGGGATATGGACCAAACATGGGCAAATAGGACTAGCTTAGAGGGGACCTCTTGGTCAGCATGGATGAGTTGGGCCGAAGGGCCAGTTTCCGTGCCTTGTCTCCAATGACCCACATTCAGTGGCATCTTGTTCACTGGATTAGTCATTCCCACTCTCATCACATTTGTCCCAAGGTGACATTTTCTTCAGTTTTATTACTTCAAATGATTCAGGCAAAACCTGCACAAATGCAGTTTTCTGTAATCCGTCCTCATAAACCAAAATCTGCCAGGTTTTGCTCACAAATCACGATTGTGTGAGGATTCACATCACAAATCTGTAAGTCCTGTGCTGCTCTGTCAGAAAACTCTGAGCTGTCGTATCACAAATAAGGAATCAATGGTCACAAATCTGTTGCTGGAAGAGTTTCGAACATTAATCAGTAATCTATAAGCCTTTCTTTCATAAATCAATAGTGTGGTATTTTGCAAGGTGTTTGAGTCGCCTTTGAGGTCTTGCATAATACAACAGTAATCTGTGATCTTTTGCACAGAAAATTAGTGATCTATCAGCCCCGCACAATAAAACAGGAACGTTAAAACAGAAACATAATAAAACAGAAACATTATCATCGAGGATGAAGGCAGGCACATGGTGTGCTTGGCTTCACTGGACGGGACATTGAGAAGGGCCATTTGGGGCATTGTATGCAGTTCCGTTCTTCCCAGTAATGTAAAGATGTGGAGGCTTTGGAGAGGGTGCAGAGGATGTTTACCAGAATGATGATAGACACAAAATGCTGGAGTAACTCAGCGGAACAGGCAGCATCTCAGGATAGAAAGAATGGGTGACGTTTCTGGGCCGAGACCCTTCTTCAGGTCTGAAGAAGTTGTCTCGACTCGAAACGTCTCCCATTCCCTCTCCCCAGAGATGCTGCCTGTCCCGCTGAATTACTCCAGCATTTTGTATCTATCTTTGGCGTAAACCAGCATCTGCAGTTCATTCCTGCACATTACAAGAATGATGCCTGGATTATAGACATCAGACAATAGACAATAAGTGCAGGAGTAGGCCATTCGGCCCTTCGAGCCAGTACCGCCATTCAATGTGTTCATAGCTGATCATCACCAATCAGTACCCCTATTCCTGCCTTCCACCCATATCCCCTGACTCCGCTATCTTTAAGAGCCCTATCTAGCTCTCTCTTGAAAGTATCCAGAGAACCGGCCTCCACTGCCCTCTGAGGCAGAGAATTCCACAGACTCACAACTCTTAAGGGGTTGGACAGGCTAGATGCAAGAAGATTGCTCCCGATGTTGGGGAAGTCCAGGACAAGGGGTCACAGCTTAAGGATAAGGGGGAAATCCTTTAAAACCGAGATGAGAAGAACTTTTTTCACACAGAGAGTGGTGAATCTCTGGAACTCCCTGCCACAGAGGGTAGTCGAGGCCAGTTCATTGGCTATATTTAAGAGGGAGTTAGATGTGGCTCTTGTGGCTAAGGGGATCAGAGGGTATGGAGAGAAGGCAGGTACGGGATACTGAGTTGGATGATCAGCCATGATCATATTGAATGGCGGTGCAGGCTAGAAGGGCCAGAATGGCCTACTCCTGCACCTAATTTCTATGTTTCTCTGTGTGAAAAAGTGTTTCCTCGTCTCTGTTCTAAATGGCCGACCCCTTATTCTTAAACATCACTATTAATAATAATAACAATAATACATTTTATTTGTATAGCGCTTTTCAAGGACTCAAAGTCGCTTTACATGGTGAGTCAAGAACAAAACGAAATAGAGCAGTAAGACAGAGATGCAAAGGGGAGGGGGACATGGGACTAAGGGTATGCAGAGGTGAAGAGATGGGTCTTGAGGCGGGACTGGAAGATGGTGAGGGACTCAGAAGTTCGGATCAATTGTGGGAGGGAGTTCCAGAGCCTGGGAGCTGCCCTGGAGAAAGCTCTGTCTCCAGAAGTGCAGAGGTTGGATTTCAGAATGGAGAGGAGACAGGCTGAAATGGATCTGAGGGACGGTGAGGGTTGGTAGGGGGAGAGGAGGTCAGTGAGATAAGGGGGGGCCAAGTGGTTGAGGGCTTTGTAGGTGAGGACCAGGATTTATTAGGGGGTATTAGATACAAGGAGATGTTGGACAGACTTGCATTGGTGCTGGAGGTTGAGGTGAGACTTGATAGAGGAATGTAATATGAGAGACATAGATGAGGTAGAGAGTCAGTACATTTTTCCCCGGGTGCAAATGTCTAATAGCTCATAGCTTTAAGGTGAAAGAGGCTAGGTTCACAGGAGATGTGCAGGGCAAGTTTGTTTACACAGAGGGTGGTGGGTGCCTGGAACGCGCTGCCAGGGGTGGTGGTGGAGGCAGATACGATAGTGGTGTTTAAGAGGCTTTTGGATCGACACATGGATATGTGTCTTTTTACAATACTGCACACAATAATGCCACAAAGGGGTGACATTTCAAATCCTTTCAAAGAAAGTTGACAAGCACTTTATCGGGTTCATGACTAACATAGTATCAACAAAAAATATAAGAAAATATAGCATATTGATGGCGTTTCTGAAAATGGCATCAGAATACACAAATACATTTTGTGTAACGGTTGTCGCTTGGTGTCCACCAGTGACCTGGTTGGCACAGTAAGTGCACGTATTTCTTATTCCTTTCTATGTTTATGAATACCACATGGAACAATAAAATTGCAAACACTGTTTCCACTTAATTCCCCAGATCGTGTAGTAGAATACTGCATCCATCCGCATTACACATCATATACACAAACGTACGTTGCGGTGAACACTAAAAGGTTTGGTGTCCCAGAAAACAATCATTACATTATTAGCGAAAATCTAATTATATCCATAGATATAAAAATCGGTACATTATCTTATGGATTTGAGTTATCGATGGTCGATGATTCGTCGGAAGGTTTGATTTATTAAATGTGAATATAACTAAAATAATTAACTCGTACAAAAATCGCTACTACCATAGGATACCTCGTTGGGGTTTGTGAAAAGCAGTCGAGGTTTGGAGTCTCCGTGGTTTAACTTACGGAGGTACCGACCCCGATTACGGTCGTTGTGACAATGGACACCAAGCACAACGACCATTACCGGATCGTTGCTGGGGGGAAGAGGATTGTGTAATGTTTAAAGAACAACAGAAGATAACCAAAAAGACAATACGGGGAGAAAAGATGAGGTACGAAGGTAAGCTAGCCAAGAATATAAAGCAGGATAGTAAAAGCTTCTTTAGGTGCGTGAAGAGGAAAAAATTAGTTAAGACCAAAGTTGGAACCTTGAAGACGAAAAAGGTGTATTTATTATGGGGAACAAGAAAATGGCAGATAAGTTGAACAGATACTTTGGATCTGTCTTCACTAAGGAGGACACAAACAATCTTCCCGATATAGTAGAGGCCAGAGGATCTGGGGTTACAGAGGAACTGAAGGAAATCCACATTAGGCAGGAAATAGTGTTGGATAGACTGATGGGACTGAAGGCTAATAAATCCCCAGGGCTTGATGGTCTGCATCCCAGGGTACTTAAGGAAGTGGCTCTAGAAATCGTGGATGCATTGGTGATAATTTTCCAATGTTCTATAGACTCAGGATCAGTTCCTGTGGATTGGAGGAAAGCTAATGTTATCCCACTTTTTAAGAAAGGCAGGAGAGAGAAAACAGGGAATTATAGATCAGTTAGCCTGACATCGGTGGTGGGGAAGTCAATTATAAAAGATGAGATAGCCGAACATTTGCATAGCAGTAACAGGATCGGTCGGAGTCAGCATGGATTTACGAAGGGGAAATCATGCTTGACTAATCTTCTGGAATTTTTTGAAGATGTAACTAAGAAAATGGACAAAGGAGAGCCAGTGGATGTAGTGTACCTGGACTTTCAGAAAGCATTTGATAAGGTCCCACATTGGAGATTAGTGGGCAAAATTAAGGCACATGGTATTGGGGGTAGAGTGCTGACATGGATAGAGAAGTGGTTGGCAGACAGGAAACAAAGCGTAGGGATTAACGGGTCCCTTTCAGAATGGCTGGCAGTGATAAGTGGGGTACCGCAAGGCTCGGTGCTGGGACCGCAGCTATTTACAATATACATCAATGATTTGGATGAAGGGATTCAAAGTAACATTAGCAAATTTGCAGATGACACAAAGCTGGGTGGCAGTGTGAACTGTGAGGAGGATGCTATGAGAATGCAGGGTGACTTGGACAGGTTGGGGGAGTGGGCAGATGCATCGCAGATGAAATTTAATGCGGATAAATGTGAGGTTATCCACTTTGGTAGTAAAAACAGGAAGGCAGATTACTATCTAAATGGCGGCAAATTGGGAAAAGGGGAAGTACAACGGGATCTGGGGGTCATTGTACATCAGTCTATGAAAGTAAGCATGCAGGTACAGCAGGCAGTGAAGAAAGCAAATGGCATGTTGGCCTTTATAACAAGAGGAATCAAATATAGGAGCAAAGAGGTCCTTCTGCAGTTGTACAGACCCCTAGTGAGCCCACACCTGGAGTATTGTGTGCAGTTTTGGTCCCCTAATTTGAGGAAGGACATTCTTGCTATTGAGGGAGTGCAGCGTAGGTTTACAAGGTTAATTCCCGGGATGGAGGAACTGTAATATGCTGAGAGAATGGAGCAGCTGTGCTTGTACAGGCTGGAGTTTAGAAGGATGAGAGGGATCTAATTGAAACATATAAGATTGTTAAGGGTTTGGACACGCTAGAGGCAGGAAACATGTTCCCGATGTTGGGGGAGTCCAGAACCAGTGGCCACAGCTTAAGAATAAGGAGTAAACCATTTAGAACAGAGACGAGGAAACACTTTTTCTCACAGAGAGTTATGAGTCTGTGGAATTCTCTGCCTCAGAGGGCGGTGGAGGCAGGTTCTCTGGATGCTTTCAAGAGAGAGCTAGATAGGGCTCTTAAAAATAGTGGAGTCAGGGGATATGGGCAGAAGGCAGGAATGGGGTACTGATTGGGGATGATCAGCCATGATCACATTGAATGGCGGTGCTGAATCGAAGGGCCGAATGGCCTACTCCTGCACCTAATGTCTATTGTCTATTGGAATACCAGACGTGTCACTGTATTTTTCTCCTGGTATTGATGGAGATATTTGCCTCGATGATTATCAAAACGTATATGTGTGAGGGGCCATATGAAGTTTATTCATGAATGAAATATTTATGACTAAATGTGGCAGAGTTTTTGGAGTTAAAATTGGTGGTAAATTTGTCTGTTATAAAAAAGTTTTTGACTTCCGGTCTTGAAGTTATCTAATTTATATCTTATTTATAAGGTTTTACATGATGGGCAGATTTCTGTTAAGAACAGTGTATTGGTGTAAATAACTGAATAATAATCTTAGAGCTTTAGGGGCTAGTGGAATCAAGGGATGTGGGGAGAAGGCAGGCATGGGTTATTGATTGGGGATGATCAGCCATGAACGCAATGAATGGCGGTGCTGGCTCAAAGGGCGGGATGGCCTCTTCCTGCACCTATTTTCTATGTTTCTATGTAAACAAAAATGCGTGAGAAACTCAGCGGGTGAGGCAGCATCTATGGAGCGAAGGAAATAGGTGACGTTTCGGGTATAGACCCTTCTTCAGACTGATGTGGGGGTGGGGGGCGTGGGGGCGGGATGATGAATGGAAGAGGCGGAGACAGTGGGTTGTGGGAGAACTGGGAAGGGGAGGGGAAGGAGGGAGAAAGCAGGGACCACCTGAAATTGGAGAAGTCAATGTTCATACCGCTGAGGTGTAAACTACCCAAGCGAAATATGAGGTGCTGCTCCTCCATTTTACAGTGGGCCTCACTTTGCCCATGGAGGAGGCCCAGGACAGAAAGGTCGGATTCGGAATGGGAGGGGGAGTTGAAGTGCTGAGCCACCGGGAGATCAGATTGGTTATTGCGAACCGAGCAGAGGAATAATAATCTTGTTCCTCAAAATCTCTCCAGTGTTGTAAAAACACATATGCATGGAATGGATGGATATGGATTATGTGCAGGCAGATAAGGATTGTGCAGCATCGCGTTTCAGCATGGACATTGTGGGCTGAAGGGCCTATTCCTGTGCTGTACTGTTCTATGTTTTATAATATTAAGTGTGCTCTCCAGCGTATACATTACAACTCTATTAGTGAACTAACCTGCTCAAAGATAGTTGACTAAAGGGCGCAAAGTATTGCGGGCTAAATTTATTTTAGTTTAGTTTAGAGATACAGCACATAAGCAGGCCGTTCGGCCCACCGTGTCCGCGCCGACCAGCCGCACACTAGCACTATTCTGTACGCAAAGGCCAAATTGCAATTATACCAAGCCAATTAACCTACAAACCCGTACGTCTTTGGAGTGTCGGAGGAAACCGGAGATTCCGGAGAAAACCCACGCAGGTCTCAGGGAGAACGTATAATCTCCCTACAGACAGCACCCGTAGTCAGGATCAAACCCGGGTCTCTGGCGCTGTGAGGCAGCAACTCTACCGCTGCGCCACCGTGCCGAGTATGGAACATGGATCCGAGCTGACGGCACACAACTGCAGAGTTTGACTTTGAGCCTGAAAAACACCTCTCGTTGCTTTCATTTGTGACTCCCAAAGCCAAATTGTCAATTTGTTTGAATTGAACTTAGTATAAGAACAAACACTTCAAAACATGGAATTTGGAACTTGGAATGACAGAGTGCTGGAGTAACTCAACGGGTCAGGCAGCATCTCTGGAGAACATGGATTGGTGACGTTTCACAGAGTGCTGGAGTAACTCAGCGGGTCAGGCAGCATCTCTGGAGAACATGGATAGGTGACGTTTCACAGAGTGCTGGAGTAACTCAGCGAGTCAGGCAGCATCTCTGGAGAACATGGATAGGTGACGTTTCACAGAGTGCTGGAGTAACTCAGCGGGTCAGGCGGCATCTCTGGAGAACATGTTACTCCAGCAATTTGTGTTTTTTTGTAAACCAGCATCTGTAGTTCCTTGTTACTACCTGGAATTCATTCTTATTTTATGAATCACAGTGATATATTCATTTCACATTATGTGCAAACTTATAATTATCATCTGGCTAGCAAACTCCCCCCCCCCCTCCCCCCCCACCTCCTCTCTTCCAGTTAAAATGAGAAACATTAACTACCTGGGCATTAGTCAATATGGGAACTCTCTGCAGTATTGGATTCAGAACCGGCTTACTCATAGAAGACAAAAAGTTGTCACTTAAAGTTTTTTTTAAATTTGTCCATTTCAAACGCAATTTGTTAAAAATAAATTGTATCTAGGGCAATCTGATACACTGGATCTGGGCTCTCTTGTGTAAGTGTTCACGAGGATTCTTTAGTTATTTTTAGTTTAGGGATATAGCGCGGAAACAGGCCCTTCGGCCCACCGAGTCCACGCCGACCAGCGATCCCCGCACACTAACACTATCCCACACATACCAGGGACAATTTACAATTATACCAAGCAAATGAACCTACAAATCTATACGTCTTTGGAGTGTTGGAGGAAACCGAAGATCTCGGAGAAAACCCACGCAGGTCATGGGGAGAACGTACAAACTCCGCACAGACAGCACCCGTGGACAGGGTCAAACCCGGATCACCGGCGCTGTGAGGCAGCAACTCTGGAGAACATGGATAGGTGATGTTTCACAGAGTGCTGGAGTAACTCAACGGGGCAGGCAACATCTGTGGAGAACATGTTACTCCAGCAATTTGTGTTTTTTTGTAAACCAGAATCTGCAGTTCCTTGTTACTACCTGGAATTGATTCTTATTTTATAAATCACAGTGATATATTCATTTCACATTATGTGCAAACTAATATTTATCATGCCCTAGATACAATTTATAGCCGGGTCATGGGGAGAACGTACAAACTCCGTACGGACAGCACCCATGGTCAGGATCGAACCCGGGTCTCTGGCGCTGTGAGGCAGCAACTCTACCGCTGCGCCACCGTGCCACACAATCTTTTGACCTTCTACAGATGCGTTATACGTGTTCAATTGGCTCTGTGGCCAAGTACAACGCCAATCTTTGTCATCAATGATACCACTTTAATTAACTCAAGGGTTCATCTATTTCAGATAGAATCTAGAATTTGATCCTATTTCTCATTATGAAAATTATTGGAAGAATTCATTAACTCAGAATGTATTCTAAGAATTGGTTTGTTAGATTCCATTAGATTCCATTTCACATTCAGATTAGTTTGTTGCCTTGGACACCAGAGTGCAATGAAATTCCTTGTTCACATGAAGATCACGGAGAAAACAGTACACGTACAGTAACGATAAATACAACAGACGAATATAAAAGGCACAGCATTGTAGAGCAACCCAAAGTAATGCAAGGAAAGTACAATAATGGAATAGCCAAATAGAAACATAGAAAATAGGCACAGGAGGAGGCCATTCAGCCCTTCGAGCCAGCACCGCCATTCATTGTGATCATGGCTGATCGTCCCCAATCAATAACCCGTGCCTGCCTTCTCCCCCATATCCCTTGACGTATCACAGCGCCGCCACTTCCGGAATTGTCATGCCATTCATTGTATATTTTCGCCATACATTTGATCTTCCAATTTGCAACACCACCCACTATCGCCTGCCGGAGGATTCTGCATGGTCCATATGATGAATGGGCAAAGCCTAAAACCCAGGTCCCACGGTATGAGTTCATTCCAAGAGTTCTCCCGAGATTGCCCTGATTTGAACTCGGAGATTTACGGTAATGGCCACTCGACGGTACTCGGGGCTCTCATGGACATTTTTCATCGTGTTGAAAAATCTTCACGAGTCTTCCTGTGCCTACCTGCCGTTAGCGAGTCTTCCCGAGTACCTGCCGTTAGCGCTAAGAGATGTCCCCGAGCTCCGACATACCTGCTACATCGGAGCTCCGTGCTTACCACAAATTTGATTTTTTTTAAACCCGGGAGAGCTCTTGGAATAGACAATAGGTGCAGGAGTAGACCATTCGGTCCTTCGAGCCAGCACTGCCATTCAATGTGATCAAGGCTGATCATCCCCAATCAGTACCCTGTTCCTGCCTTCTCCCCATATCCCCTGACTCTGCTATTTTTAAGAGCCCTATCTAGCTCTCTCTTGAAAGCATCCAGAGAACCGGCCTCCACCGCCCTCTGAGGCAGAGAATTCCACTGACAGAATTAACTCGTACCGTGGGACAGGGCTATGAGGTGGCATCGAACAGCACGGTGGCGCAGCGGTAGAGTTGCTGCCTCACAGCGCCAGAGACCCGGGTTCCATCCTGACTACGGGTGCTGTCTGTACGCAGTTTGCACGTTCCCCCCGTGACCACGTGGGTTTTCTCCAGGTGCTCTGGTTTCCTCCCACACTTCAAAGACGTGCAGGTTTGTAGGTTAATTGTCTTCTGTAGAAATAATTGTAAATTGTATAGGTGGAATGGAAGGGCCTGTGTGAAGTGTATGGGTGGAATGGAAGGGCCTGTTTCCACGTTGTATCTCTCACATCTAAAGTCTGAAGTTGGTGAGCTGGGGTGAGCTGCGGTTTCAGTGAAACTAAGAACACAGCAGTCCCTGATCCTCCCTTCGAAGGACTGGTTGACGTTCAGTACTTTTCCTGGATGCGCTGCTAAGTGGTCGCCTCTGCAACTCAGCGACCACTGAAGTGAATCCATCCACGGAGTACTAATTAGGGTGTACCGTGAGCTGTTAGAGTCGAGCGATGTTTAACGAACAGCACAGCAAAGACATAACAAGTTGCAGAATTAGTGCCTGCGCGTCTTTGAAGAGAGTCGGGCCGCTACATGTCACCGTTAGCGAGGCTTCAGCAAACGAGGGTCAGTACTGTGATAATTGGCTGTGTAAATCGCTGCTTACATCTGAGCCTATGAACATAACAGTTAGAAGAAAGAATGGCTGTGTACAGTAAATTGATAGAGATTGATAGAGCAAAAAAGATGAAAGTTTCTTTGAGTTGCTGCAGAAACACTTGAGCATCGTTTGGAGATACAGCGCGGAGACAGGCCCATCGAGTCCATGCCCACCTGTTCATGCTAGTTCCTGTGACTCTGTACACTGTCGCAGTACACTGCTACTATACACTTATACTGTACCTGCGATGCTTATCTAAGGTGTATCATAGTGAGACTTGTTGGGAACTCTATACAAAATTAATTTTACACTTCCTCGGTACATGAGACAAGTAAGGACCATTGATCCACTCTAGAAACAAGGAACTTTTTATCATACTTTGAGGGTCTAAAGGAACTACCTATTGACTGAGGGCACGACATTAAGTGGGGAGCCGCATTTTTTCTGTTTTGTAATTTTATTATTGTTAAATTGTGCATTTGTATTTGTGATATATTTGTATTGCGAAAACAATAGCTGCCAAGGGGTGTTTAGGGAGGGTGGGTAAGGGTTATTTTGTTATATATAAAAACAAAATGGAGGGTAATATAATGCAATACGTCAGATGTACTGTCATTTTTTTTTTCCCGCCAATAAAAATAAATTAAATATAGAAACAAGGAACAAGATGTGGAGTAACTCAGCTGGATAGGCAGCATCTGTGGAGAACATGGATAGGTGACGTTTCACAGAGTGCTGGAGTAACTCAGCGGGTCAGGCAGCATCTGTGGAGAACATGGATAGGTGACGTTTCACAGAGTGCTGGAGTAACTCAGCTGGATAGGCAGCATCTGTGGAGAACATGGATAGGTGACATTTCACAGAGTGCTGGAGTAACTCAGCGGGTCAGGCAGCATCTGTGGAGAACATGGATAGGTGACGTTTCACAGAGTGCTGGAGTAACTCAGCGGGCCAGGCAGCATCTGTGGAGAACATGGATAGGTGACGTTTCACAGAGTGCTGGAGTAACTCAGCGGGCCAGGCGGCAGCCTCCCTGGAGAATATTGTGTCTTTTTAAAAAATAAACCAGCATCTGCCGTTCTTTTTTTTTTGTACATTTCTCCGTTCCACTGCAAAATCTCCTCAAGGTATGCCAACTTTGAAAAGGCTTTCCAGTCTGAATAAAGGTCTCGATCTGAAACAGCATCTGCAGTTCCTTGCATCTACTGGACTGCATGCTCGGGTTTCTGAGTTTGACCTGAACCCTCAGCTTTCCATCTGTGAGGTCCGTTTGCTGAACTTTGAGTGGCTCTGAACGAGTAAGTGAAGCTAGGCGGCAGCGCTGGCCGAGGTTGGAGAGCAAAATCAGAAGTTAAAACTCAAGTACATTGTCACTTCTGATTTGGATTGGTTCGCATCTCAGACAAAGGACTGAAGTACACAGTCAATTTGGCATCTGATAGCCTGTGTAAGATAGATACCTGTCCTGGACGGAAATAGATCAGCCTTGTCAATCTGTAGAGTGAAGAATGAATGAGAGAGACGGGTGCCAGCTCAGAGCCCACATGGAAGTGAAATGACAGAGATGTATCGCCACTTCATATCGCCACTTTACTGTGCCAATATGTTCAATTATGCTTTACCAGGACTTTAGCAAACAATGTTTGACACTAACATACATAGGAAGCGAGCCTGCCAGAAATTCAGAGGTCATTTTTAGCAGCAGTATTAAACAAGGTCAGTACAGAGCCACAAAGTCACCCGTTCCTTCTCTCCAGAGATGCTGCCTGACCCGCTGAGTTACTCTAGCACTCTGTGAAACATCATCTATCCATGTTCTCCAGACATGCTGCCTGACCTAGTCTGAAGAAGGGTTTCGGCCCAAAACGTCACCTATTTCCTTCGCTCCATAGATGCTGCTGCACCCGCTGAGTTTCTCCAGCATTTTTGTGTACCTTCGATTTTCCAGCATCTGCAGTTCCTTCTTGAACACATGCTGCCTGACCCGCTGAGTTACTCCAGTACTCTGTGAAACGTCACCTATCCATGTTCTCCAGAGATGCTGCCTGACCTGCTGAGTTACTCCAGCACTCTGTGAAACGTCACCTATCCATGTTCTCCACAGATGCTGCCTGACCTGCTGAGTTACTCCAACACTTTGTGTCTATCACAAAGTTAAGGTCCTTTGCAGATTTTCACATTAACTCTGAAGGTGTGCAAGAGGCCGGACTTGGAAGGATCAAAGATCTTGTACAGAAAATACACTAGGAGGCACAAGGAACTGCAAATGCTGGAATATTGTGAAAAATAAAGTGCTGGAGTAACTCAGCGGGTCAGGCAGCATCTCTGGAGAACATGGATAGGTGAAGTTTCACAGAGTGTTGGAGAACGTGCAAACTCCGTACGGGCAGCACCTGTAGTGAGGATGAAACCCGGGTCTCTGGCGCTGTGAGGCAGCAACTCTACCGCTGCGCCACCTTTCCGCTCCAGCCAACAGAGCTTTAAAGAAATAAAAATGCCCTAACTAGTTTTATTTTTATTTTTCACAGCCATTCAGCAAATACCCGCCTTTGGTAAACGACATCTCTTTTTGGATTCCACATGAAGGATATGAGGAAAATGACTTCTATGATTTGGTGCGTAATATCGGGGGCGACCTCGTGGAGAAGGTCGCTCTCATCGACCGCTTCTCACATCCCACGTAAGTGCACCTGCAGCAACGTATCTACCTGTGGCCTCCGATTAACCCCCAGCTGACTGGCCCTGCGCTCATATTCCTCACGTTTGTGTGTCTAGATGTACAGATAATTCTGCTGTAAGGCAACTATCCACCATGAAAGATAGAAGTATCAAGAGTCAAGAGTGTATTAGCATGATATGTTCCGAGACAGAACAATGGAATTCTTACTTGCAGCAGCACAGGGCTGTAAACACAAAAACCTGGTGTAACTCAGCCCATGTTCCCGATGTTGGGGGAGTCCTGAACCAGTGGCCACACAGTTTAAGAATAAGGGGTAAGCCATTTAGAACGGAGATGAGGAAACACTTTTTCACAGGTTGTGAATTTGTGGAATTCTCAGCCACAGAAGGCAGTGGAGGCCAATTCTCTGGATACTTTCAAGAGCGAGTTAGATCGAGCTCTTAAAGATAGCGGAATCAGGGGATATGGGGAGAAGGCAGGAACGGGGTACTGATTGTGGATTGTGATCAGCCATGATCACTGTGAATGGCGGTGCTGGCTCGAAGGGCCGATTGGCCTACTCCTGCCCCTATTGTCTATTGTTTATTATCTCTGGAGAAAAGGGAATTGATGAGGTTTTGGGTCGAGACCCGGAACATCACCTATTCCTGTTCTCCAGAGGTGCTGTCCGTCCCGCTGAGTGACTCCAGCTTTTTGTGTCTATCTTTGGTTTAAGCCAGATAACACAGGGCTGCCAACTCTCACGCTTTGAGCGTGAGAATCACGCATTTGAATAAACTCTCACGCCCTCACGCTGATCAGAAAGTTTCTCACGTTCTGTGGTGGGAATTCTGTGATCAACGAAAATTTCAAAACTCAGATAAACTGCATGGTCCGCGGGTGTTGGAGAGCCGGGGCTGAGGGACAGATGGGAGCAGCGGGCGGGCACTGATGCGGGGAGTCAGGGCTGGCGAGTGTTTGCGGGACGGGCGAGTGTTTGCCGGGTAGGCGAGTGTTTGCGGGGCTGGCGAGTCGCTAGTTGCAGTTCCGGCCATGGTGCAGTGCAAGAGTCCCGGGCCGTCGGAGGCGTCGGAAGCGTTGCGCCGCTGCCGCGAGAGTCTCTGTGCCGAAGGAACAGACTCTCAAAGGGAGGTGGAGAGAGAGAGAGAGGGGGGAAGGAGACAGGGAGGGGGAGAGAGAGTGGGGGTGAGAGGAGAGAGAGGGAAGAGACAGAGGGGGCGTGAATGGAGAGAGAGAAGAGGGAGAAGGGGGGGAGAGGAGAGAGAGGTAGGGGAGAGTGAGATGGGAGAGGGGATGTGGAGTGGGAGGAGAGAATGGGAGAGAGGGGGAAGAGAGAGGGGTGGTAAAAGAGAGAGGGGGAAGAGGGAGAGGGGGAAAGAGAAACGGGGGAAAGAGAGAGAGATGGGCAAAGAGAAAGAGGCGATAGAGACAGAGGAGAAAGAGAGGGGAGATAGAGCAAGGGGGAGAGTGAGGTGGGAGGGAGAAATGGGGGGGAAGAGAGAGAGGTGAGAGAGAGAAGAGAGACAGAGAGGGGAGAGAGAGGGGAGAGTATGTGGAGAGGGAGAGGGAGAGGGAGAAAGAGAGAGGGGGAGAGAGAGAGAGAGAGAGGGAGGGAGGGGGAGAGAGAGAAGAGGGGGAGAGAGAGAAGGGGAGAGAGAAGAAAGAGAGGGGGAGAGAGAGTTAGGGGAAAGAGAGGGGAGAGAGAGTTAGGGGAAAGAGGGGAGAGGGGGTGAGAGAGGAGAGGGGGAGAGAGGGGACGAGAGAGAGGGGGGAGAGTGAGGTGGGAGGAAGAGAGAGAGGGGGAGAGAGAGGGCGAGAGAGGGGGAGAGAGAAGAGAGAGGGAAGGGGAGAGAGTGAGAGGGGGACGCAGGGGAGAGAGAGGGGGTGAGAGGAGAGACAGAGGGAGAGAGAGGAGAGAGAGAGAGGGGAAAGAGAGGGGGAGGGGACAGATAGAGGGGGAGAGAGAAAGGGGGGTTGAGAGGAGAGAGAGCGGAAGAGAGGGGGAGTGTGAGAGAGGGATGAGATGGGAGGGAGAGAGAGAGTGGAGAGAAAGAGAGGTGGAGAGAGAGGGGGGGGAGAGAGAGAGAGAGAGAGAGAGAGAGAGGGAGAGAGAAAGAGGGGAAGAGAGGGGGGGAGAGGGGGATAGAGAGGCAGGGCTGCCAACTCCCATGCATTGAGCGTGAGAATCACGCATTTCACCAAATTCTCACGCTGATCACAAATTTCTCTCGCTCTGTTGTGAGAAATTCTGTTATCAATGAAAATTTCAAAACTCGTATCAACTGCATGGGCCGCGGGTGTTGGAAGCAGAAGCAGCGGCGGGGACAGATGTGGACGGGGAGCGAGGCTGGCAAGTGTTTGCCGGGCTGGCGAGTCGCTCACTGCAGCTCCGGCCATGGAGCAGCCTCAGTGCAAGAGTCCCGGGCCGTCGGAGGTGTCGAAGCGTTGCGCCGCTGCCGTGAGAGTCTCTGTGCCGAATTCGCCCAGGTGACCGGCATGGATCAGGCTGCGGCTCGGTGCATCCTGGGGGACAACCAGTGGCTGCTGGAAGTAAGTACCAAGCACTGGGTAGAAACGGTGGAAGATAGTGGACTTCAAATGGGGGTGGTTGGAGAAAGCATCCTGCTTGCCTGCTAGATTTCCACTTACTGTAACTGCAGGAAAAATGTTCCCGATGTTAGGGGAGTTCAGAACCAGGGGTCACAGTTTAAGAATAAAGGAAGGGGGCAGTTAGGACTGAGATGAGGACAAACTTTCTTCACGCAGAGAGTTGTGAATCTGTGGAATTATCTGCCACAGAAGGCAGTGCAGGCCAATTCACTGGATGTTTTCAAGAGAGAGTTACATTTAGGTCTGGGGCTAACGACATCAAGGGATATGGGGAAAAAACAGGAAAGAGGTACTGATTTTAGATGAATAGACATGATCATATTGAATGGCAGTGCTGGCTCGAAAGGCCGATGGCCTTTTCCTTCACCCGTTTTCTACGTTTCTATGCTAGAGTATCTATATTACTAAAAGTCTGATCTTGACCGCTTTTGGCCCACTGTGCTGCGATTTCCAAGAGAACGCCACCACCAACGGCCGTCATTTTTGGCCACGTCGCTCAGAGCCCCCCTCCTCCTTCCGGGACCGGAGGATTTTTCCCATCGATGAAAAATCTGAGAGATATTGATGTTTTTTTTAAATTCCCCATTCTCTCTGCTTCCCCCGCTGGCGGCAGGGGGAAGGACTATAAAACCCGGAAGTGTAGTGCCTCACTCAGTCTCTGCCAGACCCAGGAAGCGAGAGGGTCACGGCTCTCTGAGCTACGAATAACACTGAACGCAAGTCTACTCCACGGCGAGTCTCCTCGATGCGGCTGTAAAGTGTCTGCAGCCCAATTGTTTGCCTCGCTTTTTAAAAAAGTTTGTGTTCACAAAATGAATTTTGGTTGATGGGTGGCTGCAGCCCAATTGTTTGGCTCGCCTTTTTTAACAAGTTTGTGTTCACAAAATGAATTTTGGTTGTCAGGTGGCTGCAGCCCAATTGTTTGCCTCGCTTTTTTAAAAGGTTTGTGTTCACAAAATGAATTTTGTTTGTCAGGTGGCTGCAGCCCAATTGTTTGCCTCGCCTTTTTAACAAGTTTGTGTTCACAAAATGAATTTTGGTTGTCGGGTGGCTGCAGCCCAATTGTTTGCCTCGCTTTTTTTTTAAATTTGTGTTCACAAAATGAAATTTGGTTGTCGAGTGGCTGCAGCCCAATTGTTTGCCTTGGCTTTTAAAATCATTGCAACAGTTGGATGCCAGCCCAAGAATCCATTCGGCCCACAATGTCTATACTAGCCCTCTGGAAACCAGTACCTTCAGCCCGCAAACCCATACTAGCGCAACAGAAAGCCCCCCCCCCCCCCCCCCACTGGTGCGCAATATTGGAATTGGTGGAGAGGTGGAATATTGCGCCCTCCCATGTGATGCTGGGACCCAACGGGTCCCACTTAGTCTAGTGTGGCAATAAAACTCAATCTCTTGATTTTGAAGCATTCATGCATGGTGGAGGTATAATGTAGTCATAGAGTGATACAGTGTGAAAACAGGCCCTTCGACGCAACTTGCCCACACCCGCCAACATGTCCCAGCTACGCTACCTGCTTTTGGTCCATACCTCCAAACCTGTCCTATCCATGTATCAGTCTAACTTTTTCTTAAATGTTGGGATGGGTCCCTGCCTCAACTACCTCCTCTGGCAGCTTGTTCCACACACCCATCACCCATTGTGTGGATAAAGTTACCCCTTAAAAAGTTACCTCTTCAAAATACTTCATACAAAAAACATTGAAATCATACTTCTACAATGCACTAAAACATGATTTTAATACATCAAATTTCAAAAAGTCCCTACCCTATTAATCGATTTCTGTAAACGAATGTTGTCTATATAGTCATACAGAGTCATACAGTCCAATGTGCCCACACCGGCCAACGTGTCCCAGCTACACTAGTCACACCTGCCCACGTTTTGGCCCATATTCCTCCATGTTGCCGATGTTGGGGGAGTCCAGAACCAGGGGCCACAGTTTAAGAATAAGGGGTAGGCCATTTAGAACGGAGATGAGGAAAAACATTTTCACCCAGAAAGTCGTGAATCTGCAGTATTCTCTGCCTCAGAAGGCAGTGGAGGCCAATTCTCTGGATGCTTTCACGAGAGAGTTAGATAGAGCTATTAAAAACAGCGGAGTCAGGGAATATGGGGAGAAGGCAGGAACGGGGTACTGATGGTGGATGATCAGCCATGATCACAGTGACTGGCGGTGCTGGCTCGAAGGGCCTAATGTCCTATTCTTGCACCTATTGTCTATTGTCTATTGTTTATTGTCTAAATCTGTCTTATCCATGTACCTGTCTAGCTTTTCTCAAATGTTGGGATAGTCCCTTCCTCAGCTACCTCCTCTGGCAGCTTGTTCCATACACCCACCACTCTTTGTGTGAAAATGTTACTCCTCAGATTCCTATTAAATCTTTTCCCCCTCACCTCAAACCTATGTCCTCTGGTCCACGATTCACCTACTCTAGGCAAGAGACTCTGTGCATCTACATGATCGATTCCTCTCATGAATTTATACACAGATTGAAGTAAATAGGTTGACTAACGCACCAACATTAACCTCGTCAAATTTGAACGTGGCATCTGGTACTAATGTTTTGAAGATGGTTCTAAAATAGGAGAGCAACACTTTCTACAATGTTCTCCGTTGGATCCGATCTGTTGCCATATTTTGTGCTGCTTCGAGTGTAGGAGATGCTGGCACCTGCCTGAATCACATAGGAAGTGAACTCTGCAATGAATAGCAATCAGTCTGAAGAAGAAGAATCAGCAAAATCAAGGACCAGTCGCACCCCCGGTCACTCCCTCTTCTCCCCTCTTCCATCAGGCAAGAGGCACAGAAGTGTGAAAACGCACATCTCCAGATTCAGGGACAGTTTCTTCCCAGCTGTTATCAGGAAACTGAGCCATCCTACCACCAACTAGAGAGCGTGCTGAATTTTCGTCGCTTTTCGCGAGCTGAATTTTCGTCGCTTTTCGTGTCCTGAAATGTTTTCGCTTTATGCATCCTGAAACTTCACCAACTCCTGACCTCATTGGAGACCTTCAAACTATCTTTAATCGGACTTTATCCTGCACTAAACTTTAGACTTTACTTTAGAGATATTGTGCAGAAACAGGCCCTTCGGCCCACCGAGTCCATGCTTACCAGCGATAACCCCATACACTAGCACTGTCCCACACGCTGGTCAATGTACAATTTACAGGAGCCAATTAGCCTACACACCTGCACATCTTTGGAGTGTGGGAGGAAACCAAAGTTCCCGGAGATAACTCATGAGGGAGAACGTACAAACTTTAAGGTGAGAGGGGCAAAGACGAATGGATAGGAGTGGGGCAAGTATTTTCCACAGAGGGATGTGGGTGCCTGGAACGTGCTGCCGGTGGTGGAGGCAGATACGATAGTGGAGTTTTAGAGGCGTTTAGATAATGGAGGGATATGGATCACGTGCAGGTAGAAGAAATGAGTTGAACTTGGCACTGTGTTCTACATGGGTGGGTAAAGGATGGAGAGCTATGGATTATGTGTAGGTAGATGAGAATTAGTCTTGGCATCATGTTTGGCACAGACATCGTGGGCTGAAGAACTGTGCCTCTGCCCTCCATTCCCTGATTATCTAAAAGTACTATTCTATGGACCATTGTGAGCCGTTCTGGGCCGCAAGTGTGCACTGGCATTGTAGATGGCCCAGAGGTTTACGAGAATAATCCCAGGAATATAACAAGAGGAATCGAATATAGGAGCAAAGGGGTCCTTCTGCACTTGTACAGAGCCTAGTGAGACCGCACCTAGAGTATTGTGTGCAGTTTTGGTCCCCTAATTTGAGGAAGGACATTCTTGCTATTGAGGGAGTGCAGCGTAGGTTTACAAGGTTAATTCCCGGGATGGCGGGACTGTCATATGCTGAGAGAATGGAGCAGCTGGGCTTGTACACTCTGGAGTTTAGAAGGATGAGAGGCTATCTCATTGAAACATATAAGATTGTTAAGGGTTTGGACACGCTAGAGGCAGGAAACATGTTCCCGATGTTGAGGGAGTCCAGAAGCAGGGGCCACAGTTGATGAATAAAGAGTAAGCCATTTAGAACGGAGAAGAGGAAACACTTTTTCTCTCAGAGAGTGGTGAGTCTGTGGAATTCTCTGCCTCACAGGGCGGTGGAGGCAGGTTCTCTGGATGCTTTCAAGAGAGAGCTAGATAGGGCTCTTAAAAATAGCGGATATGGGGAGAAGGCAGGAACGGGTTACTGATTAGGGATGATCAGCCATGATCACATTGAATGGTGCTGGCTCGAAGGGCCGAATGGCCTACTCCTGCACCTATTGTCTATTGTCTGTTGTCAATTGAATGAAAGGGTTAACATATGATGAGCGTTTGACGGCACTGGGCCTGTACTCACTGGAGTTTAGAAGGATGAGGGGGAACCTCATTGAAACTTACCAAATAGTGAAAGGCCTGGATAGAGTGGATGTGGAGAGGATGTTTTCACAAGTGCATAGTACTAGTCCACCAGTATAGGACCAGAGGGCACAGCCTCAGAATAAAAGGATAGATCTTTAGAAAAGAGATGAGGAGTAATTTCTTTAGTCAGGTGGTGAATCTGTGGAACTCATTGCCACCGAAGACTGTGGAGGCCAAGTCAATGGATATTTTTAAGGCGGAGATTGACATATTGTTGGTTAGTACAGGTGTCAAGGGTTATGGGGCGAAGGCAGGAGAATGGGGTTGAGAGGGGAAGATAGATCAGCCATGATTGAATGGCGGAGTAGACTTGATGGGCCGAATGGCCTAATTCTGCTCATATAACTAATGAACGTGTTCTATGTTCCAAGAAAAGTATAAAATCATGAGATAATAGATCGGGTAGATGCAGAGTCTCTTGCCCAGATTAGGGGAATCGAGCACCAGAGGACATTGGTTTAAGGTGAAGGGGAAAAGATTTAATAGGAATCTGAGAGGTAACTTTTTCGCACAGAGGGTGGTGGGTGTATGGAATGAGCTGCCAGAGAAGGTAGTTGAGGCAGGGACTATCCTAACGTTTAAGAAACAGTTGTACATGGATAAGACAGGTTTGGAGGGAGATGGGCAAAACGCAAGCTGGTGGGACTAGTGTAGTGGGGACATGTTGGTCGAAGGGCCAGATTCCATGCTGTGTCAAACCCCTGTCCCACGGTACGAGTTCATTCCAAGTGCTCTCCCGAGTTTGCCCTGATTCGAACTCGGGGATTTACGGTAATGGCCGCTCGTCGGTACTCGGGGCTCTCGTGGACATTTTTCATCATGTTGAAAAATCTTCACGAGTCTTCCAGTGCTTACCTGCCGTTAGCGAGTCTTCCCGAGTACCTGCCGTTAGAAAAGACGTCCCCAAGCTCTGACGTACCCGCCACATTCATTCTCCGTGCTTACCACGAGTTTGATTTTTTTTAAACTCGGGAGAGCTCTTGGAATGAACTCGCACCGTGGGACAGGGCTATCACTCTTTGACTCTAACGGTGTCATCTCAATGGACTGAATGTCCTCTATCACGCCATCACCAAGCTCCGATCTGCAACTTTGTGGCATAGTGCGCATTGTGATTACTATCGTGTAATCATGTCTATTACATATTTTGCAGTCAGATCAATTGCCTTCTTCCATGGCCTGCTAAACACTCCGTCAATTTGATGCATCAATGTGCTTTGATCATTAGACAAAAAACATCAAGCTACAGGAACACGGGCTCAGCAATGTAATTGGCAAATGGAAGCTTTTCAAAAACAATGATGGCAAAGTAAATACATGACTCGGATGCCTAACAGGTCGAATATTAGCTGGAACGTCTAATGAAGCTGTCAGCTGGCACATATCAAGATCATCTCCATAATATTCATGAACCTTCAGTAAAGCCAGCCTCAGGCGTGAGAGCTGCACATTGGAGAAGCGTGAAGGCAAATCTTTTTCGCACTGGGGCCAGTGGGAATAGCCTGAATGATGATCAGTTTCATTGTCACCCAATGTGCAATCCCGACTAGTTCTTTGTGTTCGCTTGAGATTAGAAGGATGAGGTGGGATCCTCATTGAAACTTACCGAATAGTGAAAGGCCTGGATAGAGCGGATGTGGAGAGGATGTTTCCACTAGTGGGAGAGTCTAGGACCAGAGGTCACAGCCTCAGAATAAAAGGACGTTCCATTAGGAAGGAGATGAGGAGGAATCTCTTTTGTCAGAGGTTGGTGAATCTGTGGAATTCTTTGCCACAGACGGCTGTGGAGGCCACAAGTCAGTGGATATTTTTAAGGCAGAGATGAATAGATTCTTAATTAGTAGGGGTGTCAAGGGTTATGGGGTGAAGGCAGGAGAATGGGGTTAGGAGAGAGAGATAGATCAGCCATGATTGAATGGAGGAGTAGACTTGATGGGCCGAATGGCCTAATTCTGCTCTTATCACTTATGAACTTACAAACTTATCTTCATGTGGTCAATGGATTGATTAAAAGATACAGCGTGCAAACATGCCCCTCTGCCCACTGAGTCCACGCTGAACGTTCACACTAGTTCTATGTTATCCCACTTTCTCATCCACCCCCGATACACTAGGGGCAATTTTAGAGGCCAATGCGGCGGCACTTTGGCAGAGCGGTATAGTTGCTGCTTTATAGCGGCAGGTATCTTGGTTCGATCCTGACTATGGGTGCTGTCGGCGTGGAATTTGTACATTCTCCCTGTGACCTCGTGGGTTTTCTCCGGGTGCTCCAGTTTCCTCCCACACTTCAAAGACGCTGGTCGAATTGGACTGAAGGGCTTGTCTCTACGCTGTATCTCAACCTAAACTAAAATTAACCTACAAACCCTCACGTCATGGGGATGTGGGAGGAAACTGGAGCACCCGAAGGGAACCCACGCGGTCACTGGGAGAAGGTGAGACCACGACTGCGCCCCGGGCCCTGTCGCAGTGAGGCAGTAGCTCTACCAGCTGCGCCTCTCTGCCGCCAAAACCCCTTTCGATTTTATTATTTTATATCTTTGGCAAGTCGCCAGTTTTAGATCACTGGAACATACATTTTTTTCTGGGCTTACACTGCCCTCCATAATATTTGGGACAAAGGCTCATCATTTATTTAATTGCCACTGTACTCCACAATTTGAGATTTGTAATAGAAAAAAAATCACATGTGGTTAAAGTGCACATTGTCAGATTTTATTAAATGAAATTATGTAGAATTTCATAGAATTATGAAATTCTACATAATTTCACCAGCTAGAAATTACAGCTGTGTTTATACATAGTCCCCCCCATTTCAGGGCACCATAATGTTTGGGACACATGGCTTCACAGGTGTTTGTAATTGCTCAGGTGTGTTTAATTGCCTCCTTAATGCAGGTATAAGAGAGCTCTCAGCACCTAGTCTTTCCTCCAGTCTTTCCATCACCGTTGGAAACTTTTATTGCTGTTTATCAACATGAGGACCAAAGCTGTGCCAATGAAAGCCAAAGAAGCCATTACGGGACTGAGAAACAAGAATAAAACTGTTAGAGACATCAGCCAAACCTTAGAGCTTACCGAAATCAACTGTTTGGAACATCAGAAGAAACTTTTTCACCCAGAGAGTTGTGAATCTGTGGAATTCTCTGCCTCAGAAGGCAGTGGAGGCCGATTCTCTGGATGCTTTCAAGAGAGAGTTAGATAGGGCTCTTAAAGATAGCAGAGTCAAGGGAGATGGGGAGAAGGCAGGAACGGGGTACTGATTGTGGATGATCAGCCGTGATCACAGTGAATGGCGGTGCTGGCTCAAAGGGCTGAATGGCCTACTCCTGCACCTATTGTCTATTGTCTAAAGAGAGCACTGGTGAGCTTACTAATTGCAAAGGGACTGGCAGGCCAAGGAAGACCTCCACAGCTGATGACAGAAGAATTCTCTCTATAATAAAGACAAATCCCCAAACACCTCTCCCACAGATCAGAAACACTCTTCAGGAGTCAGGTGTGGATTTGTCAATGACCACTGTCTGCAGAAGGCTTCATTAACAGAAATACAGAGACTACACTGCAAGATGCAAACCACTGGTTAGCCGCAAAAATAGGATGGCCGGGTTATAGTTTGCCAAGAAGTACTTAAAAGAGCAACCACAGTTCTGGAAAAACGTGTTGTGGACAGATGAGACGAAGATTAACTTTCTCAGAGTGATGGTAAGAGCAAAGTATGGAGGAGAGAAGGAACTGCCCAAGATCCAAAGCATACCACCTCATCTGTGAAACATGGTGGTGGGGGTGTTATGGCCTGGGCATGTATTGGCTGCTGAAGGTACTGGCTCACTTATCTTCATTGATGATACAACTGCTGATGGTAGTAGCATAATGAACTCTGAAGTGTATAGACACATCCTATCTGCTCAAGTTCAAACAAATGCCTCAAACTCATTGGCCAGCAGTTCATTCTACAGCAAGACAATGATCCCAAACATACTGCTGAAGCAACAAAGGAGTTTTTCAAAGCTAAAAAATGGTTAATTCTTGAGTGGCCAAGTCAATCACCCGATCTGAACCCAATTGAGCATGCCTTTTATGTGCTGAAGAGAAAATTGAAGGGGACTAGGCCCCAAAACAAGCATAAGCTAAAGATGGCTGCAATACAGGCCTGGCAGAGCATCACCAGAGAAGACACCCAGCAACTGGTGATGTCCATGAATCGCAGGCTTCAGGCAGTCATTGTATGCAAAGGATATGCAATAGAATACTAAACATGACTACTTTCATTTACATGACATTGCTGTGTCCCAAACATTATGGTGCCCTGAAATGGGGGGTGCTATGTATAAACACTGCTGCAATTTCTACATGGTGAAACCAAAATGTATAAAAATGGCCTTTATTAAAACCTGACAATGTGCACTTTAACCACATGTGATTTTATCTATTGCAAATCTCAAATTGTGGAGTACAGAGGCAAATATATAAATGATGGGTCTTTGTCCCAAACATTTTGGAGGGCACTGTAACTGCTGGTTTGACGCTCTTTTGACAGAGAACAAAATCTAAGTAATGGCCATCTCGGTGGAAGAGCTTGCATTATTTATATACACAGCTTCACTGCTTTATTTTGTCCAGTCTGGGAAATACCCAGTCACATTCTTTGTGTTCCATTATTTATTTACGCGAGGTCCGATTCAACACTGATCCGTACTGAAGCGATGGCCTTTTGGAATTCTGTCTTTGTACTTGACACTTGTGAAGAACCGGTATAAAAGCTCGCAGAGTGATACAGCATGGATACAGGCCCTTCGGCCCAACTCGCCCACGCCGGCCAACATGTCCCATCCACACTAGTCCCACCTTCCTGCGTTTGGCCCATATCCCTCCAAACCTGTCCTGTCCACGTAACTGTTCAAATGTCTTTTAAACAGCACTACAGTACCAGCCTCAACTACCTCCTCCGGCAGCTCGTTCCATACACCCACCACCCTCTGTGTGAAAAGTTACTCCTCAGATTCCTATTAAATCTTTCCCCCTTCACCTTAAACCTATGTCCCCTGGTCCTCGATTCCCCTACTCTGGGCGAGAGACTCTGTGCATCCACCCGATCTATTGTCCCTAGTGTGTGTAGGATAGAGTTAGTGTGCGGGAATCGCTGGTCGGTGCGGACTCAGTGGATATGCTATAAGATCACCCCTCATCCTCCTGTGCTCCAAGGTATAGAGACTCTGTGCATCTACCCGATTTATTCCTCTCATGATTTGATACACCTCTATAGGATCACCCCTCATCCTGAGGTGCGCTCCAAGGAATAGAGTCCCAGCCTACTCAACCTCTCCCTGTAGCTCACAACCTCTAGTCCTGGCAACACCCTCATTGTCTTATTTCCGTCTGCTTTAGGTCCCCTTTCACACGTCCTGGTTCATTATTAATCAATACACAATGAAACAGAAGCAGAAAGCAATAAAGGATAACTTACATGTAGCTTCAGGCCAGCTTTATGTTGACTGATATATGGGTTTGTATTATTAAAAGAGAATTAAAATAGATAAACTGTTCAAATGCCTCCATGCAAATGACTGAAGTGAATGACGGATACTTTAATAAGCTGACCCAAACTCTATTTATTTTATAACCGTTGATTATTGATGAATATCAGACAGCTTGGCTGGAAACAAATTTCCATGGTGAAGAATTATCCAGGCTTACTTAAATCCATCAAGTCTAATTATCGGAATAAAAATAAATCAAGTAAGTGATTTCTCGTGGCTGAATTGCATTTTCCATTTATTACTATTTGATTAGTTGAAGACTAACTTTGATTTTGAGCTTGAGTGGGAATCTGCGGTGTGTTGCGAATGGGGAAGTGGTTTAGTTTTACGGGGCGTCACGGTGGCGCCGCGGTAGAGTTGCTGCCTCACAGCGCCAGAGACCCGGGTTCCATCCTGACTACGGGTGCCGTCTGTACGATATTTGTATGTTCTCCCCGTGACCACGGGCGCTCCGGTTTCCTCCCACACTGTTCACCAGACTGATTCCTGGGATGTCAGGACTTTCATATGAAGAAAGACTGGATAGACTCGGCTTGTACTCGCTAGAATTTAGAAGGTTGAGGGGGGATCTTATAGAAACTTACAACATTCTTAAGCGGTTGGACATGCTAGATGCAGGAAGATTGTTCCCGATGTTGGGGAAGTCCAGAACAAGGGGTCACAGTTTAAGGATAAAGGGGAAATCTTTTAGGACGGAGATGAGGAAAACATTTTTCACACAGAGAGTGGTGAATCTCTGGAACGCTCTGCCACAGAAGGTAGTTGAGGCCAGTTCATTGGCTATATTTAAGAGGGAGTTAGATGTGGCCCTTGTGGCTAAAGGGATCAGGGGGTATGGAGAGAAGGCAGGTACGGGATACTGAGTTGGATGATCAGCCATGATCATATTGAATTGTGGCGCAGGCTCGAAGGGCCGAATGGCCTACTCCTGCACCTATTTTCTATGTTTCTATGTTAACATTACAGGCCCTTCGGCCTACAATATCTGTGCTGAACATGATGCCAAGACCAAAGACAGAGTAACTCAGCAGATCGGGCAGCATCTCTGGAGAAAAGGAATGGGCGACGTTTCAGGTCTTCTGTCACCCATTTCTTTTTTCCAGAGATGCTGCCTGTCCCGCTGAGTTACATGTCTATCTTTAGTATAAACAAGCATCTGCAGTTCCTTCCTGCACAAAATGCCAAGGCCAACACTTATCTGCCTGCATGACCCATGTCCCTCCATTCCCTGAATATCAAAAGTCTCTTCATTATTGTCACGTTTACCGAGGTACAGTGAAAAGCTTTGTTTTGCACGCTATCCGAACAGATCAGATATACCATAAGAGGGAACACTTTTTCTCACAGAGAGTTGTGAGTCTGTGGAATTCTCTGCCTCAGAGGGTGGTGGAGGCCGGTTCTCTGGATGCTTTCAAGAGAGAGCTAGATAGGGCTCTTATAGATAGCAGTCAGGGGATATGGGGAGAAGGCAGGAACGGGGTACTGATTGGGGATGATCAGCCATGATCACATTGAATGGCGGTGCTGGCACGAAGGGCCGAATGGCCTACTCCTGCACGTATTGTCTATGGTCTATTGTCCTCAGGTATCGGGTCCAAAACTGCTCACAATAGGCATGGGCAAGTTGGGCCTAAAGACCTGGTTCCGTGCTGTATGAGTCAATGACCGTAGTAGCTCCCTTTCCTTGGGACATCAGCAGGAAAGAGTTAACGTGAAAAGAACTGAAATCGATCTATAATTAAATAATAGTGATTTATTTTAGAGGGATTAGATGAGGAAGCAGTTCAAGGCTTTCAGGGGATTGCTTTAATCTGTCTTTGTATTCTGTAAAAGGCATCATTCGGTAACATATAGAATGCAATTATTCAGTCAATGAAAATGGTGTTTGAGGTGCAGTCTATTTGACAAATAAATACCTGATCCTTTTGTTCACGTAGTCAAGTCAAGACAACTTTATTTGTCACATGTTACAAGATGTGCAGTGAAATGAAAGTGGCAATGCCTGCGGATTGTGCAAAAACTGCAGAACAACAGAACAGAACAGAACCAGTATTTACATTTTAGAAAAAAAACATTAAAAAAGACACAACACAACAGTAAATTAGAAAATTAGTCCCTGGTGAGGTAGGAGTTTACAGTCCTGATGGCCTGTGGGAAGAAACTCCGTCTCATCCTCTCTGTTTTCGCAGCGTGACAGCGGAGGCGTTTGCCTGACTGTTGCAGCTGGAACAGTCCGTTGCTGGGATGGAAGGGGTCCCCCATAATGTTGCTGGTTCTGGATCTGCACCTCCTGGTGTATAGGTCCTGCAGAGGGGGGTGAGTGTAGTTCCCATAGTGCGTTCGGCCAAACGCACTACTCTCTGCAGAGCCCTCCTGTCCTGGGCAGAGCTGTTCCCAAACCAGATTGAGATGTTGCAGGACAAGATGCTTTCTACAGCCCCAGAGTAGAAGCACTGAAGGATCCTCAGAGAGACTCTGAATTTCCTCAGCTGCCTGAGGTGGTAAAGGCGCTGCCTTGCCTTACTCACCAGTGTGGCAGTGTGTGCTGACCATGTCAGATCCTATGTGATGTGGACTCCCATGTATTTAAAGCAGCTCACCCTATCCACAGTAGCCCCATTTATCTCCAGTGGCGTGTACGTCCTCGGATGTTGAGCCCTTCTAAAGTCCACAATCAGCTCCTTAGTTTTTGTGACATTCAAGAGGAGGCTGTTGTCCTGACACCAGGGTGCCAGATCTTCAGTAACTGTGGGTCACAATGTGAGAATGATGAAATGCTTTTTTTTTAATGTTCAAAACACAAAGTGTTGGAGGAACTCAGCAGGTCAGGTCAGGTCAGGCCAGGCAGCATCTGTGGAGGGGATAGACAGTCTGAAGAAGGGTCTTGATCAGAAACGTCGTCTGACCATTTCTCTCCACAGACGGTGCCTGATCCGCTGAGTTCCTCCAGCAACGTGCGTTTGGCTAAGAATGGAAATATTCAACGAGAAAGAGTATGTAAAACGACAATGTGGACATTAAAGAAATCTCTAAATGATGCATTCAGAGGAGAGTAGCAACAAGGAATTGCAGACGTGGTTTTACAAAAGAAGACACAAAGTGCTGGAGTTACACCCCTGTCCCACTTAGGCGAGTTTTTAGGCGACAACAGGCGACTAGGCTGTTACCACATGGTCGCCAGGGTGTTGCTTGTATCGTCTCCTCAGTCGCCACAAAGAATCGTAGCGTTTTTCTGGTCGCCGCTGGATTTTGAAATGTTCGGCGACAGTCGGTGACAGTGGGCTTGACGCCAATGAGCGTAGCTTGACTTCTCCTGATGTAGGTGCTGACGTAGGTTGTCGCCAGGATGACGTAGGTTGTCGCTGGTGCTGACTTTGGTGAATTCTAGTGGCAACTACCTATGTTAACCTATGTCAACCAGCGACGGGTACCGGCGACTGATTGTTGTACCTTGTCATAGCTTGTCGCGGGTGGACTTAGGTTGTCGTAAGTGTGGTCGTAGGTGGACGTCCAAATGGGTCGCCGGTTGTCGGTAGCTGGATGTCGACTAGGTGGTATGTTGTTGTAGACATTGTCGTTGGGGGGGGGGGGGGGGTCCAGTTGCCGCTTTTTCAGCGACCTGCTACGACTATGACAGTCGCTGAAAAAATCGCCTTAGTGGGACAGGCCCTTAACTCAGTGGGTCAGGCAGCATCACTGGAGAGATGGAATATGTGACATTTCGGGTCAAAATTGTTACCTGCTGCGTTACTCCAGCACTCTTGCGTCTATCTTTGGTATAAACCAGCATCTGCTGTTCCTTCTTAACACAATTTAATCTATTGGCTGGGAGATATGACACACTCTGTTCCTTAGATAGACCAAGGCTGTGTTTCCAAAAGGAACCAGACACAGTGGCAGAGCTATGCAACAGGGAAGCAGACCCTTCCCTCTCCGCGCCGAGCAAGTTGGCATACTGGGGCCATCTCATCTGCCTGCATTTGGTGCATAGAAACCTGCCCCAGACCGCAAGAAATGTCACCTAGTCCATCACACAGACAACACTCCCCACACTCGCCACCCATCTACTCCATTTACACTTCACATTCCCTCGGGAATTCGGCCAACAAATGTCCTACCCCGGTCATTCCTTCTTCTCTCTGTTCCTGTCTGTCAGAAGATGAAGAAGCTTGAATGTGTACCAGACTCAGAAACAGCTACTTCCTCTCTGTTGTCAGGTTTCTGAATGGTCCTTGCATAAGCTAGGGCACTCACTGTCTTATGAGGATCTTCGATGATGGGCCTTTTGGGCCCAACAAAGATCAGGATGGGATTGGGATCAGGCAGCATGGTGGCGCAGCGGTAGAGTTGCTGCCTCACAGCGCCAGAGACCCGGGTTCGATCCTGACTACGGGTGCTGTCTGTACGGGGTTTGTATGTTCTCCCCGTAACCTACGCGGGTTTTCTCCGGGTGCTCCAGTTCCCTCCCAAAGATGTACATGTTTGTAGGCTAATTTGTTTGGTAAAATTGTCAATTGTCCCTAGTATGTGTGTGTGTAGGCCTAGTGTTAAGTGTGCAGGGATCGCTGGTCGGCAGGGACTGACTCCGATGGGCATGCTTCTGCGTTGTATCTCTAAATGAAACTAGGCTGCCAGTAATGGATTTTGAGCCATTAACAGATGTAATATAACTGAAACACTTGGTTACCTTCAGGGAGGTCCTCACCAAACTAATGCCAACATTTTTTTGTTTACCCGGGAATAAAATACAAGGATCAATTCCAGCATCGATTTCTTGCCTCTGCACTTATTATGTTTCGTAATATGCAACAAAGAAATGTGACTATTTCTCCCGTCAACCCAGTGTCTGTACTAAAGGCTCCTCATCTATCAACTGGGCATTGACAAGATGGGCCGATGGGCCTATTTCCCTGTGCTGTTTGTGTGGTGTTTGACAGCACTGGGCCTGGTCTCCCCATAGCCTCCGACATTCCAGAGGAAACAATCCTGCCACTCCTTATAGCTCATCACCATCGGTGGTCACTGGAAATGAGTATGACCGTCCTCTCCTCTCCATAG
Source organism: Amblyraja radiata (assembly GCF_010909765.2). Classification (NCBI taxonomy): domain Eukaryota; kingdom Metazoa; phylum Chordata; class Chondrichthyes; order Rajiformes; family Rajidae; genus Amblyraja; species Amblyraja radiata. The sequence goes on along the minus strand of NC_045957.1, from coordinate 120,985,130 downwards.
GGTCGTCTACTTGTGGGTCTGCAGATAGATGTCTGTAGAGGCCGATCCGCCATCCACACACCCTGGTGCAACGTGGGCAGTGGAGACTGGCGGTGGTTGGCAGTCGTCGAGCCCCCTTCTCTCTCTCTCTCTCTCTCTCCTTACGGTGCTGTCACTTTATCTCTGCCACACGGCGTAGTTCCGTTTCGTGACGAGCAGCTCCTTCCTGCACGGATTTGCTCCAGGAGCGCCTGTCCCGTGCAATGTGCTCCCGGTTGCTCGATGTGATGTGGAATTTCTTCAGACTGTTCTTGACGTTGTCCTTGAAGCGTTTCTTTGGCCCACCGGGGGCTCCCCGACCTTCCTTCAGTTGCGAGTACAGGATTTCGTAATACTCTCAGTTTCGTAATACTCTCAATACTCTTACAGCTAACACAGGCAACATTCTAGTAAAACTTTTCTGTTGTAACTATGTTTTACTCTGGGTTGAGATGCGTTTAGTAGAACAGGGTCCCGCTTTCTCATCCACTCCCGACACACATGGGGCAATTTACAGTTGTTTGAATCAGTCTGAAGAGGGACTTGACCCAAAACGTCACCCATTCCTTCTCTCCAGAGATGCTGCCTGCGCCGCTGAGTTACTCCAGCATTTTGTATCTATCTTCCATTTAAACCAGCATCTGCAATTCCTTCCAACAGCTGTTTGTGGTAATTTTCATGTGGTCAATGGATTTTAGTTTTAGTTTAGCGATACAGCGCGGAAACAGGCCCTTCGGCCCACCGGGTCCGCGCCGACCAGCGATCCCCGCACATTAACACCATCCTACACCCACTAGGGACAATTTTTACATTTAGCAAGACAATTAAACTACAAACCTGTACGTCTTTGGAGTGCGGGAGGAAACCGAAGATCTCCGAGAAAACCCATGCGGATCACGGGGAGAACGTACAAACTCCGTACAGACAGCGCCCGTAGTCAAGGTTACAAGGTTAATTCCCAGGATGGCGGGACTGTCATATGCTGAGAGAATGGAGCAGCTGGGCTTGTACACTCTGGAGTTTAGAAGGATGAGAGGGTATCTCATTGAAACATATAAGATTGTTAAGGGCTTGGACACGCTAGAGGCAGGAAACATGTTCCCGATGTTGGGGGAGTTCAGATCCAGGGGCCACAGTTTTGGAATAAGGAGTAAGCCATTTAGAACGGAGACGAGGAAACACTTTTTCTCACAGAGAGTGGTGAGTCTGTGGAATTCTCTGCCTCAGAGGGCGGTGGAGGCAGGTTCTCTGGATGCTTTTAAGAGAGAGCTAGATAGGGCTCTTAAAAATAGCGGAGTCGGGATATGGGGAGAAGGCAGGAACGGGGTACTGATTGGGGATGATCAGCCATGATCACCTTGAATGGCGGTGCTGGCTCGAAGGGCCAAATGGCCTACTCCTGCACCTATTGTCTATTGTAGTCGGGATTGAACCCGGGTCTCTGGCACTGCATTCGCTGTAACGCTTCTGCGCCACCGTGACCCCCCTAAAATAGGTAGATAGGCCTTTTAGCCACACCGATCATCGATCACCCATTCACACTAGTTCTATGTTATCCCATGTTCCCACCCACCCCTTATCCCACTTTCTCATCCACTCCCTACTCAAGGGGCAATATACAGAGGCCAGCTAACCTATAAATCCGCACGTCTTTGGGAACCCACGTGTGCAAAGACTCTCCCTTTTGTGATTCTAGATGGAGAGTTGAAAAGGCAGCCACATCATCCTCTGCCTTGCAGTACATCACTGGTTTGGCAAGCAGCCACATCCACTGAGCTAAACGATATCAGGCAGCTCCAACTAAGAGAAACTATTTTAAGAGCACTTCAGAGACTTTGCTCTGACTTGATTTACTTATTTCCTGAGCATTGCAAATGGGAAGAAACAAACCTCAAGCTAGTTTGCAGAACGGGTCGGACACTGATTCTGCACAACAAACAACGCAATATTTTCCAGACCTCGAGTTTAGGATTCCTGGTTTATTTTCGCAGCTTTCTCCTCCCCTCATGAGGCCAGCGCAGTGGCGTGACTGGTAGAGTTGCTGCCAGAGTAACAGGTTCGATCCTGAAGAGGCCCTTCAGCCCACTGAGTCCATGCTACCCATTGATCACCTTGTGTAGTTTATTGTCACGTGTACCGAGGTACAGTGAAAAGCTTTTGTTGCGTGCTAACCAGTCAGCGAAAAGACAATAGAAACATAGAAAATAGGTGCAGGAGTAGGCCATTCGGCCCTTCGAGCCTGTACCGCCATTCAATATGATCATGGCTGATCATCCAACTCAGTATCCTGTACCTGCCTTCTCTCCATACCCCCTGATCCCTTTAGCCACAAGGGCCACATCTAACTCGCCCTTAAATATAGCCAATGAACTGGTGGGTGTATGGAACGAGCTGCCAGAGGAGGTAGTTGAGGCAGGGACTATCCCGACATTTAAGAAGCAGTTGGACAGGTACATGGACGGGACATGTTTGGAGGGATATGGACCAAGTGCAGACCGGTGGGACTAGTGTAGATGGGAGATGTTGGTCGGTGTGGTCCTCGATTCACCTACTCTGGGCAAGAGACTCAGTGCATTGCAATGCATATTTCGAATGCATTTTAGATTTCTCGAAAGTCTTACTTTAAAAAAAATAACGTTTCCACAAGCACATACCCCCTTTATTAATGTCGTGTTTTGATGATTCTAAATTCAAATCAAAATGAAATATACATCAAAAGGAGAACGCATACTTTCAAAAGACTTGATTTTTTCCCCCTAGCAAAACATAATTTGTATGACTTTGCAAAATCAGGAAATGTCATGATTATTTCTTGTCCCTTTCTCCAACTACAAACAAAAAAAAATGACACAAAATTATAGCACAATTTAAAAAAATGTTGTCAAATTTTCTGAAGGCACTGCGTCGATTCGGGAGGGGGGAGCGGAGGGATGGGCGATCTAACCATCCCCCACTTTTTTGAGGTGGGGGATGGCCTGTATTATTATCCCCCAGTTTTTGGAGGTCGGGCAATAGCAAAAATAATAAATCTAAATAATGTCTGAAGAAGGGTTTCGGCCCAAAACGTTGCCTATTTCCTTCGCTCTATAGATGCTACTGCACCCGCTGAGTTTCTCCAGCATTTTTGTGTACCAACAAAAATAATAATCACAGCTCGTATCTCTCCTGTAGGCCCTACATTATCTTAAAAATGCTTCAAACAAAAAACATTGAAATCATACCTGCATAATGCACTAAAACATGATTTTATCTATGGAATGGGTGACGTTTCGGGTCTCGACCCGAAACGTCACCCATTACTTCTCTCCATAGATGCTGCCTCACCCGCTGAGTTACTCGAGCATTTTGTGTCCACCTGCGATTTTATCCAGCATCTGCAGTTCTTTCTCACACCTGAATCTGGATCTTATAGTTGCCTGCAGTTGAGTTTTTGAATTTTACACTCCAGCGATGGTGTACAATGTGCAATGCTGATGGGTAGTGCTAAGGACTGACCAATAACTGCTGCAACACGTTGAGAGGGAATGCCAATTCAATATTTTGACTTTTCATGCATCAAAGAATGACACTCTTGACATCTGAAAGCTGACAGCATAAGTCGGAGATTGTTGACAATATCATTGGGGGTCTCTGCTGTCGCTGGGCAACACTGTGACGCATTCCCTTGTGGCTACTCAATCGATAACTGTTGAATATCTTTATTCCTTGAAGCGACAATAGACAATAGGTGCAGGAGTAGGCCATTCGGCCCTTCGAGCCAACACCGCCGTTCAATGTGATCATGGCTGATCATCCACAATCAGTACCCCGTTCCTGCCTTCTCCCCATATCCCCTGACTCCGCTATCTTTAAGAGCCCTATCTAGCTCTCACTTGAAAGTATCCAGAGAACCGGCCTCCACCACCCTCTGAGGCAGAGAATTCCACAGACTCACAACTCTCTGTGTGAAAAAGTGGTTCCTCATCTCTGTTCTAAATGGCTTACCTCTTATTCTTAAACTGTGGCCCCTAGTTCTGGACTCCCCCAACATCAGGAACATGTTTCCTGCCTCTAGCGTGTCCAAACCCTTAATAATCTTATATGTTTCAATAAGATATCCTCTCATCCTTCTAAATTCCAGAGTGTACAAGCCCAGCCGCTCCATTCTCTCAGCACATGACAGTCCCGCCATCCCGGGAATTAACCTTGTAAACCTACGCTGCACTCCCTCAAGAGTAAGAATGTCCTTCCTCAAATTAGGGGACCAAAACTGCACACAATACTCCAGGTGTGGTCTCACTAGGGCTCTGTACAACTGCAGAAGGACCTCTTTGCTCCTATACTCGATGTAACTACCTTATGTTACAGGTGAACGAGACGTTCATCAGTTCCAAGAGCAGAATTAGGCCATTCGGCCCATTCAATCATGGCTGATTAATCTCTTCCTCCCAACCCCATTTTCCTGCCTTCCCCCCATAACTGCTTGACAACCGTACCAATCAAGAATCTGTCAATCTCTGCCTTAAAATTATCCATTTACTTGGCCTTCACCGCCGTCTGTGGCAAATGGCAGCAATTAAAATCGGAATAATTGCAATGAATTCCACAGATTCACCACCCTCTAACTAAAATAATTCCTCCTCATCTTTTCCTCATGTTGGTGAGACCACATTTGGTGCATTTCACAGAGTGCTGGAGTAACTCAGCGGGTCAGGCAGAATCTGTGGAGAACATGGATAGGTGACGTTTCACAGAGTGCTGGAGTAACTCAGCGGGTCAGGCAGCATCTGTGGAGAACATGGATAGGTGACGTTTCGGATCTGTACCCTTCTTCAGACTGATTGTTTCTACATTTTGACTGCTCCACTGGTGAGTTACTCCAGCATTCTGTGTCTTTTAAACTTTAGACATTATAGATACAGCGCAGAAACAGGCCCTTCGGCCCACCGAGACCTCACCGACCAGCGATCAGCCCGTACACTGGCACTGTCCCACACACTTGGGACAATTTACAATCCTACCAAAGCCAATTTAACCTACAAGTCTGTGTCTTTTGCGATGTGGCAGTAAACCGGAGCACCCGGAGAAAACCCACGTGGTCACGGGGAGAACGTACAAACTGTGTACAGACAGCACCCGTAGTCGGGATCGAACCCGGGTCCCTGGTGCCGTAAGGCAGCAACTCTACCGCTGTACTACGTTGCAGCCCGTCTTTCCTTGGTAATTCAGCGTCGGCAGTTCCCTGCTTCTTTTTTCAAAAGTTTAGTTTTTTCTTATTTTTAGTAGAAGCAATTGTACAAGAATAAAACAGTCGGCATGTAAAATTATACAATTATTGTACAGCTTCAATTTTAACCTTTTAACCTGAAAGTGGGAGAAAAGAAGAGAGACAGCAAGAGAGGGAAAAAGTGAAAAGTGAAAAGATAAGACCAAAGTAATGTGGCCTAAGAGTGAATAAAGATATAAGAGAGAAAAAAAAAGTGGAGATATACCATGCCCCCCGTCCTTCCTCCCCCCCCCCCCCCCCCCCCCCCCCCCACCTCCCCTCATCCAACCCAGAATCGGATTTAAATCCAAATTTGTGTTGTGCCATACTATCCTTGTAAGAATTCGGTAAAGGGTGTCCATGTCTTGAAAAATTGATCTGGTTTTTCTGCCAAGACAAGCCTAATATTTTCCAAATGTAGTGTCTAGTTCCCTGCTTCAACATGTGGCCAAAACCGAGCTGAGATTAGATTGATAGGACGTTTTCTCCGGCGCATGTGTAGAAGTTGATAACAGTCGTCAGGAGACATGTTGAACTTCAGTCGTCTTCTGAACTGATGCTGACTGACGTTTTTGGTTTCTTCCCATTGTTCTATTCCGATTTTAATTGCTGCCATTTGACAATTGATGGCCTTGCCCTCAGCTGCATGGCTCCAATCTCTGAAATTCTCTCTCTGAATCTTTCCATCTCATCTTTTTTTAATGCACGCTCCTTTGATCAGTAGCTCTGATATCCCGTGGTTCAGTTATCACATTCTGATTTGTCCCCTGTCAGGTTTTTTTCTGGGACTTTCCCCTCAGATAGATGGGGCCCAACCCTGGCGACTATTGGCGTGCTAGCCACCGAAGTAGATCTCCAATCACAGATCGCTCCACACTATTAAATCTCTACTCCTCTGTACACTGTAAAGGGCCTGATTGTATCGTGTATTGGCTTTCTGCTGACTGGATAGCACGCAACAAAAAGCTGTTTACTGTACCTCGGTACACGTGACAATAAACGAGATTGAACTGAGCTGCTAGGCACATGGAGATGCGGAGAATGAATAGAGGGATATGGGTCATGGGCAGGCAGAGGAGATTAGTTTAGCCTTGCATAGTGTTCAGCATAGCCATTGTGGGCCGAATGGCCTGTTGCTGTACTGTTCTATGTTCAATTGTAAACACAGGATGTTGTTTATACCTGAGGAAGAGGTATTGCCTATTTTTCTTCGCTGCATAGAACTCACCCACTGAGTTTCTCCAGCATTTTCGATTTTCCAGCATCTGCAGTTCCTTCTTAAAATGTTGTTCATACCTGCCTGGTAATCAGAATCTCATTACCTCCAGGGCTTCTATACTCTGGAGTTTAGACGGATGAGAGGGGATCTTAGTGAAACATATAAGATTATTTTGGACACACTAGAGGCAAGAAACATGTTCCCGATGTTGGGGGAGTCCAGAACCAGGGCCCACAGTTTAGGAATAAGGGGGAGGCCATTTAGAACGGAGATGAGGAAACACTTTTTCACACAGAGAGTTGTGAGTCTGTGGAATTCTCTGCCTCAGGCCGGTTCTCTGGATACTTTCAAGAGAGAGCTAGATTGGGCTCTTAAAGATAGGGTATATGGGGAGAAGGCAGGAACGGGGTACTGATTGTGGATGATCAGCCATGATCACATTGAATGGCGGTGCTGGCTCGAAGGGCCGAATGGCCTACTCCTGCAGCTATTGTCTGTTGTATATTGAATGTTGTCATTTTATGACCATGTTAATACAGAAAAGCAGCACCTGAAATGAAACAGATATTCAGTACGGTTTCAGGCCTTAGCCCTTATAAATCTGGTTCAACTGGCATTTATTTTTAATGCTTTTGCTTTCAATTAACACTTAATCATAGAATGTCATCCAGCTCGGAAACAGTCCCTTCGGCCCTACTTGCCCACGCTGTCCAACAATCACCATCTACACTAGTCCCACCAACCTGCACTTAGCCCCTATCCCTCTAAACCTGTCCAATGCAATCCATGTACCTGTCTGAATGTCCCTTAAACGTTATGATAGTACCTGCCTCAACTACCTCCCCTGGCATGTCGTTCCATTCACCCACCAACCTCTCTGTAAAAAAAAGTTGGCCCTCAAGTTCCTATTAAAGGGCCTGTCCCACTTAGGCGATTTTTTAGGCGACTGCCGGCGACCACGATGATGGATTTCACCAAAGTTAGCACCGGCGACAACCTACGCCATCCTACGACAGCACCTACGTCAGGAGAAGACAAGCTACGACAAGCCCATGGTCGCCGACTGTCGCAGAAAAGTTTTGAACATTTCAAAATCCAGCGGCGACCAGAAAGACGCTACGACTCTTTGGGCGACTGAGGAGACGACTCACGACCATGCAGGCGACACCCCAGCGACCATGTGGCCTGTAGTCGCCGAAAAAAATTGCCTAAGTGGGACAGGCCCTTAAATCTTTCCCCCCCCCCACCTTAAACCTATCGATTCCCCGACTCTGGGTAAAAGACTGTCCATTTCCCCGATCTATTCCTCTCATGATCCTGTACGCCACTATAAGATCACCCATCATCCTCCTACATTCGAAGGAATTAATTCAGAACAGAACATAGAAACATACAGGTAGACAAAAATGCTGGAGAAACTCAGCGGGTGAGGCAGCATCTATGGAGCGAAGGAAATAGGCCTATTTCCTTCGCTCCATAGATGCTGCCTCACCCGCTGAGTTCTCCAGCATTTTTGTCTACCTTCGATTTTCCAGCATCTGCAGTTCCTTCTTAAACATAGAAACATACAGCAGAGGAGCAGGCCTTTCAGTCCACAGACAGGTCGAACACGATGGCAAGACAAACTCTTATCTGCCTGCACATATCCATACCCCTCGATCTCCTGCATTAGAGTCTAATGAATCCCCAAAGTTCAGGATCTTGACCTGGAAGGCTCCACTGCCTTCACAAATCCTTCAACTAGCTCAGTGAGCCACTGTCAGTATTGGTGACACCTCTCTTTAAGGTGAGACAAAGAACTGCAGATGCTGGTTTATACAGAAAAGGCACAAATTGCTGAAGTAACTCAGTGGGTCAGGCAGCATCTCTGGAGAACATGGTTAGGTGACGTTTCGGATCGGGACCGTTCTCCAGCCTGGCAGTCTGAAGTAGAGCCTGACCTAAAACATCACCTATCCATGTTCTCCCGAGATGCTGCCTGACCCGCTGAGTTACTCCAGCACCCTGTGAAACGTCACCTCTCCATGTTCTCCACAGATGCTGCCTGACCCGCTGAGTTACTCCAGCACCCTGTGAAACGTCACCTCTCCATGTTCTCCACAGACGCTGCCTGACCCGCTGAGATACTCCAGCACTCTGTGTCCATCTCAGTGTAGATGGGCCGTGTTTCCACACTGTATGACGCTACAATGTTATGACTGGGGTGGGACAAGTCTTTGATCATGTTGGTCTTTGCACTGCTCAGGCAATTCATCGATGTCACACTACGGCAGATCGTGCTTCTGCAGGGGAGGACCACACTGTCCATGGTGTAGATGGCATTGAGTTTCCCAGAAGTGGAAGCCAGGTCGGTGGTGTGTGTATGTGTGTCCCTGCAGACTGCCCGGCGTCTCTCACCCTCACTGTGCCGCGCGCACTGAGAGAGACAGGAAGCAAATGTGCAAAGTTTATACATTATTCAAGATGCACCAGATCAATTTCAGCTGTCGTCTCCCAGGTGCCAGCCTGCAGTTTATAGGCTGCATTATCTAATTAGTCTATATTTTGCAATTGTAATGATGGTGAAAATGACAAACCTAAAACCTGTCGGGCAGCCCGCTGCTTATTTGTGCTTTGATTGGCCACTGGCTTGCCATGTAAACACACGTTAAAGACCTGCTCCTTCTAATAGACAATAGGTGCAGGAGTAGGCCATTTGGCCCTTCGAGCCAGCACCACCTTTCAATGCGATCATGGCTGATCATCCACAATCAGTACCCCGTTCCTGCCTTCTCCCCATATTTTTAAGAGCCCTATCTAGCTCTTTCTTGAAAGTATGCTCTGCATATGTTGTTCAATTTGTCGTTTGATGTCTATTCACCCTTTTGTTTCTTTATTCTCATTAAATAGCAGAGTGTGAGAAGATGAGAAAGTGGGGAGGGAAGTTTGCTAACATAAATGAGGCAGGGTTACCGTAGAAGAAGTACAGAGGGCACTGTCGTGTTTGAAGGTAGACAAATGGATTTAAGAGAGAGTTAGATAGAGCTCTAGGGGCTAGTGGAGTCAAGGGATATGGGGAGAAGGCAGGCACGGGTTATTGATAGGGGATGGTCAGCCATGATCACAATGAATGGTGGTGCTGGCTCAAAGGGCCGAATGGCCTCCTCCTGCACCAATTTTCTATGTTTCTATGTTTCTATGGTTCTAAATCTCCAGGGCCTGATCAGATATATCCGAGGACATGGCGGGAAACTAGAGAGGAAATTGCGGGAGCCCTGGTTGAAATTTACGAGTCGTCCTTAAATACAGGAGAGGTGCCGGAATACTGGAGGTTGGCAAATGTTGTGCCTCTTTTCAAGAAGGGCTGCAGGGAAAATGCTGGGAACTATAGGCCGGTGAGCTTAACATCTGTAGTTGGTAAGTTACTGGAGAGTATTCTGAGGGATAGGATATACAGGCATTTGGATGGGCAAGGGCTGATTAGGGATATTCAGCATAGTTTTGTACACGGGAGGTCGTGTCTCACAAATCTGATTGAATTTTTTGAAGACGTGACCATAAAGGTTGATGAGGGCAGAGCTGTAGATGTTGTGTACATGGACTTCAGTAAGTCGTTCGACAAGGTTCTGCATGGTAGGCTGTTCTGGAAGGTTAGATCGCATGGGATCCAAGGAGAGATAGCTGAATGGACAGAAAATTGGCTCCATGGAAGGAAGCAGAGGGCGATGGTGGAAGGTTGCTTCTTGGACTGGAGGCCTGTGAATAGTGGTGTGCCTCAGGGTTCGGTGCTGGGCCCGTTACTGTTTGTCATCTACATCAGTGCTGATGATACAAAAGTGAGTGGTTTTGCAGATAATGAAGATGGTTGTGAACGATTGCAGCAGGATCTGGATCGATTGGCCAGGTGGGCGGAGGAATGGTTGATGGAATTTTATACAGAGAAGTGTGAGGTGTTGCATTTTGGGACGTCAAACAAGGGCAGGTCCTACACAGTGAATGGTCGGCCTCTGGGTAGTGTAGAGCAGAGGGATCTAGGAGTACAGGTGCATGGTTCCTTGAAGGTCGAGTCGCAGGTAGATAAGGTGGTCAAAAAGGCTTTTAGCACTTTGGCCTTCATCAGTCAGAGTATTGAGTATAGAAGTTGGGAAGTCATGTTGCAGTTGTATAGGACGCTGGTGAGACCGAATTCAGAATATTGTGTTCAGTTCTGGGCACCATGTTATAGGAAAGATATTGTCACGCTTGAAGGTTCAGAAAAGAGGGTGTGAGCTATAGGGAGAGGTTGAGTAGGCTGGGTGGGCAAGGGCTGATTAGGGACAGTCAGCATGGTTTTGTACGTGGGAGGTCGTGTCTCACAAATCTGATTGATTTTTTTGAAGACGTGACCAAAAAGGACGATGAGGGCAGAGCTGTAGATGTTGTGTAGTGTTGTTCCATGGAGCGCAGGAGGATGAGGGGTGATCTTATGGAGGTGTATAAAATCACGAGAGGAATAGATCAGGTAGATGCACAGAGTCTCTTGCCCAGAGGAGGTGTATCGAGGACCAGAGGACATATGTTCAAGATGAAGGAGAAATGATTTAATAGGAATCTGAGGGGTAACCTTTTCACACAGAGGGTGGTGGGTGTATGGAACAAGCTGCCAGAGGAGATAGTTGAGGTTAGGACTATCCCTATGTTTAAAAAACAGTTGGACAGGTACATGGATAGGACAGGTTTGGAGGGATATGGACCAAGAGTAGGCAGGTGGGACTAGTATAGCTGGGGCATGTTGGCCGGTGTGGGCAAGTTGGGCCAAAGGTCCTGTTTCCACACCGTATCACTCTGTGACACTATTCGACTTTAGAGATACAGCGCGGAAATATGCCCTTTGGCCCACTGTGTCTGCGCCGACCAGCGATCCCCGCACACTACCACTATCCCACACATCACTAGACACAAATGTTGCATAAGCCGATTAACCTGCAAACCTGTAAGTCTTTGAAATGTGGGTGGAAACCAGAGCACCCAGAGGAAACCCATGCGGTCACAGGGAGAACATACAAACTCAGAGGTAGACCAAAATGCTGGAGAAACTCAGCGGGTGAGGCAGCATCTATGGAGCGAAGGAAATAGGCAACGTTTCGGGCCTAGACCCTTCTTCAGACTCGAAACGTTGCCTATTTCCTTCGCTCCATAGATGCTGCCTCACCAGTTGAGTTTCTCCAGCATTTTTGTCTTCCTTCGATTTTCCAGCATCTGCAGTTCCTTCTTGAACGTACAAACTCAGCATAGACAGCACCCATGGTTACGATTGAACCCGGGTCTCTGGCGCTGTGAGGCAGCAACTCTACCTCTACGTGGGAAGAAGTAAGGAAGAGGTGGAGACAGTGGGCTGAGGGAGATCTAGGAAGGGGAGGATAAAGCAGGGACTACCTAAAATTGGAGAAGTCAATGTTCATACTGCTGGGGTGCAAACTGCCCAAGCGAAATATGAGGTGCTGCTCCTCCGATTTACGGTGGGCCTCACTCTGACCATGGAGGAGGCCCAGGACAGAAAGGTCGGATTCGGAATGGGAGGGGGAGTTGAAGTGCTGAGCCACCGGGAGATCAGGTTGGTTAATGCGAACTGTGCGGAGGTGTTGGGAGAAGCGATCGCCAAGCCTGCGCATGGTCTTACCGATGTAGAACAGCTGACATCTAGAGCAGCGTGCACAAAGTTTCCTACCCAGCGTAGGGGAATCAAGAACCAGTGGACATAGGTTTAAAGTGAAAGGGGGAAGATTTAATAGGTACCTGGTGGGCAACTTTTTCCCCAGAGGGTGGTGAGTGTATGGACGAGCTGCGAGAGGAGGTAGTTGCGGAAGTTTCAACAACAGCATTTAAAAGGCACTTCGACAGGTACATGCATACGAAAGGTTCAGAGAGATATGGGCTAAATGGGCAAATGAGACAGGATTAGATGTGGGATCTTGGTTGGCATGGAAACATTGGCCGAAGGGCCTGTTACTGTGCTGTATGACTCCATAACTCTATGACTCTAAAAGTCCCATATTTATTGATGGAAAGATACAATCATGAAATAAGCCCTCGGGTCAGCTAAGTCCATACCGACCATCAATCACCCATTCACACTGGTTTTATGTTTAAGAAAGAACTGCAGATGCTGGTAAAATCAAAGGTAGACTCAAAATGCTAACAAAGAAACTCCACGGGTGAGGCAGCATCTGCAACGTTTCGGGTCGAGACCCTTCTTCAGACTGGCGATGTTTCGGAACAAGACCCTTCTTCAGTCTCTGACGTTTCGGGTCGAGACATTTCTTCAGACTGACGTTTCGGGTCGAGACCCTTCTTCAGACTGGCAAAGTTTCGGGTCGAGACCCTTCTTCAAACTGGCAAAGTTTCGAGTCGAGACCCTTCTTCAAACTGACGTTTCGGGTCGAGACCCTTCTTCAGACTGGCAACGTTTCGGGTCGAGACCCTTCTTCAGACTGGCAACGTTTCGAGTCGAGACCCTGCTTCAGTCTCTGACGTTGTTTATTTTCTCCAGCATTTTGTGACTACCCACACTGGTTTCATGTTTGCTCACTTTCTGATTCACTCCCTACACACAAGGGGGCAGAGGCTGGAGTAACTCAGCGGGTCAGGCAGCATCTGTGGAGAACATGGATAGGTGACGTTTCACAGAGTGCTGGAGTAACTCAGCAGGTCAGGCAGCATCTGTGGAGAACATGGATAGGTGACGTTTCACAGAGTGCTGGAGTAACTCAGCGGGTCAGGCAGCATCTGTGGAGAACATGGATAGGAGACGTTTCACACAGTGCTGGAGTAACTCAGCGGGTCAGCTTTCTTCAGATGCACACCACCTGTTCCTTCATGGGCGGAAATCGCTTTTAAAATATGGGGGGGGGACACAATGAAGCCGCACACCTGGGACTGGGGTCGGCAACCTACGGCTTATGGGCCGGATCCGGCCTGTAACCCGAAATCATCCGGCCCGCAGGCGTATTTTTTTTTCAATTACTTTTCATGACCTGGGCACTACAGCCAGTCCCGGGGCAGGCGAGCCGACCTGTGTGACAGTCGACCTGGGAACTGCAGGTCCTTTGGCCCACCACGTCCGTGCCGACCAGCAATCACCCCATCCAATAGACAATAGGTGCAGGAGTAGACCATTCGTCCCTTCGAGCCAGCACCGCCATTCAATGTGATCATGGCTGATCATCCCCAATCAGTACCCCGTTCCTGCCTTCTCCCCATATCCCCTGACTCCACCATTTTTAAGAGCCCCATCTTTCCCCCTTTAACTTAAACCTATGTCCTCTGGTTCTTGACCCCCCCATACTCTGTGTTGGAGAAGTTGTCCATTCACCCTATCTATTCCCCTTATAATTTTATACACCTCTATAAGATCACACCTCAGCCTCCCGACCAGTCTCGACCCGAAACAATACCCATTCCTTCCCTCCAGAGATGCTGCCTGTCCAGTTATAGACAATGGACAATAGACAATAGGTGCAGGAGTAGGCCATTCGGCCCTTCGAGCCAGCACTGCCATTCAATGTGATCCTGGCTGATCATCCCCAATCAGTACCCCGTTCCTGCCTTCTCCTCATATTCCCTGACTCCGCTATCTTTAAGAGCCCTATCTAGCTCTCTCTTGAAAGCATCCAGAGAACCGGCCTCCACCGCCCTCTGATGCAGAGAATTCCACAGACTCACCACTCTCTGTGAGAAAAAGTGTTTCCTCGTCTCCGTTCTAAATTGCTTACTCCTTATTCTTAAACTGTGGAGCTGGTGTGTTGGATTAAACTGTAATCCCACACACTAGGGACAATTTACAATTTACCGAAGCACTTAACCTACAAACCTGCACGTCTTTGGTGTTTGGGGGCAGGCGAGCCGACCTGGGACTGGCCAGAGCACCCAGGTCTCAAAATATGGGGGTGAGTGTCCCCCACCTCTCAAAACATGGGGAGGAGGCAGGTTTTCCTCATCCCCCCCCCCCCCCCCCCCAGGATTTCCACCCATGTCCAGAGATGCTGCCTGACCCACTGTATTACTCCAGCATTTTATGTCTTCAGTTTAGACTAGCATCTGCAGTTCAAACCTTCACACCCACATGCCTATGTGATAGAGTCATAGTGTTATACTGCGGAGAAACAAGCCCTTCAGCCCAACTTGCCCACACTGGCCAACATGTCTCAGCTACAGACCCACCCGCCTGTGTTTTGTCCATGTCCCTCTAAACCTGTCCTATCCATGTACCTTAAATGTTGCGATAGTCCCTGCCTCAACTACCTTCTCTGGCAGCTTGTTCGAAACACCAACCACCCTTTGTGTGAAAAAGTTACCCCGCAGATTCCTAACAATTCTTTTCCCCATCACCTTGAACCTATGTCCTCTGGTCCTCGATTCCTGCACCCTGCACCTATACTACTCTGCGCAAGAGACTCTGTGCGTCTATCCGATCTATTCCTTTCATGATTTTATACACCACAATAAGGTCAATAAGATAAATGTGAGGTTATCCACTTTTGTGGCAGGAACAGGGAAGTAGATTATTATCTGAATGGTGTCAGATTAGGAAAAGGGGAAGCATAACGAGACCTGGGGGTCCTTGTACATCAGTCACTGAAAGTAAGCATGCAGGTACAGCAGGCAGTGAAGAAAGCTAATGGCATGTTGGCCTTCATTACACGAGGATTTGAGTATAGGAGCAAACAGGTCCTTCTGCAGTTGTACAGGGCCCAGGTAAGACCACACCTGGAGTGCTGTGTGCACTTTTGGTCTAATAATTTGAGGAAGGACATTCTTGCTATTGAGTGAGTGCAGCGTTGGTTCACAAGGTTAATTCCCGGGATGGCGGGTTTGTAATACGATGAAAGAATGGAACGACTGGGCTTGTATTCACTGGAATTTAGGATGAGAGGGGATCTTATAGAAACATATAAAATTATTAAGGGATTGGTCACGCTAGATGCAGGAAACATGTTCCCGATGTTGGGGGAGTCCAGTACCAGGGGCCACAGTTTAATAATAAGGGTTAGGCCATTTAGAACTGAGATGAAGAAAAACTTTTTCACCAGAGAGTTGTGAATTTGTGGAATTCTCTGCCTCAGATGGAAGTGGAGGTTGATTCACTGGATGCTTTCAAAAGAGAGATCGATAGAGGTCTTAGGGCTAGCGGAATCAAGGGATATGGGGAGAAAGCAGGAGCTGGGTACTGATTGTGCATGATCAGCCATGATCATATTGAATGGTGGTGCTGTCTCAAAGGGCCGAATGGCCTACTCCCGCACCTATTGTCTATGTATCTGTACCCCTCATCTTCTTGCGCTCCAAGGAATAGAGTCCCAGCTGACTTAACTTCTCCCTATAGCTCAGACCCTCTAGCCCTGGCAACATCCTCATAATTCTTCTCTGTACTCTTCCCAGCTTGACAACATCTTTCCGATAACATGGGGCCCTGAACTGAGCACAATACTCTAAATGCGGTCTCACCAATGACTTATACAACTGCAATATAACCTCCCAACATCTATACTCATTACTCTACCTAATGAAGGCCAAAGTGCCAAAAGCCTTGTTGACCACCTTATCTGCCTGCGACTCGACCTTCAAGGAACCATGCACCTGTACTCCTAGATCCCTCTGCTCTACAACACTACCCAGAGGCCGACCATTCACTGTGTAGGTCCTGCCCTTGTTCGACGTCCCAAAATGCAACACCTCACACTTCTCTGTATTAAATTCCATCAACCATTCCTCCGCCCACCTGGCCAATCGATCCAGATCCTGCTGCAATCGTTCACAACCATCTTCACTGTCTGCAAAACCACTCACTTTTGTATCATCAGCAAACTTGCTAATCTTGCCCTGTATGTTCTCATCCAAATCATTGATGTAGATGACAAACAGTAACGGGCCCAGCACTGAACCCAGAGGCACTGCATTAGTCACAGGCCTCCAGTCTGAGAAGCAACCTTACACCATCACTCTCTGATTCCTTCCATGGAGCCAATTTGCTATCCATTCAGCTATCTCTCCATGGATCCCATGCGATCTAACCTTCCAGAGCAGCCTACCACGCGGAACCTTGTCGGACGCCTTACTCAAGTCCATGTACGGTGGTGAGTCTGTGGTGAGACTGTGGAATTTTCTGCCTCAGAGGGCGGTGGAGGCAGGTTCTCTGGATACTTTCAAGAGAGAGCTAGATAGGGCTCTTAATAATAACGGAGTCAGGGGATATGGGGAGAAGGCAGGAACGGGGTACTGATTGGGGATGACCAGCCATGATCACATTGAATGGCGGTGCTGGCTCGAAGGGCCGAATGGCCTACTCCTGCCCCTATTGTTTATTGTCTATTGTCTACACAATCATGCCCTGTACGTTGTTATCCAAATCACTGATACAGATGTGGGAGGAAACTGGAGCACCTGGAGGAAGACTACAGGGGGAGAGCGTGCAAACTCCACACAGTCAGCACCCAGGGTCAGTATCGAACCCCACCAGGTGGCTGGCACTGTAAGGCAGCAGCTCTACCAGCTGCACCACTGAGCAGCGCTTGTATCACAAGTTGGAGGCATTGTGAGATCTTGAATCAGTTGGCCCAGAGTCCAGGACTGGACATTCTGGGCCAAAGCAGACAGGGACAGCCAAACGTAATGACATTACCATGAATTATTTAATCAACGTAGAAAATCAAAATTGAATATTATTTTAGATTAAGGACAAGAATCAGATCTGGACATCGGCATGTCAAGGTGTTCAATATATTGAATTCAGCTTAAGATTCTTAAAGTATTAAGAAGCCAATAACTCTTCAGTGTTGCGGGAGAAGGAAATAAAATTAGCTACAGAACCTCCACCTGGAAATTCAATTCAGTTTTCTCCAGTTGAAAATTTATATATTTCATAGAGTTATAGAGTGATACAGCGTGCAAACGGGCCCCTCTTCCCAACTTTGCTCAACCGACCAACACATCTCATCTACACATTGAACCTGCCTGCATTTGACCCACATCCCTCTAAACCTATCCTCTTCATTCACCTGTCTAAATGTATGCAACAGTACCTGCCACAACTACCTCCTCCAGCAGCACCCACTACATTTGTGTAAAAAATGTACCCCTTCAGTTTCCTATTAAATCCTCCCCCAACCCACCCCTCCCCACCCCTTGGTTCACGATTCCCCAACTCTGGGCAGGAGACTCAGTGCATTTACCCGATCTAAGGTGGCACGATGTCGCAGAGTAGAGTTGCTGCCTCACAGCACCAGAGACCCGGGTTTGTCCACCCTGACCTTGGGCGCTGTCGGTACGGAGTTTGTACATTCTCCTGTAACTGCATGGGTTTTCTCCAAAGGTCGTTCACGTTTGTAGGTTGACAAAAATGCTGGAGAAACTCAGCGGGTGAGGCAGCTACTATGGAGCGAAGGAAATCGGCAACGTTTCGGGTCGAGACCCAGGGTCCACGATATAGAGTCCTAGCCTGCTCAACCTCTCCTTATAGTCTAGGCCCTCAAGTCCTGGCAACATCCTCGCAAATCTTCTCTGAACCTTTCCAGCTTGACAACATCTTTCCTATAACATGGTGACCAAAACTGACACTATACTCCAAATGTGGCCTCACCAATGTCTTATATAACTGCACCGTGACCTCCCAACTCCAATGCTCAATACACTGCTCAATGCAACTCCAATGCTCAATGTAACTCCAATGCTCAATACAACTCCAATTTACTCGACGCAAAGCTTTTAGTCAATAAAATTGCAAACCTGACATATTTGAGCTTTATGAAATTTAAAATGATACATACAGGAGAGAGGGTGAGAAAGTGTAATTCTGGCCGGCTAATCATTTTTCTGAATGAGCTTTTGGGGATTGGTTTATAGACAATAGACAATAGGTGCAGGAGTAGGCCACTCGGCCCCTTCGAGCCAGCACCGCCATTCACTGCACACCGAAGGGACTGTTTCCGAGCTGGATGACATTCTATGATTAAGTGTTAATTGAAAGCAAAAGCATTAAAAATAAATGCCAGTTGAACCAGATTTATAAGGGCTAAGGCCTGAAACCGTACTGAATATCTGTTTCATTTCAGGTGCTGCTTTTCTGTATTAACATGATCATAAAATGACAACATTCAATATACAACAGACAATAGGTGCAGGAGTAGGCCATTCGACTCTTTGATCCAGCACCGCCATTCAATGTGATCATGGCTGATCATCCACAATCAGTACCCCGTTCTTGCCTTCTCCCCATATCCCTTGATTCCTACCAAACTCTCTTTTGAACACATCCAGTGAATCGGCCTCCACTGCCTGCTGAGGCAGAGAATTCCACAAATTCACAACTCCCTGGGTGAAAAGGTTTTTCCTCATCTCAGTTCTAAATGGCCTACCCCTTATTCTTAAACTGTGGCCCCTGGTTCTGGACTCCCCCAACATCGGGAACATGTTTCCTGCATTTAGCCTGTCCAATCCTTTAATAATTTTATACGTTTCTATAATATCCCCTGTTGTCCTTCTAACTTCCAGTGAATACAAGCCCAGCTGCTCCATTCTCTCAGCATATGACAGTCCCGCCAACCCGGGAATTAACCTTGTGAACTTACGCTACACTCCCTCAATAGCAAGAATGTCCTTCCTCAAATTAGGAGACCAAAACTGCACACAATACTCCAGGTGTGGTCTCACCAGGGCCCTGTACAACTGCAGAAGGACCTATTTGCTCCTATACTCAAATCCTCTCGTTATGAAGGCCAACATGCTATTAGCTTTCTTCGCAGCCTGCTGTACCTGCATGCTTACTTTCAGTGACTGATGTACAAGGACCCCCAGGTCTCTTTGTACTTCCTCTTTTCCTAACCTGACACCATTCAGATAATGTTTAAGAAAGAACTGCAGATGCTGGTAAAATCGAAGGTAGACACAAAATGCTGGAGAAACTCAGCGGGTGAGGCAGCATCTATGGAGAGAATGGAATTGGCGATGTTTCAGGTTGAGACCC
Organism: Amblyraja radiata; assembly: GCF_010909765.2. Lineage (NCBI taxonomy): Eukaryota > Metazoa > Chordata > Chondrichthyes > Rajiformes > Rajidae > Amblyraja > Amblyraja radiata. Next base: position 120,965,672 of record NC_045957.1, on the reverse strand, counting down.
TTCTTCAGGCTGATGTCAGGGGAGGGGATAGGACAAAGAGAGAAAGTGGGCGGAGACGGTGGGACTAGTAGGAGAACTGGGAAGGGGGAGGGGAAGGAGAGAGAAAGTTAGGGCTACCTGAAGTTAAAGAAGTCAATGTTCATACCACTGGGGTGTAAACTACCCAAGTGAAATATGAGGTGCTGTTCCTCCAATTTGCACCGGGCCTCACTCTGACAATGGAGGAGGCCCAGGACAGAAAGGTCACATTGGGAATGGGAGGGGGAGTTGGTGCTGGGTCACCAAGAGATCATCTTGGTTAAGACGGACTATGCGGAGGTGTTCAGCGAAACGATCGCCGAGCCTGCGCTTGGTCTCGCCGATGTAGAGAAGTTGACACCAGGAACAGCGGATACAGTAGATGAGGATGGAGGAGGTGCAGGTGAACCTCTGCCTCACCTGGAAAGACTGCTTGGGTCCCTGGACAGAGTCGAGGGGGGAGGTAAAGGGACCTGTGTTTCATCACCTGCGGTTGCAGGGGAAAGTACCAGGGGAGGGGGTGGTTTCGGTGGGAAGGGACGAGTTGACCAGGGAGTTACGGAGGGAACGGTCTCTGCGGAAAGCAGAAAGGGGTGGAGTTGGGAAGATGTGTCCAAGATGGCTGCCGTGAAGAGAGAGTGGACGCTGGCGCGCTTTGGCTGCCGCTGCTCTCTCTTCACACTGTGTTTTTGATTTTCTGTTTTTGGATTGAATTCTGTTTTTAATTTGTGTCTCTGTGATGTCTTTTTTACCTGTTCTATTCCGATTATATGTTTTTATTCCGATTACTATGTAAGGTGTCCTTGAGATGTCTGAAAGGCACCCATTAAATAAAATTTATTATTATTATTATTATGACGGTCAATAGTCTGTTTCCTGTGATGGAGACAGTGAGATCTAGAAATGGTAGGGAGATGTCCTTCTCTCCATAAATGCTGCCTCACCCGCTGAGTTTCTCCAGCATTATGTGTCCACCATTCAGATAATAATCTGCCTTCCCGTTCTTGCCACCAAAGTGGATAACCTCACATTTATCCACATTAAACTGCATCTGCCATGCATCCGCCCACTCACCCAACCTGCCCAAGTCACCCTGCATCCTCATAGCATCCTCTTCACAGTTCACATTGCCACCCAGCTTTGTGTCATCTGCAAATTTGCTAATGTTACTTTTAATTCCTTCAACTAAATCATTAATGTATATTGTAAATAGTTGCGGTCCCAGCACCGAGCCTTGCGGTACCCCACTAGTCACTGCCTGCCATTCTGAAAGGGACCTGTTAATCCCTACTCTTTGTTACCTGTCTGCCGACCAATTTTCTATCCATGTCAATACCCTCCTCCCAATACCATGTGCTCTAATTTTGCCCACTAATCTTCTGTATGGGACCTTATCAAAGGCTTTCTGAAAGTCCAGGTACACTACATCCACTGGCTCTCCCTTGTCCATTTTACTTGTTACATCCTCATAAAATTCCAGAAGATTAGTCAAGCATGATTTCCCCTTCGTAAATCCATGCTCTCAGACCGATCCTGTTACTGCTATCCAAATGCTCGGCTATCTCATCTTTTATAATTGACTCCAGCAACTTCCCCACCACCGATGTCAGGCTAACTGGTCTATAATCCCATGTTTTCTCTCTCGCTCCTTTCTTAAAAAGTGGGATAACATTAGTTACCCTCCAATCCACAGGAACTGATCCTGAATCTATAGAATATTGGAAAATGATCACCAATGCGTCCACGATTTCTAGAGCCACCTCCTTGAGTACCCTGGGATGCAGACCATCAGGCCCTGGGGATTCATCAGCCTTCCGTCCCATCAGTCTACCCAACACCATTTCCTGACTAATGTGAATTTCCTTCAGTTCCTCCGTCACCCTAGATCAGGGTTGGGGAATCTTTTCATGTTGGAATGCTGCATTAAGTGAGCTGAAACCTAATAAGGCCGCATCCAAGAAACTTTAATTAGATATACTTCAAAATGTACATTATTTTGTAAAATATCTAACTACTATGTACTAACTTCAAGAAAATTAGAAAAAATGGTTAATTCTAAAGTTAACTAACGTTTTAATGACTTTGTTGTGACTGCTTTTTGTAGGAAAGCATTTGAATATTTGGTTGCAACATTGAGGTATGCAGTTTCAGCTGATCTTCTAGATGGGTAGATGTCCGTCATTTGTAACCTTAAGGGCGTCTTGATTTGGGTTAGGTAGGAGAATGTAGATTCGCAGCAATTAGTGGTTGAAAAGCAAGAAAGCATTTTTTTGTGCATGTTGCCGAAGACGTGGGTATAGTTAACAATACTTATAACTTGTTGCAAAGTGTCACTTAAAATAGTAGATTTAGCACAGTGGTTTTGCTGATGTAAGATACAATGAAATGAAATGAGAGCATCTGGATCTTATAATACCTTTTTCATCTGTGCAATAAACCCTTTGCGTTTTCCTATCATGAAGGGTGCACCGCCTGTACATACACACACTATATTAACCAAATCCAGTCCAACTTCACGACATTTATCTTGAAAGTTGTTGAAAAAATCTATTCCTTAGAGTGCCCAAAGCGAATAACTCTTTGTAGCAAAGAAAATCTTCTGTTATGGCCCGAATGTAGTATAAAACCTGCGCCGAGTCAGTAGTATCAGTTGATTCAACGTTGATAATACTGAAGTTTGGACGGCCAGCGGACTCCCCCCCGACATTTTCCCTCTCATCAACCAGCCTCAGGCGTTGGTGGCGCCAGTCAGGCAGGGAGGTTAACATACATTCTAGAGTCGCATTAGAACAAAATCATGAGCATAACGATTGATTGATTGATTGATTATACCTTTAAAAATCCTTTACAGGAAATTACAGTGCCACGACAGCTTCAAGACAGACATAACACCACACATTTCCTCAAATGGCTTCCATACTTAACAAGTTAAAATACAAGTTAAAATACAAGTTAAAATACAATGAATGAAAAAAAGTGCAGTTATTTATGCGCATTATATAACCTTATAGCAGCTGGTATACAAGACTTCCTATGTCTCTCAGTTTTGCACATTGGTGCAATCAGTCTCTGACTGAAGATGCTGCTCTTGATCACCTTCAGGGCATGGAGTGGGTGAGTGGGGTTGGTCATTATTGAACCCAGTTTGTTCAGAGTTCTGGCCTCTGCCACCTGCTGGACCGTTCGTTGCTCAGCCCCGACCACTGAGCCAGCCTTCCTGATCAGCTTGTCCAGTCTGTTTTTGTCCGCTATGCGGGCGCCATCTCCCCAACAGGCCACAGCAAAAAACAGAGCACTGGCCACCACTGAATGGTAGACACTGCACAGCAGGGGTTGGCAGATGTTAAATGACCTCAGCCTCCTTAAAAAATACAGTCGACTTTGTCCCTTCCTGTACACCGCCTCCATATGACCCTTCCAGTCCAGCTCACTGTCAAGCTGCACACCAAGGTACCTGTGGTTGGTGACCACCTCCACCTCAGTGCCCTTAATGGTGATTGGTGTTGCTTGAGTCCTCCTCCTCCCCCTCCTGAAGTCCACAACTATCTCCTTGGTTTTTGTGGTGTTAAGATGGAGGTTATTGTGTGCACTCCACTCCACAAAGTTGCTTATTATGTCTCTATACTCCTCCTCATTGCCCCCTTTGATGAGGCCGACAACAGCTGTGTCATCCGAAAATTTCTGCAAAAAGCAACTGTTGGTGTTATATTGGTGTTATAACAGGTGTTAAATAACCCTCATGACTTACTAATGTTTTAATTGTGGCCGTCAGTCGGGGAGGATTATTTCGTTGAATCTTCTTTTACTCTTTGATATTTTAAATACGTTCATTTTAAGATTAAAATAAAAATAATAAAAGGCGAACAAAAACATATTAATAAAAATAAAAGGATTTGTTCTACAAAATTTGGATTCCTTCAAAAGGCTGCACTTAATGGCCTAGAAGGCCGCATGCGTTAAAGCCGCAGGTTCCCCACCCCTGGGCTAGATCCTCTGGCCACAGTGCATCTGGGAGATTATCTGTGTCTTCCCTAGTGAAAACAGAACCTGTTCAACTCGTCTGCCATTTCCTTATTCCCCATAATAAATTCACCTGTTTCTGTCTTCAAGGGACCCACATTTGTCTTAACTAATTTTTTCCTCTTGACATACCTAAAGGAGCTTTTACTATCCTCCTTTATATTCTTAGCTAGCTTACCTTCGTGGGCAACCTAGCGTTGGTCAGCAGGGGCAAGTTGGGCTGAAGGGCCTGTTTCTGTGCTGCATGGCTCTGCGACTATCATGTTTATGGTCGTTAGTTTAAAGGAAAAGACTAAAGCGCTGAAATGGAACAAATGTTATTTGCTGTGGGTAACAAAAGTGCCGCAGTCTGACAAAGCTTTGCCTTCCACTTCACAGTGTTTCTTTGATTCAGCAGAGTGTTAAGACTTGCTCCGTTCTCCCCATATAAAGGTTGTTCATTAACAGCTTAACTACCATGTTGGCTCGCCGCTGCCTGTGTATCTCCGTCAGTTCCATTAGAGGTGCTGATTAAACTGTCAGTGCGTCTGAGCAGAAAGCTTGCTCCCCCTCAGGGAAAGCCAAGCACTGAGTAAGTCCCAAAACAGGCACATTAGTTGTCGTTTAGTTTAGTTGAGAGATATGGCGCGGAAACAGGCTCTTCGGCCCACCAAGCCCGCACCGGCCAGCGATCCCCGCACATTAAAGGGCCTGTCCCACTTTCACGACCTAATTCACGACCACTGCCGAGTTTGCCCTTGACACATACTCGCAGCATGGTCGTCACGAGGTCGTAGGTAGGTCGTAGCAGGCCGTGATGCTAGTCGTAGGTACTCGTGGCATGACGGTGCTGGCCCGAAGGGCCGAATGTCCTACTCCTGCACCTATTGTCTATTGCCAAAGTCACCAATGAGGTACATAGTTGTTCAGGACATTGAAACATGGAAAATAGGTGCAGGAGTAGGCCATTTGGCCCTTCGTGCCAGCATCCCCATTTAATATGATCATAGCTGATCATCCAAAATCAGTAGCCCGTTCTCTCCATGTCCTTTGATTCTTTTAACCCAAAGCTAAATCTAACTCTCTTGAAAGCATCTAGTGAATTGGCCTCCACTGCCTTCTGTGGCAGAGAATTCCACAGATTCACAACTCTCTGGGTGAAAAAGTTTTTCCTCATCTCAATCCTAAATAACCTACCCCTTATTCTTAAACTGTGACCACTGGTTCTAGACTCCCCCAACATGGGGAACATTTATCCTGCATCGAGCCTGTCCAAATCCTTAAGAATTTTATATTTTCGATAAGATGCCCTCTCATCCTTTCAGTGAATTTCAGTAAATTCAAGTCCAGTTGACCCATTCTTTCATCATTGGTCAGCCCCGCCATCCCGGGAACTAACCTGGTGAACCTACGTTGCACTCCCTCAATAGCAAGAATATCCTTTCTCAAATTAAGAGACCAAAACTGCACACAATACTCCAGGTGCGGTCTCACCAGGGTCCTGTACAACTGCAGTAGGACCTCCTTGCTCCTATAGTCAAATCCTCTCACAATGAAAGCCAACATGCCATTTCCTCTCTTCACTGCCTGCTGTACCTGCATGCTTACTTTCAGTGACTGATGTACAAACACACCCAGGGCACGTTGCACCTACCCTTTTCCTAACCTGATGCCATTCAGATAATAATCTGCCTTCCTGTTCTTGCCACCAAAGTGAATAACATAGAAACATAGAAAGTAGGTGCGAGAGTAGACCACCAGGTCCGTCGAGCCCGCACCGCCATTCGCTCATGGCTGAACACTAAACAGACACACTTACCCACAAACAGTAGACAAAAGACACAGAACACAAGACACTACCCTCCCCTTTATACCGCTATCACCCCTCTCCACCCCAAGAACCGCGTGATCTCCTGGGGGAGGCAAAAAACCGGATAAAAACCCAGGTCCAATTCGGGAAAAAAATCCGGGAAATTCCTCTCCGACCCCAATCCAGGCGATCGACACTTGTCCAGGAGATCACTCAGGTCTTACTATACTAACCATACCTAGGTCCATATCCCTGCCCTCTCCCCGTAGCCCCTTATCCCCTTGGCAGCTAAAAAACCATCTATTTTAGACTTAAATATATTTAACGTTTCTGCTTCCACTGCTCCCTGGGGCAGTGAATTCCATAAATTAACCACCCTCTGGGTGAAGAAGTTCTTCCTCATCTCAGTTTTAAAAGAGCCCCCCCTTATTCTGCGACTATGTCCCCTAGTTCTAGTTTCCCCGATCATTGGGAACATCCTCGGTGCATCCACCCGATCAAGGCCCCTCACGATCTTATATGTTTCAATGAGATCGCCTCTCATTCTTCTAAACTCCAAAGAGTAGAGTTCCAGCCTACTTAACCTTTCCTCATATGTCAATCCCCTCATTGCAGGAATTAATCTTGTAAACCTTCGCTGCACTGCCTCCAGGGCTAGTACATCCTTTCTTAAGTATGGACCCCAGAACTGTACACAGTATTCCAAATGTGGTCTCACTAATACTGTGTACAGCTGCAACAAGACCTCCGTATTTTTATACTCAATCCCCCTAGCAATAAAGGCCAAAACTCCATTGGCCTTCCTGATTGCTTGCTGCACCTGCATACTAACTTTTAGTGATTCATGTACTAATACCCCTAGATCCCTTTGCGTTGCATTACAACGCAGCTCCTCCTCATTTAGAAAATAACTTGCCCTATCATTTTTTTTCCCAAAGTGAATGACTTCACATTTATTAGTATTAAATTTCATCTGCCAGGTTGTTGCCCACTCACCTAGCTTATCTATATCCTTTTGCAGACTCTTCCTATCCTCCTCATCCCCTACTTTTCCTCCCATTTTTGTATCGTCCGCAAATTTTGATATATTACACTTGGTTCCCTCCTCCAAATCATTTATATAAATTGTGAACAACTGGGGTCCCAGCACCGACCCTTGCGGAACCCCCCTAGTTACCGGTTGCCATCCCGAGTATGAACCATTTATCCCCACTCTCTGCTTCCTATTTGTTAGCCAATCCTCTACCCATGCTAATATATTACCCCCAATCCCATAATTTTTTATTTTTAGCAATAGTCTCTTATGTGGCACCTTGTCAAAAGCCTTTTGGAAGTCCAAGTATACCACATCCACCGGTTCCCCTTTATCCACCCGGGTTGTTACTTCCTCAAAGAATTCGAGCAGATTCGTTAAACAGGACTTCCCCTTCACAAAACCATGCTGGTTCTGTCCGATGAGGTCATGTTTATCCAAGTGCCCCGTTAGTGTTTCTTTAATAATTGTCTCTAACATTTTACCCACCACCGATGTTAGACTAACCGGTCTATAGTTACCCGCCTTCTGTTTACTTCCTTTTTTAAATATAGGTGTTACATTGGCCATTTTCCAATCCACTGGGACCGTTCCTGCCTCCAGGCAGTTTTGGAAAATTATCACCAATGCATCCACAATCCCCACCGCTATCTCCCTCAAGACCCTTGGATGTAATCCATCAGGCCCAGGGGATTTATCCTCCTTCAGTCTCATTAATTTCCCTAATACCACCTCCTTGGTGATCTTAATAGTATTTAGCTCCTCCATTCCTACCGCCCCTTGTTTATCCAGCGTTGGAATATTTTTTGTGTCTTCTATGGTGAAGACTGATACAAAATACTCGTTTAATGCCTTTGCCATTTCCATGTTCCCCACCAACAACTCTCCAGTCTCACCCTCCAATGGACCAACGTTCACCTTAGCCACCCTTTTTCTTTTTATATAGCTATAAAAACTCTTACTATTAGTTTTTATGTTGTTCGCTAAATTCCTTTCATAGTCTATTTTCCCCGTCTTAATTAATCTCTTAGTTATTTTTTGCTGACCTTTAAATGCTTCCCAATCCTCTGCCCTCCCACTATTTCTGGCTACCTTATATGCCCTTGCCTTCAGCCGAATACTATCCTTTATAGTTTTACTGAGCCATGGCTGACTGTTCTTACCCTTACCCCTTTTTTTCTTCATAGGAATAAATTTTTCTTGAAGGTTATACAGTAGATCCTTAAACGTACACCACTGCTCATGTACCGTCTTATTCTTGAGTCTGCTATCCCAGTCAACTTTGATCAGCTCAGTCCTCATACCTTCATAATCCCCCTTATTTAGACTAAGCACCCTAGCCTGAGTTTCAACCTGCTCCCCTTCTATTTGAATATGGAATTCGACCATATTGTGGTCACTTGTTCCCAACGAGTCCCTAACTATGACATTTTTAATTAATCCTGCTTCATTACACAGGACCAGATCCAAGATTGCCTCCCCCCTTGTCGGTTCTGCGACATACTGTTCTAGGAACCCGTCTCTAATACATTCTATAAACTCTTCCTCTAGTCTACCCTGCCCAGTTTGGTTTACCCAATTAATATGAAAATTGAAGTCCCCCATGATTACAGCAGTTCCCTTTTTACATGCGTCAACTATTTGCAGATTTATGTTCTGACTAACAGCGTCACAGCTATTTGGAGGTCTATAAATTACACCCACTAGTGTTTTTTTCCCCTTGTTATTCTCTATCTGTACCCAAGCTGTTTCACTATCCTGATCCTTCAACGCAATATCCTTCCTCTCTATTGCCGTTATTCCCTCCCTTATTAAAAGGGCCACCCCTCCTCCCTTTCTTTCCTGTCTATCTTTTCTAATTGTCGAGTACCCCTCTATATTTAACTCCCAGTCCTGATCCCCTTGCAGCCATGTCTCCGTAATGGCCACGATATCATAACTATATATACTTAATTGCACCGTTAATTCATTTATCTTATTTCGAATACTCCGTGCATTTAGATAAAGCACTTTCAGATGATTTTTACTACCCTTCCTTTCCGTTTTTGCCCCTTTTACATCTAGAGCTTTATCTTCACACATTCTGGATCCTTCTGTCACATTTTGATTTTCCGCTTCCCCACTGATACCCTGCTCTATTTCCTCTACCCCTGCCATTATTACCCCCCTTGATACCTCCCCCCCGCTACTTAGTTTAAAGACCTCTCTACTGCCCTAGTTATATGATTTGCCAGGACCCCAGTCCCAGCACCGTTCAGGTGAAGTCCGTCCTTACAGAACAGATCCCCCCTGTCCCAGTACTGGTGCCAGTGGCCCAAGAAACCAAACCCATTTTTCCCACACCAGTCTTTGAGCCACGCATTCAGCTTTTTAATTTTACGTACCCTCGCCGATTTGGCCCGTGGCTCAGGTAGCAATCCGGAGATCAGTACCCTCGAGGTTCTGCTTTTTAATTTATTCCCTAACTGCTCAAACTCCTTCAGCAGATCCTCCTTCCTCGTCCTTCCTATGTCATTGGTCCCCACATGGACCACGACCACTGGATCCTCCCCCTCCCTCTGCAAATTTCTCTCCAGCACCGCAGAGATATCCTTAACCCTAGCACCGGGTAGGCAACACAGCCTTCGGGACATGTTCTGCTGGCCGCAGAGAACCTTATCTACCCCCCGAATAATACTATCCCCTATCACAACGGCATTTCTTCTAACTCCCCCCTCTTGAAAGGCCCCCTGATCCACGGTGCTGCAGCCAGGTTGCTCATCCCTCCCACAGCCCCTGATCCCGTCCTCACATTGAGTAAGAGCCTCGGTCATGCTCGTCAGGGACAAGGGCTGTGGCTCCTGCCGCATCTCCTCCTAGTTCCCCTTACCTGCCTCGCTTATGGCCACACCTTGCTCACTAACTACTGAATTAGTTAAACTGGTCGGTGTGACCATCCCCTGGCACAAAACATCCAGGTAATACTCCCCCTCCCTGATGTTCCGCAGCGTATGAAGTTGGGTCTCCAGCTCATCAATGCGGAGCTCGAGTTCCTCTAGCCTCAAACACTTACTGCAGCTGTAGGGATCATCTACATCAATGGTGTCGACAAATTCCCACATCTCACAGTATTGGCACATCTCCTGGCCAATCCATTTCGATTGGACATCTGTTAGCATTGTGCTTAGCTGTAGATTGACCAATTAACCTACCAATTGACCAATTAACCTTCAATGCACCTTCAATCGTTGTCACCTTGTCACATTATCATGACTCCATAAAATAACCTCACATTTATCCACATTATACTGCATCTGCCATGCATCTGCCCACTCACCCAACCTATCCAAGTCACCCTGCAGCCTGATAGCTCACACTGCCACCCAGCTTTGCGCCATCTACAAACTTGGCGATGTCACATTTAATTCCCTTGACTAAATCATTGATATATATTGTAAATAACTGGGGTCCCAGCATTGAGCCTTGCCTAACCCCACAAGTCACTGCCTGCCATTCTGAAAAGGACCCGTTAATTCCTATTGTTTTCCGCCAGAGGAGGTAGTTGAGGCTGGGACTCCCAACATTTAAGAAACATTTGGACAGGTACATGGATAGGACAGATTTTAGGGGGATATGGGCCAAACACAGGCAGGCGGGACGAGTGTAGATGGGGCATGTTGGTCGGTGTGGACATACTGTATGACTCTCTGACTCTGTCAATCTGTGTTTGATTTTAACAACAATCCTTTCTTATGCAGAAATATCTTCTCTCTGGCCACCTGTGCAACATTAAAAGACTTTGGGTATTTGTCGAACTAGGACAAACCCTGGGCCCGGTGAGTGTGATGAATGGGCAGCAGATCTGACTGGCTATTTCACATTTCACTTCGTCACTGCTGGCTCTAATGAAGCTCGAGTGTTGCAGGCGCAGTAAAGTGCAGCCCGACTACAAAGATAAATCCCTGTCCTTGGAGATGAAAGATTAATGGTCTTTTTTTTCTCCGCATGTATCATAGCAGTTCCTAATTCCCTGTTTCTAATATCATGCTCTTCCAGTTTTTCCCGTGCAATCGAGTGGAATTTTTTTTTTTGAGATGAACAAAACCTGTTCCATCGTTCGTGAATATAATTTTACAAAATGCTTACGTAATTGGACTGTCGATGTCAATTTACTCGACGCAAAGCTTTTAGTCAATAAAATTGCAAACCTGACATATTTGAGCTTTGTGAAATTTAGAATGATACATACAGGAGAGAGGGTGCGAAAGTGTAATTCTGGCCGGCTATAATCATTTTTCTGAATGAGCTTTTGGGGATTGGTTTATGGACACTAGACAATAGGTGCAGGAGTAGGCCATTCGGCCCCTTCGAGCCAGCACCGCCATTCAATGTGATCATGGCTGATCATCCACAATCAGTACCCCGTTCCTGCCTTCTCCCTATACCCCCTGACTCCACTATCTTTAAGAGCCCTATCTAGCTCTCTCTTGAAAGTATCCACAGAACCAGTCTCCACCGCTCCACAGACTCACAACTCTGTTTAGTTTAGAGATGCAGCATGAAAACACGCTATTCGTCCCACTGACCACGGATCACCCGTTCACGCTAGTCCTATGTTATCCCACTAGTGTGTTATTGTGCAGGGTGGGTGAGGGCTTGGGGGACCGAAGGGCCTGTTTCCGCTCTGTATCTCTAAACTAAACTGAACTAAACGAGAAGAGAAGCTGGTCATTTCAAATGATAAATCAAGTGAAAAGATGGCGCCCAGCCCAGGCGACCCTTTGCGTGCTACTCACAGACGTGGATCAGCGATCACGCGTTAGAATCACTCCACTCTTTTAAATCTCTCCTCCTACAGCAACATATCTATCTGTGCACCGTGGACGGCTCGATTGTAATCACGTATCGTCTTTCCGCTACAAGGTTAATTCCCGGGATGGCGGGACTGTCATATGCTGAGAGAATGGAGCAGCTGGGCTTGTACACTCTGGAGTTTAGAAGGATGAGAGGGTATCTCATTGAAACATATAAGATTGTTAAGAGCTTGTACACACTAGAGGCAGGAAACATGTTCCCGATGTTGGGGGAGTCCAGATCCAGTGGCCACAGTTTAAGAATAAGGAGTAAGCCATTTAGAACGGAGACGAGGAGACATTTTTACTCACAGAGAGTTGTGAGTCTGTGGAATTCTCTGCCTCAGAGGGCGGTGGAGGCAGGTTCTCTGGATGCTTTCAAGAGAGAGCTAGATAGGGCTCTTAAAAATAGCGGAGTCAGGGGATATGGGGAGAAGGCAGGAACGGGGTACTGATTGGGGATGATCAGCCATGATCACATTGAATGGTGGTGCTGGCTCGAAGGGCCGAATGGCCTACTCCTGCACCTATTGTCTATTGTCTATTGAATGGTTGGCACGCGATAAAAGCTTTTCACTGCAGTGACAAAAAAACTCATAAACCCGTGTAAAATCCCGTTTGCAGTTGCGATGATTCCGACATTATGGTATCGGGCAGTCGGGCGGCAACGTGCAGCTATCTGGTCCGCGCGGAGTCTTGTTACTAGGTAACGACTCAAGTGCGACCATCATCAGAGTGGGAAAGATCAAGTGCAGGCATTCTCCCGAAACCAATTGAGACACAATTAGGTTAGCAGCCGGCGATGTTGTCGAGGAGGGAGGGAAGCATTTCTGGAGAAGGTGTGGGAGCATTGATGGATGCCTCCTTTTCCCTGCAACATAATCGCCTCGCTGGACGGGCACCATTGCTGCAGCATCTTCTGCCTTGCACCGCGGGGGCTTCCAGCCAGTCGCACCGTCCCTCAATCCGCAATAGCTGATGTGGAGCAAGCTCCCTGCCGTCCAGCTTTAATGAGAGGAAAGGCTGAATGTGTGCAGAGAGTGAGAGAGAGAGAGAGAGACAGCCACGGTGTCAGTTTAGTATTGTCACATACAGTACACGAGTAGACAGAAATGCTGGAGAAACTCAGCGGGTGAGGCAGCATCGATGGGGCGAAAGAATAGGTGACGTTTCGGGTCGGGTGAGTCTCTCCAGCATTTTTGTCTGCAGTAGACAATAGACAATAGGTGCAGGAGTAGGCCATTCGGCCCTTCCAGCCAGCACCGCCATTCAATGTGATCATGGCTGATCATCTCCAATCAGTACCCCGTTCCTGCCTTCTCCCCATATCCCCTGACTCCGCTATCTTTAAGAGCCCTATCTAGCTCTCTCTTAGACAATAGACAATAGGTGCAGGAGTGGCCCATTCGGCCTTTTGAGCCAGCACCTCCATTCAATGTGACCTTCAATTCTTCCAGCATCTGCAGTTCTGTATTATACTGTACATATGTGATAGGAGCACTTGATTAGTGCGGGTGTCAAAGGTTACGGGGAGAAGGCAGGAGAACGGGGTTGAGAGGGAAAGGTAGATCAGCCATGATTGAATGGCGGAGTAGACTTGATGGGCCGAATGGCCTAATTCTGCTCGTATCACTGATGACCCTTATGAGAAGAGCTAGGCCATTTGGCCCATCAAGTCTACTCCACCATTCAATCATGGCTGATCTATCTGTCCCTCTCAACCCCATTCTCCTGCCTTCTCCCCGTCACCCCTGACACCCGTACCAATCAAGAACCTACCAATCTCCCCCTAAAACACATCCACTGACTTGGCCTCCACAGCCATCTGTGACAAAGAATTACACAGATTCTGACACCCTCTGACTAAAGAAATTCCTCCTCATCTCCTTTCTGAAGGAACGTGCTTTTATTCTGAGGCTGTGGCATCTGGTCCTAGACTCTCCCACTAGTGGAAACATCCTCTCCACATCCACATCATGTACCGAGAGAGAATGAAAACCAGCTTTGTTTTACATGCTATGCAATCAGACCATGTTTGATGTCAGCAAGCTGAAAGGGTACAGAGAAGATTTACAAGGATGTTGCCAGGACTCGAGGGTCTGAGCTACAGGGAGAGGTTTAGCAGGCTGGGACTCTATTCGTTAGAGCGCAGGAGGATGAGGGGTGATCTTATAGAGGTGTATAATACCATGAGAGGAATAGATCAGATCGACACACAGAGTCACTTGCTCAGAGTAGGGAAATCGAGAACTGCTCACTCATGGGTTGAAGGTGAGGGGTGGAATGATTAACTAGGAACCTGAGGACAATAAACGATAGACAACAGGTGCAGGAGTACCTAGACTGAAGAAGGGTTTCAGCCCGAAACGTTGCCTATTTCCTTCGCTCCATAGATGCTGCTGCACCTGCTGAGTTTCTCCAGCATTTTTGTGTACCTTCGATTTTCCAGCATCTGCAGTTCCTTCCACACAGGTGCAGGAGTAGGCCATTCGGCCCTTCGAGCCAGCACCGCCATTCAATGTGATCATGGCTGATCATCCCCAATCAGTACCCCGTTCCTGCCTTCTCCCCATATCCCCTGACTGCTATCTTTAAGAGCCCTATCTAGCTCTCTCTTGAAAGTATCCAGAGAACCGGCCTCCACCACCTCCTGAGGCAGAGAATTCCACAGACGCTTTTGTTGGTGGGTGTGTGGAACGAGCTGCCGGAGGAGGTAGTTGAGGCAGGTACTATCGCAACATTTAAGAAACATTTGGACAGGTACATGGATAGGACAGGTTCAGAGGGATATGGGCCAAACGCAAAGAGGTGTGACTAGTGCAGATGGGACGTGTTGGTCGGCATGGGCAAGTTGGACCAAACGGCCTGTTTCCGTGCTGTGTGACTCTATGACGTGGACAGGTACATAGATCGCATCGGTTTAGAGGAATATGGGCCAAACGCGGTCAGGTGGGACTAGTGTGGATGTCGTGTGACTCTCTGAGTCTTTGACTTTGTGCTTGAGCATCTGATGCTGGAGCTCTGGATGCTGACTCTCCGCGCTAAAAGTAGAAACCGTGTCCTATTTCTGTGGCACTGACATTTTCACCTTGAGGAGTGAAAACAAATGGAAAGGAGGCTTAAACATCCAGAATATTTTTTTTGAAAAGCCTGAGCAAGGACTATTTGCCTAAAATAAACTTGGCCTGTGCAGTGGAACAAGCAGTCGTGCGTAACTTCAAATCTGTCAGCCTTGACTACAATATTTCTGGAGATGACGTCACAATTCATTGCACCAACTTCCATCAAACCATCACGGATATCAGTGACGGTGGAAGAAGGCACAGAAGCCTGAAAACCCTGACATCCAGGCTCAGGAACAGCTCCTCAAAGGGCCTGTCCCACTGTACAAGGTAATTCAAGAGTTCTCCCGTGTTTTCCCCTGATTCGAACTCAGCGAATGTCCGTAGCGGGTCCGTAGGAGTTCGTGGATGTCTCGTAGCGGCTCGTACGAGTAACGGTAGGTACTCGGGAAATCCGGAAAACTCGTGACGTTTTTTCAACATTGTGCAAAATGTCCACGAGTAAAAAAATATTCGTGATGAAATAAATTGTTACTTTAGACAATAGACAATAGGAGTAGGAGTAGGCCATTTGGCCCTTCGAGCCATTCAATGTGATCATGGCTGATCATCCCCAATCAGTACCCTGTTCCTGCCTTCTCCCCATATCCCCTGACTCCGCTATCTTTAAGAGCCCTATCTAGCTCTCTCTTAGACAATAGACAATAGGTGCAGGAGTGGTCCATTCGGCCCTTTGAGCCAGCACCTCCATTCAATGTGACCTTCGATTCTTCCAGCATCTGCAGTTCTGTATTATACTGTACATATGTGATAGAGCACTTGATTAGTGCGGGTGTCAAAGGTTACGGGGAGAAGGCCCGTAACGGGGAGAAATATTTTTAAGAGCCCTATCTAGCTCTCTCTTGAAAGCATCCACAGAACCGACCTCCACCGCCATCTGAGGCAGAGAATTCCACAGACTCACCACTCTCTGTGAGAAAAAGTGTTTCCTCGTGTCCGTTCTAAATGGCTAACTCCTTATTCTTAAACTGTGGCCCCTGGTTCTGGACTCCCCCAACATCGGGAACATGTTTCCTGCCTCTAGCGTGTCCAAACACTCAACCATCTTATATGATTCAATGAGATATCCTCTCATCCTTCTAAACTCCAGAGTGTACGAGCCCAGCCGCTCCATTCTCTCAGCATATGACAGTCCCGCCATCCTTGGGAATTAACCTTGTAAACCTACGCTGCACTCCCTCAATAGCAAGAATGTCCTTCCTCAAATTAGGGGACCAAAAATTAGGGGACTTTATACTCGTACGAGCCGCTACGAGACATCCACAAACTCCTACGGACCCGCTACGGACATTCTCCGAGTTTGAATCAGGGGAAAACTCGGGAGAACTCTTGAATTACTTCATACAGTGGGACAAGCCCTTTACCAACAACTTGTCACAGCGCATGGTGGCTGTATGGAACGAGCAATGGAGGAGGTAGTTGAGGCAGGGACTATTGCCACGTGTAGACAGGTACATGGATGGGACAGGTTTAGAGGGATTTGGAACAAACGCGGGCAAGGATGAGTGAGGAGTGCAGTTCAAGTTCAAGTTGCATTTATTGTCACGTGCATCAATTGGTGCAGTGAGATTTGATTTACCATCCAGCCACACGAATAAAAAGAACACAACACACGATAGAATTTAACATGAACATCCCCCACAGCGGCATCGACGTTTCCCACTGTGAGGGAAGGCAATAAAGTTCAGTCAATCTTCCTCTTTGTTCACCCGTGGTCGGGGCCTTCGAACCCCCCCCCCCGCAGTCGCCGTTACGGACGGCTCGATGTTCAGGCCCTCTCGCCGGGACGGTCGGAGATCCGGCGTCCGAATGGATCGGAACACACTCAGCGGCTTGGAGTTTCCGAATCGGCCACTTCCTACCGGAGACCGCGGCTCCCGAAGTCCACAGGCCGAGCTGGGCGGAGCTCCAACAGTGTAGATGGGGCGTGTTGGGCCGGCTTCGTCTTTCGTGCCCATCTTCCGTGTTTCAAATGTTGACCTCGCTGTCATCGTCCGTCCTGAAAAGGACGCGAGTTTCCGCCGACAATCAGTGGGAGCCGTCACTTACTGCAATAGATGATGGCGGCAGCAGGATTAGCTCAGGATCCGTCCAATCTCCACCCCGCGACGTGGACGCTTCTGCTATGGGGCCGGTGTGGGCCGAAGGGCCTGTTTCCACGCTGTATGACTCTTGTGACTCTAACTGCCAGGCTCTTGAATGGGCGGAAATCCTGGAGGGGGATGGGGGGGCCACGTTCCCCCCCCCTGCTTTGAGAGGGGTGGGCAGAACGTGTCCGCTTTCTAAGGGCTGAATCGGCCAGTTTGCGGGGCTTTTCAGCGCCCGTCGCGGCTTAAAATCAAACTGTTGCACCGAGGCGATCGAGGCTCCCGATGTTGAAGCCCGCGCCAGGCGATGAAAGGCCCCACGAACGGGTCGATTCAAGCCCCACGATTCGGGGTGGACGAAGCTGCTGTTGCTGGAGTTCGGAGTCGGTCACCAACCAGGTCAGCTCCCGCTGTTACTGCCCACAGGGCCCACGGCCGAAGCCTCGTGTGTGTGCACATGCACGAGTGTGTGCGTATGTTCGCGTGCGGCCGCCAAGAAATTGTGTCCCCCCCATGTTTTGACAGCGATTTCCGTGCCTGCTTGAACACCAAAAATATCAACTAGACCAAACTCTTGGTTGCACTAGAGACCTGGCACCTTTGCTCTGTTTGCACTAATATTGGAGTTTTTATTTATATATCTATTTTTATTTATTTTTTGTTGCTTTATTATGTTATCCATGAGCACCATGTATACAGACCTGTTAAGCATATGCCAATTGACTCTTGACCCACAAGGAACTGCTGATGCTAGTTTACAAAGACAGGGCACAAAGTGCTGGAGTAACTCAGCAGGCAGCATCTCTGGAGAACTTGGATAGGTGCTGCTATTTGTCCATAAGATAGTCAGTTTTGTATCTCCTCCCTCCACCCTCCATTCTCCCCACAATCAAGTCTGAAGAAGGACCCTGATCCGAAACGTCAACTATCCATGTTCTCCACAGATGCTGCCTGACCCGCTGAGTTACTCCAGCACTTTGGATTATTTTTATTTTGTAAACCAGCATCTGCAGTTCCTTGTTTCTAAATTGATAGGTGACGTTTTGGGTTGGGACCCTTCTTTTCCGGGTGCTCTGGTTTCCTCCCACACTCCAAAGACGTACAGGGTTGTAGGTTAATTGTCTTCGGTAAAAATTGTAAATTGTGTGTAGGATAGTGCTGGTCGTGTAGGAGAGTCCTTCGATAGTACTGGTCGGCACGGACTCGGTGGGCCGAAGGGCCTGTTCTTGTGCTGTATCTCTAAACTAAACTAAACTAAACTTATTGCAAAATAGGTCAGATAGGACGATAAATAGCGTGAGCGTGCCACTTTATAGCCTGCAAGGATGCTGTTCTAGGTCATCCCTGTTGGCCCAGCCTCCGGTGATGCAGGCTGCCTGCCTGCGTTCCTAGAAGCACAGTCCTGCCATCCCGGGGATTAACCTCGTGAACCTACGCTGCACTGCCTCAATGGCAAGGTTGTCCTTCCTCAAAGATTCCTGAGCAGTGTCAGCACCTTCCCTGTGCCGCTGGGAACTGGAGCCAGCACCAAACATGAGGCTCTATAAGGCGCTGGTCGGGCCGCATTTGAACTACTGTGAGCAAATGTGGGCCCCATATCTGAGGAAGGATGTGCTGGATCTGGAGATGATCCAGAGGAGGTTCACAAGAATGATCCCAGGAATGAGTGGGTTAGCATATAATGAGCGTTTGACGGCACTGGGCCTGTACTCGCTAGAGTTTAATAGGTTGAGGGGGGGGGACCTCATTGAAACTTGCAGAACAATGAAAGGCTTGGATAGAGTGGATGTGGAGAGGATGTTTCCACTGGTGGGAGAGGCTCGGACCAGAGTTCACAGCCTCAGAATTAAAGGGCGCTCTTTTAGAAAGGAGGTGAGGAGGAACTTCTTTAGTCAGTAGCAAGGCAAGGCAAGGCAAGGCAAGGCAAGGCAAGGCAAGGCAAGGCAAGGCAAGGCAAGGCAAGGCAAGGCAAGTTTATTTGTATAGCATCTTTCAACAACAAGGTAATTCAAAGTGCTTTACATAAAACATTAAAAGCATTGGAAAGAAACACATATAAAATGACATTTAGATGTAAAACGATTATTAGATTATTCAGATAAAATAATTACAAAATTATAAGCAATCAAATAAAATATTTAAAATAGAATAAAACCAGGAATAGAAGTTACAGTGCAGTATAGGTAATTAATAAATTGTATTGTTTACTGAAAGGCAGCGGCAAACAGAAAAGTCTTCAGTCTAGATTTAAAAGAGCTGAGAGTTGCAGCAGACCTGCAGTTTTCTGGGAGTTTGTTCCAGATATGTGGTGCATAAAAACTAAATGCTGCCTCTCCATGGTTTAGTTCTGACTCTGGGGACACAGAGCAGACCTGTCCCAGACGATCTGAGAGGTCCTGGTGGTTCGTAGCTAAGCAGAGATCAGAAAATGTATTTTGGCCCTAAACCATTCAGTGCTTTGTAAACCAACAGTAGTATTTTGAAATCAATTCTTTGACAAACAGGAAGCCAGTGCTAAAGACCTCAGAACTGGAGTAGTGCTGCAACGAGGAGTGGCCTCCAACAGGAAGACCGGGAGCTCTGGTGCCGACTACTCACCTCACCGTCGCGGAGCTGGCCGAGTCCAGAGCGGGTGGAGCTGTGGTGGAGCGCTGCTGCGGCCCGACCTCCGGAGGTTCGGAGGCTGCAACTGCGGGTCTGGCGGACGGCGGCACCGGGAGCCCGCGGGTTCCTGGAGGGAGACCGCTTTTCAGGGCTCCCGCAACGGCGACTTCTCCCGCCCGAGTTGCGGGGTTGAAGAGCTCCTGGAGCGGGGCCTTACATCATCGCCCCGCGCGGCTTGGAATGGCCGCGGGACTCTGCGAGCGCACGCCGGGGGCTCTAACACCAAGACCCGGTGCGCGACCTTGCATCACCCGCCGTGGCTTTAATGGCCGCGGGACAATTCGCCATCGCCCGCCGGGGGCTTTGACTTTGACTCTGACATCGGGGGGGAGAGTGCAGTGGAGAGATAAGTTTTTTGGCCTTGTGATGGATGTTAAGGTGATCTACTTTTTTGGTCTTAGTGAGGACTCGAGCAGCAGCGTTCTGAATTAACTGCAGCTGTCTGATCGACTTTTTAGGGAGACCTGTAAAGACACTGTTACAGTAGTCGAGCCTGCTGAAGATAAATGCAGAGGGCAGTGAATCTGTGGAACTCATTGCCACAGAGGGCTGTGGAGGCCAAGTCAGTGGATATTTTTAAGTCACCTATTCAGCATCTGTGGAGAACATGGATAGGTGACGTTTCACAGAGTGCTGGAGTAACTCAGCAGGTCTGGCAGCATCTCTGGAGAACAGGTAGCGGCAATGTTTTGGGTTGTGACCTTTCTTCAGACTGACTATCTCATCGATCTGAAGAAGGGTCCCGACTCAAAACATCACCTATCCATGTTCTCCACAGATGCTGCCTGACCCACTGAGTTACTCCAGCACTCTGTGAAACGTCACCTATCCATGTTCTCCACAGATGCTGCCTGACCCGCTGAGTTACTCCAGCACTCTGTGTTATTTTCACCATAAATCGGAGGCTGGAGGATACTG
Organism: Amblyraja radiata; assembly: GCF_010909765.2. Taxonomy (NCBI): domain Eukaryota; kingdom Metazoa; phylum Chordata; class Chondrichthyes; order Rajiformes; family Rajidae; genus Amblyraja; species Amblyraja radiata. The sequence continues at coordinate 120,945,189 of NC_045957.1, read as the reverse complement.
GCACAGTTATAGAGTTGTAGAGCCATACTGCATGGATACAGGCCCTTCGGCCCAACTTGCTCATGCCCACCTGGTAACATCCAGGTAAACCTAAATGTGGTGGGCATTTAAGCGCCAGGATCACTCATTGCCATTAATCCCCCATTAATATTGAATGAGATCTGTTTCCAGTGTTATTAAGCTGAATGCCAAATCAAACAGCGTACTTCAACCTTAATATTTACAGTTGCATTAATAAAAAATTGAAACATTATGTAAAGAAATTGATATTAACATGTAGAGTAAACACTATTACAGTACTATATCAACATTATTTACTAATGTGGCCATGAGATGAAATTTTAATTACTTGATATTCTACAGCTTTCTACCTGACGTATATTCGTTTGACCATGAGAGGCCATGCAAGTTGTCATTCAGTTACTATTTCGGATTTTGCGTTCGTGTCACCAAAAACTTTAGACGCCCACCACACAGAGGTGTGATGGAACGCGCTACCAGGGGTGGTGGTGGAGGCAGATACGATAGTGGTCTTTGAGAGGCTTTTGGATCGGCACATGGATATGCAGGGAATGGAGGGACTTGGATCACGTGTAGGCAGAGGAGGTTAGTTAGCTTGGCATCATGTGCAAGAAGGAACTACAGATGCTGGGTTACATCAAAGTTAGATGCAAAATGCTGGAGTAACTCACCGGGACAGGCAGCATCTGTGGAGAACATGGATGGGTGACGTTTCACAGAGTGCTGGATTAACTCAGCAGGTCAGGCAGCATCTGTGGAGAACATGGATAGGTGACGTTTCACAGAGTGCTGGAGTAACTCAGCGGGTCAGGCAGCATCTGTGGAGAACATGGATGGGTGACGTTTCACAGAGTGCTGGAGTAACTCAGCGGGTCAGGCAGCATCTGTGGAGAACATGGATAGGTGACGTTTTGGCTCGAGACCCTTCATCGTACATGGCAATATGTTTGGCACAGATATTGTGGGCTTAAGGGCCTGTTCCTGTGTTTATTTTCTATGTTATATGTTCGATGTTCTTATTCAAGATTATCCTGTGAGTCATCCAAAGAGCAAACTGTACTGGTAACATTTTATTTCATACCAAAAACAGGACATGTTGGAGATTGCCAGTTCAGGGAGCATCTGTGGAGAGGGGAACATTGAATTTTTCAGCTCAATGATTTTTCACGAGTTCTAAAATCTCACCGTTGAATATAAGAGTAAGGAGGTCCTGAAGCAGCGTTGTGGTCAGGCCGCATCTGGAGTATTGCATGCAGTTCTGGTCGCCCCCATTACAGGAAGCATGTGGGGGCTTTGTAGAGGGTGCAGAGGAGGTTTACCGGAATGATGCCTGGATTAGAGGGTTTCAGCTACAGGGCGATGTTGGACAGACTTGGATTGTTTTCTCGGGAACGTCAGAGGGGAGATCGAAGTATGTAAAATTATGAGAGGCGTAGATAGGGTAGACAGTCAGAACCTTTTATCGCAGGGTGGAAATATCAAAGACTAAAGGACACAGCTGGAAGGTGAGAGGTGGAAAGTTTAAAGGAGATGTGTGTAAGTAAGTAAGTAAGTACATTTTATGTATATAGCACGTTTAAATCAACTCGCGTTGAAACCAAAGTGCTTTACATAGAATAAATAATTAAGTTTCCGTACATCCATAGAAAAATTAATAAAAAGAAAAATGACACAACACTTTATAGAATTCAACATGAACTTCCCCCCACAACAGAATCAAAATGTTCCACTGTAGGGAAAGGCATCAGAAAGTTCAGTCCTCTTCCTCTGTGATCACCTGAGGTTGGGGCCTATTTGTGGCCTCCGCAGCCACAGGTTTTTTCACACAGAGGTGGTGGGTGCCTGGAACGCGCTGCCAGGGGTGGTGGTGGAGGCAGATACGATAGTGGTGTATAGATGGACACGTGGATGTGCTGGGAATAGAGGGATATGGATCACGTGCAGGCAGAGGAAATACGTTTATCGGCATCATGGGCCTGTTCCTGTGCTGTATGTTCTATCGCTCTCCTAGACTTGCCTGATGTGCTGAGCTCTTTATTTCAGGCATCCAGCAACTGCCATGTTTTTATTTGTGTTTTGAGATAATACTTTCGCTTTAGTTTCAGAGACGCAATGCGGAAACAGGCCCTTCGGCCCAACGAGTCCGCACCGACCAGCGATCTCCGCACATTAACACCACCCTACGCTAGGGACAATTTTTACATTCATACCGGGCTAAATCACCTACAAACCTGCACGTCTTTGGAGTGTGGGAGGAAACCGAAGTTCTCGGAGAAAACCCACACAGGTCTCGGGGAGAACGTACAAACTCTGTACAGACAGCACCCGTAGTCAGGATCGAACCGGGGTCTCTGGCAATGTTAGCGCTGTTGGGCAGCAACTCTACCGCTGCGCCTCTTGTGCTAATGCATGTTTAGTTTAGTTTATTCCAGCATGGAATAGACAATAGACAATAGGTGCAGGAGTAGCCATATGGCCCTTCGAACCAGCACCTCCATTCACTATGATCATGGCTGATCATCCACACTCATTACCCCGTTCCTGCCTTTTCCCTATATCCCCTGACTCCGCTATCTTTAAGAGCTCTATCCAACTTATAGCTGGCTTTATGGTGTCCTTTAATCTTACCAAGTACTTATATATATATATATATATATATATATATCTATATTACTAAAAGTCTGTTCTTGACTGGTTTTGGCCATCTGTGCTGCGATTTCCGAGAGAACGCCACCACCTATGGCCGTCATGTTTGACCACCTTGCTCAGAGCCCCCCTCCGCCGTATGTGTGCCGAGCATTTTTCCCGTCGATGAAAAATGACAGAGATATTAATGATTTTACAAAATTCCCCATTCTCTCTGCTGCCCCTGCTGGAGGGAGGGGGAGGGACTATAAAACCAGGAAGTGGTGTGCCTCAACCAGTCTCTGCAAGTGGTGTGCCTCAATCAGTCTCTGCAAGTGGTGTGCCTCAATCAGAGCTCTGAATGACACTGAACAAATGTCTCCACAGCTGTGAGTACACATAATGTGGTTTGAAAATGAAAATATGGTTAGTTTGAGGGGAAAAAAGCGATCTCCGCACATTAACACCACCCT